>NW_027286944.1:10000-187133 GCF_022747635.1 Hetaerina americana | reverse complement strand
CAACCCAACCCAACCCAACCCAACCCAACCCAACCCACCCCAACCCAACCCAACCCAACCCACCCAACCCAACCCAACCCAACCCAACCCAACCAACCCAACCCAACCCAACCCCAACCCAACCCAACCCAACCCAACCCAACCCAACCCAACCCAACCCAACCCAACCCAACCCAACCCAACCCAACCCAACCCAACCCAACCCAACCCAACCCAACCCAACCCAACCCAACCCCCAACCCAACCCAACCCAACCCAACCCAACCCAACCAACCCAACCCAACCCAACCCAACCCAACCCAACCCAACCCAACCCAACCCAACCCAACCCAACCCAACCCAACCCAACCCAACCCAACCCAACCCAACCAACCCAACCCCCACCCAACCCAACCCCAACCCAACCCAACCCAACCCAACCCAACCCAACCCAACCCAACCCAACCCACCCAACCCAACCAACCCAACCCAACCCAACCCAACCCAACCCAACCCAACCCAACCCAACCCAACCCAACCCAACCCAACCCACCCAACCCAACCCAACCCAACCCAACCCAACCCAACCCAACCCAACCCAACCCAACCCAACCCAACCCAACCCAACCCACCCAACCCAACCCAACCCAACCCAACCCAACCCAACCCAACCCAACCCACCCCACCCACCCAACCCACCCAACCCAACCCAACCCAACCCAACCCAACCCAACCCAACCCAACCCAACCCAACCCAACCCAACCCAACCCAACCCAACCCAACCCAACCCAACCCAACCCAACCCAACCCAACCCAACCCAACCCAACCCAACCCAACCCAACCCAACCCAACCCAACCCAACCCAACCCAACCCAACCCAACCCAACCCCAACCCAACCCACCCAACCCAACCCAACCCAACCAACCAACCCAACCCAACCCAACCCACCCAACCCAACCCAACCCAACCCAACCCAACCCAACCCAACCCAACCCAACCCAACCCAACCCAACCCAACCCAACCCCAACCCAACCCAACCCAACCCAACCCAACCCAACCCAACCCAACCCAACCCCAACCCACCCAACCCAACCAACCCAACCCAACCCAACCCAACCCACCAACCCAACCCAACCCACCCAACCCAACCCAACCCAACCCAACCCAACCCCAACCCCACCCACCCAACCCAACCCAACCCAACCCACCCAACCCAACCAACCCAACCCAACCCAACCCAACCCAACCCAACCCAACCCACCCCAACCCAACCCAACCCACCCAACCCAACCCAACCCAACCCACCCCAACCCACCCAACCCAACCCAACCCAACCCAACCCAACCCAACCCAACCCACCCAACCCAACCCAACCCAACCCAACCCAACCCAACCCAACCCAACCCAACCCAACCCAACCCCAACCCAACCCAACCCAACCCAACCCAACCCAACCCAACCCAACCCAACCCAACCCAACCAACCCAACCCCCAACCCAACCCAACCCAACCAACCCAACCCAACCCAACCCAACCCAACCCAACCCAACCCAACCAACCCAACCCAACCCAACCCAACCCAACCCACCCAACCCAACCCAACCCAACCCAACCCAACCCAACCCAACCCAACCCAACCCCCCAACCCAACCCAACCCCAACCCACACCCAACCCAACCCAACCCAACCCAACCCACCCAACCCAACCCAACCCAACCCCAACCCAACCCAACCCAACCCAACCCAACCCAACCCAACCCAACCCAACCCAACCCAACCCAACCCAACCCAACCCACCCAACCCAACCCACCCCCCAACCCACCCCAACCCAACCCAACCCACCCAACCCAACCCAACCCAACCCCACCCAACCCAACCCAACCCAACCCAACCCCAACCCACCCAACCCCAACCCAACCCACCCAACCCAACCCACCCAACCCAACCCACCCCAACCCAACCCAACCCAACCCAACCCAACCCAACCCAACCCAACCCAACCCAACCCAACCCAACCCAACCCAACCCAACCCAACCCAACCCAACCCAACCCAACCCAACCCAACCCAACCCACCCAACCCACCCCAACCCAACCCACCCAACCCAACCCAACCCAACCCAACCCCACCCAACCCAACCCAACCCAACCCAACCCAACCCAACCCAACCCAACCCCAACCCAACCCAACCCAACCCAACCCAACCCAACCCAACCCAACCCACCCAACCCAACCCACCCCAACCCAACCCAACCCACCCAACCCAACCCAACCCAACCCAACCCAACCCAACCCACCCAACCCAACCCCAACCCAACCCAACCCACCCCCACCCAACCCACCCAACCCAACCCAACCCAACCCAACCCACCCACCCAACCCAACCCAACCCACCCAACCCAACCCAACCCAACCCAACCCAACCCAACCCAACCCACCCAACCCAACCCAACCCAACCCAACCCACCCCAACCCAACCCAACCCAACCCAACCCAACCCAACCCACCCAACCCAACCCAACCCAACCCAACCCAACCCAACCCAACCCAACCCAACCCAACCCAACCCACCCAACCCAACCCAACCCAACCCAACCCAACCCAACCCAACCCAACCCAACCCAACCCAACCCAACCCAACCCAACCCAACCCAACCCAACCCACCCAACCCAACCCAACCCAACCCAACCCAACCCAACCCAACCCAACCCAACCCAACCCAACCCAACCCAACCCAACCCAACCCAACCCAACCCAACCCAACCCAACCCCACCCAACCCAACCCAACCCAACCCAACCCAACCCCACCCAACCCAACCCAACCCAACCCACCCAACCCAACCCAACCCAACCCAACCCAACCCAACCCAACCCAACCCACCCAACCCAACCCAACCCAACCCAACCCAACCCAACCAACCCAACCCAACCCAACCCACCCAACCCAACCCAACCCAACCCAACCCAACCCAACCCAACCCAACCCAACCCAACCCAACCCAACCCAACCCAACCAACCCAACCCAACCCAACCCAACCCAACCAACCCAACCCAACCCAACCCAACCCACCCAACCCAACCCAACCCAACCCAACCCACCCAACCCAACCCAACCCAACCCAACCCAACCCAACCCCAACCAACCCAACCCAACCCACCCAACCCAACCCAACCCAACCCAACCCAACCCAACCCAACCCAACCCAACCCAACCCAACCCAACCCAACCCAACCCAACCCAACCCAACCCAACCCAACCCAACCCAACCCAACCCCAACCCAACCCAACCCAACCCAACCCAACCCAACCCAACCCAACCCAACCCAACCCAACCCAACCCCAACCCAACCCAACCCAACCCAACCCAACCCAACCCAACCCAACCCAACCCAACCCAACCCAACCCAACCCAACCAACCCAACCCAACCCAACCCAACCCAACCCAACCCAACCCAACCCAACCCACCCAACCCAACCCAACCCAACCCAACCCAACCCAACCCAACCCAACCCAACCCAACCCCAACCAACCCAACCCAACCCAACCCAACCCAACCCAACCCAACCCAACCCAACCCAACCCAACCCAACCCAACCCAACCCAACCCAACCCAACCCAACCCAACCCCAACCCAACCCAACCCAACCCAACCCAACCCAACCCAACCCAACCCAACCCAACCCAACCCAACCCAACCCAACCCAACCCCAACCCAACCCAACCCCAACCCAACCCACCCAACCCAACCAACCCAACCCAACCCAACCCACCCAACCCAACCCAACCCCAACCCAACCCAACCCAACCCAACCCAACCCACCCCAACCCAACCCAACCCAACCCAACCCAACCCAACCCACCCAACCCAACCCAACCCACCCAACCCAACCCAACCCAACCCAACCCCACCCAACCCAACCCAACCCAACCCAACCCCCAACCCAACCCAACCCAACCCAACCCAACCCACCCAACCCAACCCAACCCAACCCAACCCAACCCAACCCAACCCAACCCAACCCAACCCAACCCAACCCAACCCAACCCAACCCAACCCAACCCAACCCAACCCAACCCAACCCAACCCCAACCCAACCCAACCCAACCCAACCCAACCCAACCCAACCCAACCCAACCCAACCCAACCCAACCCAACCCAACCCAACCCAACCCAACCCAACCCAACCCAACCCAACCCAACCCACCCAACCCAACCCAACCCAACCCAACCCAACCCAACCCAACCCAACCCAACCCAACCCAACCCAACCCAACCCAACCCAACCCAACCCAACCCAACCCACCCAACCCAACCCACCCAACCCAACCCAACCCAACCCAACCCAACCCAACCCAACCCAACCCAACCCAACCAACCCAACCCAACCCAACCCCCAACCCAACCCAACCCAACCCAACCCAACCCAACCCAACCCAACCAACCCAACCCAACCCAACCCAACCCAACCCAACCCAACCCAACCCAACCCAACCCAACCCAACCCAACCCAACCCAACCCAACCCAACCCAACCCAACCCAACCCAACCCAACCCAACCCACCCAACCCAACCCAACCCAACCCAACCCAACCCAACCCAACCCAACCCAACCCAACCCACCCAACCCAACCCAACCCAACCCAACCCAACCCAACCCAACCCAACCCAACCCAACCCAACCAACCCAACCCAACCCAACCCAACCCAACCCAACCCAACCCAACCCAACCCAACCCAACCCAACCCAACCCAACCCAACCCAACCCAACCCAACCCAACCCAACCCAACCCAACCCAACCCAACCCAACCCAACCCAACCAACCCAACCCAACCCAACCCAACCCAACCCAACCCAACCCAACCCAACCCAACCCAACCCAACCCAACCCAACCCAACCCAACCAACCCAACCCAACCCAACCCAACCCAACCCAACCCAACCCAACCCAACCCAACCCAACCCAACCCAACCCAACCCAACCCAACCCAACCCCAACCCAACCCAACCCAACCCAACCCAACCCAACCCAACCAACCCAACCACCCAACCCAACCCAACCCAACCCAACCCACCCAACCAACCCAACCCAACCCAACCCAACCCAACCCAACCCAACCCAACCCAACCCAACCCAACCCAACCCAACCCAACCCAACCCAACCCAACCCAACCCAACCCAACCCAACCCAACCCAACCCAACCCAACCCAACCCAACCCAACCCAACCCAACCCAACCCAACCCAACCCAACCCAACCCAACCAACCCAACCCAACCCAACCCAACCCAACCCAACCCAACCCAACCAACCCCCACCCAACCCAACCCAACCCACCCAACCCAACCCAACCCAACCCAACCAACCCAACCCAACCCAACCCAACCCAACCCAACCCAACCCAACCCAACCCAACCCAACCCAACCCAACCCAACCCCAACCCAACCCAACCCAACCCAACCCAACCCAACCCAACCCAACCCAACCCAACCCAACCCAACCCCAACCAACCCAACCCAACCCAACCCAACCCAACCCAACCCAACCCAACCCAACCCAACCCAACCCAACCCAACCCAACCCAACCCAACCCAACCCAACCCAACCCAACCCAACCCAACCCAACCCAACCCAACCCAACCCAACCCAACCCAACCCAACCCACCCAACCCAACCCAACCCAACCCAACCCAACCCAACCCAACCCAACCCAACCCAACCCAACCCAACCCAACCCAACCCAACCCAACCCAACCCAACCCCAACCCACCCAACCCAACCCAACCCAACCCAACCCAACCCAACCCAACCCAACCCAACCCAACCCAACCCAACCCCAACCCAACCCAACCCAACCCAACCCAACCCAACCCAACCCAACCCAACCCCAACCCAACCCAACCCAACCCAACCCACCCCAACCCAACCCAACCCAACCCAACCCAACCCAACCCAACCCAACCCAACCCAACCCCACCCAACCCAACCCAACCCAACCCAACCCAACCCAACCCAACCCAACCCAACCCAACCCAACCCAACCCAACCCAACCCAACCCACCCCAACCCAACCCAACCCAACCACCAACCCAACCCAACCCAACCCACCCAACCCAACCCAACCCAACCCACCACCCAACCCAACCCAACCCAACCCAACCCAACCCAACCCCAACCCAACCCAACCCAACCCAACCCAACCCAACCCAACCCAACCCAACCCAACCCAACCCAACCCAACCCAACCCAACCCAACCCAACCCAACCCAACCCAACCCAACCCAACCCAACCCAACCCAACCCAACCCACCCAACCCAACCAACCCAACCCAACCCAACCCAACCCAACCCAACCCAACCCAACCCAACCCAACCCAACCCAACCCAACCCACCCAACCCAACCCAACCCAACCCAACCCAACCCAACCCACCCAACCCAACCCAACCCAACCCAACCCACCCAACCCAACCCAACCCAACCCAACCCAACCCAACCCAACCCAACCCAACCCAACCCAACCCAACCCAACCCAACCCACCCAACCCAACCCAACCCAACCCAACCCAACCCAACCCAACCCAACCAACCCAACCCAACCCAACCCAACCCAACCCAACCCAACCCAACCCAACCCAACCCAACCCAACCCAACCCAACCCAACCCAACCCAACCCAACCCAACCCAACCCAACCCAACCCAACCCAACCCAACCCAACCCAACCCAACCCAACCCAACCCAACCCAACCCAACCCAACCCAACCCAACCCAACCCAACCCAACCCAACCCAACCCAACCCAACCCAACCCAACCCACCCAACCCAACCCAACCCAACCCAACCCAACCCAACCCAACCCAACCCAACCCAACCCAACCCAACCCAACCAACCCAACCCCAACCCAACCCAACCCAACCCAACCCAACCCAACCCAACCCAACCCAACCCAACCCACCCACCCAACCCAACCCAACCCAACCCAACCCAACCCAACCCAACCCAACCCAACCCAACCCAACCCAACCCAACCCAACCCAACCCAACCCAACCCAACCCAACCCAACCCAACCCAACCCACCCAACCCAACCCAACCCAACCCAACCCAACCCAACCCAACCCAACCCAACCCACCCAACCCAACCCAACCCAACCCAACCCAACCCAACCCAACCCAACCCAACCCAACCCAACCCACCCAACCCAACCCAACCCAACCCACCCAACCCAACCCAACCCAACCCAACCCAACCCAACCCAACCCAACCCAACCCAACCCAACCCAACCCAACCCAACCCAACCCAACCCAACCCAACCCAACCCAACCCAACTGCTGTGGGTGTATCTTTGCGTGTTTTTTCTTTTGCATGTGGTGTATTTCCTTTTTACTGTTGGTGACCTAACATCCCACGTCAATCGCCCTTGCGGCTGCTTGCGGGGTATTATATAGATATAGATAAAGTGTATGATTTTTACCGACCTGCGCATCCTAAGCGCCGAAGTGCCTTCGTAAACACCGCCCGGTGGAGTAGGGGGCCTCGACGACTCGAATTTCCTACTCCGCAGAATCGAGAGGTGGAAGGGGGCGGAGGAACTAGCACGCGAGGATGCTTTTCTAATGGTACCAGCCCCCCCCCGTTTTTATGTGAAGGCCGTGGGTGCATGTGAGGGCATTAAATCATGGCACCACGGGGCCTGGTGGACAATATTCTACGGCCTGAAACACCGTGGAATGTTAATTGAAAATTTTTCCTTCTGAACTAACAAAATGTTTAAAAGATGTAAATGCTGAAGACCGAGGGGGCGACGGAGGGTTTTCCCGTTTTCTAAGGGACTGCGGAACGAAAAATTTCAACATGATAAATTTTAAATTTAGCGCGTCGCGCCCACCAGAATGAATCCTCGCGTGCTGGTTCCTGGGCCCCCCTCCTTCTCTCGCACTCTGTAGAGGAGGGAAGTCGAGGCGTAGGAGCCCGACTCCTCCCCCCCTTTCACTTACGGGTGGCGCGTCCGATGGCGCTTCGGCGCGTAGGAGCGCCGTCCGCGAAAAATCATAGTTTGGTCACCCGATTCTTTTTTGGCCTTTTGTCTAAGATCAGAGTAAAGTCCGGCCCTTGGTTCACTTCCAATTCCCCTCCGGACCGGTCCGCTCGGCTTTTCCGCGGTCTGAGGGACCGCGAAACAAAAGATTAAAAAATTTTAAAGTTTTAATTCAGCGCGTGGAACCCACCAGGATGAAGTCTAGGTGGCCGCCGAGTTAGGCGCTGAAGCCACTAAACCCGCTTCCCGGTCACTACGGCTGGTCTCGGCCAGTACGGGAGGAATCGGGGGGGAATTTAAATTTTTTCGGTATTTGAGATAATGGTTTCTTGGTAGATATTTTCTTCCACAAATACCTGTCGGAATGTGGTGGTCAACAAAACCGATCGGGCGTAAAGATCGCAAAACTGTTGTTTGACCGTCGTCGCGGCCGAAAATGAAACCGCGCGTCGTTCAAATCATCCACCCTGCTCGGATACGTACGCGATTGACGGAGAGCTCTCCCTGGGGTCCTATGGCGGCGGTGCGGCCTCGTTGCTCAAGCTACCGGTCCATGGCGGACTTGCAAGTACACCGGGGGCCGGACCTCAATTTGATCTTAGCCATAAGGCCGAGAAGAAGAAATGAGGGAGCCATAATGTATGAGTTTTCGTCGAAATATTCATGGGTTAAGGGTTGGAATCATTGGCTGAAAGACGACTCAATGCAAGATTGAAATTATTGAATAAATTTGATCCGCATGTCTCAGAACCGGGGTCTCGCAAATTATTCGTACTAATATATACATTGGTCGCTTGGATCATGCATATAAAATTCGGGAAATAGATGCCAGAGCTAGAAGACTTAAGGACATCTTCTCCCCCCGTCAATACGGGATAGCAACTGACGGGTTATAGATAGGAGAAATTCCACTAGCCACCCTCAGCGTATAAAAAATCATTAGTTGTATTTATATTGCATGCTCTTCCACTAACCTTATGCGTTTTGTTATAATCCATTCTTTCCGAATGACCACATTTGTGTTTATTTCATCTGTTTTTAAGTTTCCATTTCATTTCCTCGTCCCTCTCCGCGGGGGGAAATTACTGCTACCAGCAACGTTGGGTCGAATTCCTTGCCTTTTACAGACTCTTTCGGGGTGGAGTGCTACGTGGTACATTTTCATGTGGTAGTGATGTTTAAATTTCTTGCTTGTTTGTCCTTGCTTCCGTGTTGTAGGATGGCTTCCGTGCTGCATCAAGGGGGTCAGTTTTTTAGTTTTTTTGCGGTATATGCGTTTGCATGAGTATTGGTTGAAGGGATTTTTGCATGAGTGTGTGCGATGCTGTGGGTGTATTTTTGCGTGTTGTTTCTTTTGCATGTGGTGTATTTCCTTTTTACAGTTGGTGACCTAACACCCCTCGCCACACGCCCTTGCGGCTGCTAACGGGGTATTATGTAGATATAGATGAACTTTATGTTTTTTACCGGACTGGGCATCCTAAGCGCCGAAGTGCCTTCGCACACACTGCCCGGTGGAGTAGGGGGCCTCGACGACTCGAATTTTCTACTCCGCAGAATCGAGAGGTGGAAGGGGGCGGAGGAACTAGCACGCGGGGATGCTTTTCTAATGAACCCGCCTCCCCGTTTTTATGTGAAGGACGTGGTGGCATGGGAGGGCATTAAATCATGGCACCACGGGGCCTGGTGGACAATATTCTACGGCCTGAAACACCGTGGAATGTTAATTGAAAATTTTTCCTTTTGAACAAACAAAATGTTTAAAAGATGTAAATGCTGAAGACCGAGGGGGCGATGGAGGGCTTTCCCGTTTTCTAAGGGACCGCGGAACGAAAAATTTCAAAATTTAAATTTTAAATTTAGCGCGTCGCGCCCACGAGAATGAATCCTCGCGTGCTGGTTCCTCCGCTCCCCTCCTTCTCTCGCACTCTGAAGAGGAGAAAAGTCGAGGCGTAGGAGCCCGACTCCTCCCCTTCCTTTCACTTACGGGTGGCGCGTCCGAAGGCGCTTCGGCGCGCAGGAGCGCCGTCCGCGAAAAATCATAGTTTGGTCCCCCGATTCTTTTTTTTGGCCTTTTGGCTAAGATCAAAGTAGAGTCCGGCCCATGGTGCACTTCCAAGTCCCCTCCGGACCGGTCCGCTAGGCTTTTCCGCGGTCTGAGGGACCGCGAAACAAAAGATTAAAAAATTTTAAAGTTTTTATTCAGCGCGTGGAACCCACCAGGATGGAGTCTAGGTGGCCGCTGAGTTAGGCGCTGAAGCCACTAAACCTGCTTCTCGGTCACTAAGGCTGGTCTCGGCCAGTACGGGAGGAATCGGGAGGGAAATTAACCTGTCGGAATGTGGTGGTCAACAAAACCGATCGGGCGTAAAGCTCGAAAAACTGTCGTTTGACCGTCGTCGCGGTCGAAAATGAAACCGCGCGTCGTTCAAATCATCCACCCTGCTCGGATACGTACGCGATTGACGAAGGGTGCCCCGGGGGTCCTATGGCGGCGGTGCGGCCTCGTTGCTCAAGCTACCGGTCCATGGCGGACTTGCAAGTGCACCGGGGGCCGGACCTCAATTTGATCTTAGCCATAAGGCCGAGAAGAAGAAATGAGGGAGCCATAATGTATGAGTTTTCGTCGAAATATTCATGGGTTAAGGGTTTGAATCATTGGCTGCAAGACGACTCAATGCAAGATTGAAATTATTGAATAAATTTGATCCGCATGTCTCAGAACCGGGGTCTCGCAAATTATTCGTACTAATATATACATTGGTCGCTTGGATCATGCATATAAAATTCGGGAAATAGATGCCAGAGCTAGAAGACTTAAGGACATCTTCTCCCCCCGTCAATACGGGATAGCAACTGACGGGTTATAGATAGGAGAAATTCCACTAGCCACCCTCAGCGTATAAAAAATCATTAGTTGTATTTATATTGCATGCTCTTCCACTAACCTTATGCATTTTGTTATAATCCATTCTTTCCGAATGACCACATTTGTGTTTATTTCATCTGTTTTTAAGTTTCCATTTCATTTCCTCGTCCCTCTCCGCGGGGGGAAATTCCTGCTACCTGCAACGTTGGGTCGCATTCCCTGCCTTTTACAGACTCTTTCGGGGTGGAGTGCTACGTGGTACATTTTCATGTGGTGGTGATGTTTAAATTTCTTGCTTGTTTGTCCTTGCTTCCGTGTTATAGGATGGCTTCCGTGCTGCATCAAAGGGGTCAGTTTTTTAGTTTTTTGCGGTATAGGCGTTTGAATCAGTATTGGATGAAGGGATTTTTGCATGAGTGTGTGCGCTGCTGTGGGTTTATCTTTGCGTGTTGTTTCTTTTGCATGTGGTATATTTCCTTTTTACAGTTGGTGACCTAACACCCCGCGTCAATCGCCCTTGCGGCTGCTTGCGGGGTATTATATAGATATAGATGAAGTGTATGATTTTTACCGGACTGCGCATCCTAAGCCCCGTAGTGCCTTCGTACACACCGCCCGGTGGAGTAGGGGGCCTCGACGACTCGAATTTCCTACTCCGCAGAATCGAGAGGTGGAAGGGGGCGGAGGAACTAGCACGCGAGGATGCTTTTCTAATGGTATCCGCCCCCCCCGGTTTTTATGTGAAGGACGTGGGGGCATGTGAGGGCATTAAATCATGGCACCACGGGGCCTGGTGGACAATATTCTACGGCCTGAAACACCGTGGAATGTTAATTGAAAATTTTTCCTTTTGAACAAACAAAATGTTTAAAAGATGTGAATGCTAAAGACAGAGGGGTGCGACGGAGGGTTTTCCCGTTTTCTAAGGGACTGCGGAACGAAAAATTTCAACATAATAAATTTTAAATTTAGCGCGTCGCGCCCACCAGAATGAATCCTCGCGTGCTGGCTCCTCCGCCCCCCTCCTCCCGCAATCAGTAGAGGAGGAACGTCTTGGCATTCGAGCCCGACTCCTCCCCTCCCCTTTTACCCACGGGTGGCACGTGCCAAGGCGCTTCGGCGCGTAGGAGCGCCGTCCGCGAAAAATCATACAGTTTGGTCCCCAATTCTTCTTCTTAGCCTTATGGCTAAGATCAGGTCACTTAGTGGGTCAATAACATCTAGGGATAGCGCGTATAATATTATTAATAAAAATATAAAAGTCACCGACAACACTGGCATTGAATTAGAAAGACATGTGACACGCACTTCCCCACAAAGGCGTCCTAAATTACAGTCAGGCACTAATAAGGACGTTATTCAACATCAAAATAATTTAACTATACTTGTTATAAATTGCAGAAGCCTCAAGAACAAATCAGCGGATCTAGAACACATAATCCAAACTTATTCCGCTGATATAGTATTAGGCACAGAGAGTTGGCTGTGCAATGATATTAATGACCAAGAAATTTTCCCAATAGATTTCAAAGTTTACCGACACGATAGAGATACAAGACCCGGAGGAGGGGTTTTCGTGGCAGTTAAAAGTCATTTTGAAAGCAGGCAAGTTTCATTTGAAAATAATAACATAGAAAGTGTTTGGTGCACCTTACTACGGACCAATCAACCCAACATAAATTTATGCTCTTTCTACAGACCTCCAGACTCAGATTTGAAAACACTTCACACCCTCAACGATCAAATTCACAAGTTTACACGTAAATATAATAACAGCATAAACATAATTGGTGGCGACTTTAACCTCCCTGGTATAGATTGGGACAGCAATATCGTTAAATCTGGGACCCGCGATCGCGAATCTTGCAATTCCATGATGTAGCGGCCATGACGAGCCGGCGCGCCACTACCCGCTCAGTTCGCTCGAGGCCCGCGAGAGGCCACCGGACGCCCGAGGGGCGACCGGAAGATAGTTCCGGCGTGCGCCGTGAAAGTGAAGAGGGAGGTCGCCTCGATAAAGGGAGGGAGTCTGCTACCGGACTTTGGCGACGGGAGATTGCATATAGGGCAGCCGAGCGGCCATTTTTGTGTACCATGCACGTGTGCAAATAAACGGATACGGGTGTAAAACGTGTGGGAGCTTTATTTCAACCCCCACTCTCTCCCCGGTCAACAACGCGCTATAAAGTGGTGACCCCGACGTGATCGCAGTTTTTTTTTACGGGGAGTTAGTTTTTGTGAACCACGTGCTCGCGATGGAATCTCCAGCGGGAGCCGTCGCGGGGGAGGATTCCGGTGTTAGTGTGAATCGTGTGGCGTTGAAACTGCCGGCATTTTGGCCTGATAGACCAGCGCTATGGTTCGCGCAGCTTGAAATACAGTTCAGCCTCGCGGGCATTACGAGAGATGCCACTAAGTTTATGTACGCGGTGTCCCAGTTAGACAGTAGGTACGCCGTTGAGGTAGAAGATGTTATCACAAATCCCCCGTTGACCGACAAGTACGCAAAATTGAAGGCGGAGATTCTTCTCCGACTTTCCGCGTCTCAGGAAACCCGGATCCGGCAATTGTTGGAACATGAGGAGATCGGAGACCGGAAACCCTCCCAGTTCCTGCGCCATCTTCGGACGCTCGCCGGCTCATCCGTCACGGACGACTTCCTACGGTCGCTGTGGCTGGGTCGGCTACCGTCCAGCCATCAGACCATCCTAGCGACACAGGCCGGAGTGGAGCTAAACAGCGTCGCCCAACTGGCGGACAAAATCCACGAGGTGTCTCACCAGCCGCGCGTGGCCAGCACGGCGATGGCGCCGGACGTAGAGGCGGTCACGAGGAGGGTGGATGAGCTTACGCGGCAAGTGTCTTCCCTTACCAAATCCCTGGCAGAGGGGAATTCCCGGTCCCGACCCACGTCGCGCCGCAGTAATTCGAGGGGTAGGGGCCGTTCGGCCTCCCGCCATCCCACATGGTGCTGGTACCACGACCGATTCGGCCCGAAGGCGACGAAGTGCAGGGAGCCGTGTACATACGACGCGGAAAACTCGGGGGGCGATCGCTGATGGCGGCCAGCGACAAGTGCCCCGGCCCCTGCCGTCTCTTCGTCACCGACGCCCGGACAAAAGTCCAGTTTCTAGTGGACACGGGGTCGGACTTGTGTGTCTTCCCCCGCGCCCGTGTGAAAGGTAAGCCTGCGGCGACTACGTACGAATTGTTCGCGGCGAACGGGTCCACCATTAAAACGTACGGGTGGATGGTGTTGTCCCTTAATTTAGGCCTCCGTCGCGCATTTGAGTGGCGTTTTATCATCGCTGACGTTGACAGGCCCATTATCGGGGCAGATTGTTTGGCATTCCACGGGTTGCTGGTCGACATACGTCACCGGCGTCTTCTTGACGGTGTGACGTCGTTATCAGTTGCCGGCCGCGCTGTAGATAGTGTTGTACATAGCGTATGTGATAAATTTAAGTGTATAGGTGATGAGTGCCCATTTTTCTCCTTGTTACGGGAATATCCCGATATTACGCGTCCCGCAGGTGTGCCAAAAAGACGCAAACACGCGATAGAACATCACATTCGGACCACGCCCGGCCCGCAAGTGACGAGCCGGCCCCGGAGGTTGGCCCCCGCCATGCTTCGTATCGCCAAGAGCGAATTTGAGGGTATGGTCCAGATGGGCGTTGCAAGGCGCTGGGACAGCGCCTGGTCCTCCCCACTCCATATGGTGCCCAAAGGTGTGGGAGCATGGCGGCCGTGCGGAGATTATCGGGCCCTCAACGCGAGGACGATTCCCGATCGGTATCCGGTGCCGCACATTGAGGACTTTTCCCTTTCACTGCACGGGAAGGAAATTTTCTCCACAATTGATCTGGTGCGAGCTTATAATCAGATTCCGGTAAGCGAGTGTGATGTTCCAAAAACGGCAATAACAACGCCTTTTGGGCTTTTTGAATTCCCGGTGATGACCTTTGGGCTATGCAACGCAGCGCAAACCTTTCAACGGTTTTTAGACGAAGTGCTGCGGGGACTTGATTTCGCATACGCGTACATAGACGATATCTTAATCGCTTCGTCCTCCGCGGAGGAGCACAAACACCATTTACGCCAGGTTTTCGCGCGGTTGAACGAGTACGGACTAGTTCTCAACCCCAATAAATGTGTGTTTGGAAAGAAGCAAGTGTGTTTTTTAGGTTATTTGGTGTCGGGAGAAGGCACAAAACCTTTACCGGAGAAAGTGGAAGCCATCCAACGATTCCCCAAGCCCGTGGTTATCAAAGAGCTAAGGCGTTTCCTTGGCATGGTGAACTTTTACAGGCGCTTTGTGCCTGGAGCCGCCAACCTGCAAGCCCCCCTAAGCGCATTGTTGTGCGGTCCGAAAGTGAAGGGAAACGCGAAAATATGTTGGACGCCCGCTTCCGAGAGCGCCCTCTCTCGGTGCAAGGAGTCGCTCGCACAGGCCGCGCTCCTCGCACACCCGGACCCGGCCGCTCGCCTGGCTGTGGTGGCGGACGCTTCTGCAGACGCCATCGGCGCCGTTCTCCAGCAGAGCACCCAAGGGGGATGGCAGCCCTTAGCCTTTTTCTCCAAAACATTAAATACCACGGAGAGGAAATACAGCGCGTATGATAGGGAGTTATTGGCGTTATACAGGGCGGTCCAACGTTTCCGCCACATGGTTGAAGGTCGACAGTTCGTCCTCTTCACGGACCATAAGCCATTAGTGTTCGCATTCCGACAAAAGACGGATAAATGCACGCCTAGGAGGTTTCGGTGGCTGGATTATATTTCGCAGTTCACTACGGACATTCTCCACGTGTCGGGCAGGGAGAATGTCGTCGCAGACGCGTTGTCTCGGTGTGCGGAAGTGTCGGATCCCGTCAGTCACCAAATATTAGCCAAGGCACAGGAGGCGGATCCGGAAGTGAAAACGTTCCTTAAATCCGATTCCGCGTTAAAGTTGCATAAAGTGAACATCCCCGGTTGTGACGCCAATATTTACTGTGACCTGTCTACGCAGACAGCCCGCCCCTTCGTCCCGGCGCCCATGCGGAAACAAGTTTTCCTTTCCCTCCACAATCTATCCCACCCCGGGGTGAGAGCCTCGGCGAGGCTAGTGTCATCCCGTTTTGTGTGGCCGGCGGTAAAGAAGGACTGTCGGCAGTGGGCGAAGGAGTGTATCCCGTGCCAACGAGGCAAGGTGACGCGGCACGTAATGTCGCCTGTGGGTACCTTCCCACTACCTGGCTCGCGATTTGAGCATGTGCACGTCGATTTGGTGGGTCCCCTCCCTTCGTCCCAGGGGTTCCGCTATTGCTTGACATGTGTTGACAGGTACACACGCTGGTTGGAGGCCATCCCCATCCCAGACATAACCGCAAAACCGTGGCACGAGCCTTTTTCGCGGGATGGATGGCGCGTTTTGGGACGCCTCTGCGTGTGACCACCGACCAGGGGAGGCAATTTGAGAGCCACCTCTTCCACCAGCTAGCGCAGATGACAGGAGTCACGCATTTGCGAACAGTCGCATACAATCCAGCCGCCAACGGGATGGTGGAGCGAGCGCATCGCCAGCTGAAGGCAGCCATCCGCTGCCATTCCACGGACTCGTGGGTGGACGTCCTCCCGTCCGTTTTATTGGGACTCCGGGCAGCGTGGAAGGAAGATCTCGGCGCGACCGCCGCCGACCTGGTGTATGGAGCATCACTACGGCTCCCGGGAGAATTCCTCTCCCCATCATCGGAGACACACCCCGAGGACCCCACCAGTTTTGTGACACAGCTGCGGGCCCACATTCGGAAGCTCAGCCCGCACCCTGCATCTCGCCACGGAGGTCGACGGACATTCGTCTTCCAGGACCTTCCGACGGCCTCGCAGGTATTCGTGCGGAACGACGCGGTCCGCGGAGCTCTACAGCCACCATACGACGGACCTTTTGCGGTCCTACAGAGGGGGGAGAAGAACTTCCTGCTGCGGCGAGGCAACCGTGACGTGCGGGTAGCAATAGACAGGCTGAAGCCAGCCTACGTGGCCGCAGACGATCCGGAGAGGACCCCTCCCATGGGGGAGACGCAGGGAGCACCCCCAGCCGCCGAGGAACGAGGCGCACCCGAGGTGGCGCCCAAGGAGGATGGAAGGAAGACACGCGCCGGGCGGCACGTGCACTTTCCACAGCACCTCCAGGACTTCGTGCACTAATAATTTTTTTTCTCTTTCTCTCCCTCCCATGCGGTGCGTTACTACCGGGGGGGTGATGTAGCGGCCATGACGAGCCGGCGCGCCACTAGCCGCTCAGTTCGCTCGAGGCCCGCGAGAGGCCACCGGACGCCCGAGGGGCGACCGGAAGATAGTTCCGGCGTGCGCCGTGAAAGTGAAGAGGGAGGTCGCCTCGATAAAGGGAGGGAGTCTGCTACCGGACTTTGGCGACGGGAGATTGCATATAGGGCAGCCGAGCGGCCATTTTTGTGTACCATGCACGTGTGCAAATAAACGGATACGGGTGTAAAACGTGTGGGAGCTTTATTTCAACCCCCACTCTCTCCCCGGTCAACAACGCGCTATACATGATAAAGTTGGTTCAAAGAAACTCCCTCCATCAAGCAGTACGCATGCCCACCCGTGGAAAGAACATATTGGATCTATTTCTTACAAACACGCCGGAACGTATTATTAGTGTATCAACTGATGAGGGCTTGAGTGACCATAAAGCAATTAATGTCCATTTGGACATAGCAATAAAAAAGATTGTTAAACCAAAAAGAAAAATTTATAATTACCATAAAGCAGACTTTGAATCTTTTGCCAATCAATTAAACTCTTCACTACCCGAGTTCAAAACCCGCTTAAGTCATGTCAACAAGGAAGAAACTTGGACAGAATTTGTCAATATCATGCAAAAAGGAATCGTAGACTTCATACCTATAAAATACGTTAAAGCAAATCGCGACCCCAGGTGGTACAATAAAGACGTTACAAAAGCCCTTCGAAAGCAGAGAATGCTACACTCTAGGGTAAAGAGGGCAGGCATGAACACATCATCTCCTGAGAATACACAATTATGGGACACATATAGATCCTCTAAAATTGAAACCAAAAAACAATTACGTAGCGCCTTACTGGAATTTAAACGCAAAGTATTTTGCGAGTACTTGGACACTGACCCCAAAGCTTTCTGGTCATATGTTAGGGAAGTAAATGGGAGTAAACAAACCGTGGCTTGCTTAAGGGATTGTAGCAATGTAATTCATACAGACAGCGAGGTTAAAGCTAACATCTTAAATTCATTCTTCCAAAGCGTTTTCTCGAATGATGTTGCCACCGCATATCTCCAAGAAACAATACATACTCCACCCATGGAAAAAATAACAGTGGACCAACAAGGAATTCTAAAATTACTTAATGAGATTAAACCCAACAAATCCCCGGGTCCCGAAAATATACCAGCTAGGGTGATAAAACATTTAGCTCCAAACATTGCCCCGTACCTTGAATTTATATTTAACAAATCCCTCACAGAGTGCAAAGTACCTAAGATTTGGAAAACCGCGCAAATAACGCCTATTTTTAAAAGTGGTGACAGGGAGGATCCCAGTAATTACAGACCTATATCTCTCACTTCAATCTGTTGTAAAATCTTAGAGCACATAATTGTCAGTTCAATAATGAGACACCTTGACAATATTAACTTTTTAAGTGACAATCAACACGGATTCAGGAAAACCCGCTCCTGCGAAACCCAATTAGGATTATTTACACATGATTTACTTGTATCTGGTGAGAGAGGTAGGCAAGTGGATGCCATCTTCTTAGATTTTCAAAAGGCATTTGATAAGGTCCCACATGGTAAACTCATTCATAAATTAAAGGTCGCGGGTATAAACAAGGGCGCTATAAGTTTGGTTAAAGATTTACTTTCAGAGCGGGAACAGAGGGTAGTCCTTGATGGCGCTAGTTCCGACAGCGTTCGAGTCACGTCGGGGGTACCTCAGGGAAGTGTGATCGGGCCGTTGCTTTTCTTGATATTTGTTAACGATTTGAACCGCGAAGTGAAAAGTAAAATTAGGATGTTCGCGGATGACACGGTGATCTATCGGGAGATATCTGGGGATGAGGATCGTTTTATTCTAGAGCAGGATTTATATTGCATTACTAAATGGTGTTCTAACTGGGGATTGACTCTAAATTATAATAAATGTTCAGCGGTAAATTTCTTTAAAAGATCAACGGGATTTGCTTACAAATTAGCTGGAGGTGACCTAGCAGTTGTTGATACGGTAAAATACCTAGGTGTCACATTCACTAAAGACTTAACTTGGGGGACTCACATACGTAAAGTCTGCGGTCAAGCAAATAAAAAATTGGGATTCATTAAACGCATTGTCGGCAAAAGTGACTCAAAGGTCAAGGAACGTTGTTACCACGCTCTTGTAAGGCCTCATTTAGAATACGCATGCAGCGTGTGGGACCCGAGTGAAAAAGGTCTCATTCGGGAAATTGAGAAGGTTCAACGCCGGGCAGCCCGTTTTGTAAAAAATTCCTACGATAAAACGCAAAGCGTCACCGAAATGCTCATGGATTTGGGGTGGGAATCATTAGAAGAGAGACGATGCAATGCAAGACTGAAATTATTAAATAAATTCAGATCCGCATGTTTCAGCACCGAGGTCTCGCAGATTATTCGTACTCCTACATACATGTGGTAGTGATGTTTCAATTTCTTGCTTGTTGCGTCCTGGCTTCCGTGATGTAGGATGGCTTTCGTGCTGCATCAATGGGTGCAGTTTTTTAGTTGTTTTGCGGTATATGTGTTTGCATGAGTATAAGATGAAGGGATTTTTGCATGAGTGTGTGCGCTGTTGTGGGTGTGATTTTCCGTGTTGTTATTTTTTTTTTTGCATGTGGTATTTTTCCTTTTACGGTTGGTGACCTAACACCCCCCGCCACACGCCCTTGCGGCGGCTTGCGGGGTATTATGTAGATGTAGATGATCAAAGTGTAATCCGGCCCATGGTGCGCTTCCAGGTCCCCTCCGGACCGGGCCGCTCTGCTTCCCCGCGGTCTGATAAACCGCGGAACGAAACATTTCAAAATTTCAAAGTTTGCATTGAGCGCGTGATTCCCAGCTGCATAGTCCAGGTGGCGGCCGAGTTACCCGCAGAAGGCACTCAACCTCTTGTCGGGTTCTATGGCTGGTCTGGGCCAGTACGAGTGGAATCGGGAAGACATTTAAATTGTTTGGCGATTTGAGATGATGGTTTTTTGGTTGTAATAATCTTTCACAAATACCTGCTGGAGTGAGGGTGCAACATTAAGGACTACAACGGCAGAAGCCTATACGTGTGTTCATTTTATAGACCCCCAGATTCTAACACAGATGTCCTACACAAGCTCGACGAACAAATATCCACTATCAGCAGCAGACAAAGCAACAGTATTACTATAATCGCTGGTGACACAAATCTACCGTCAATTGACTGGGAAAACTACTGCGTGGGAAAATCTGCCAAAAACAGAGATTCATGCCAAGAACTCCTTCATATATTCACAAAACACTCCTTAGAACAAATAGTTAAATCACCAACACGGGGCCAAAGCATACTAGACATCTTTGCGACTTCTATGCCCGAAATCATTACTAACATTGAAATAATAGACGGAATCAGTGACCATAAGGCTATTCTTGTGGAGTTAAAAACTAAGTTCGTCAAAATAAACAAAGAAAAGCGTAAAATATACCTATACAACAAGGCAAATTTTAACGGACTAAGAGAATATTTAAAGATAAAATTACCGGAATACAAGACAAAAACACTGACAACAAATACAGAGAACACTTGGAATTATTTCTTAAATATTTTACGCGAAGGAATAAAGACGTACATCCCGTCCAAACTCAAATGCGACAGTAAGGAACCTAGATGGTACAACGGGGAAGTCAGATCGGCATTAAGAAGGCAAAGAAAGCTACAGTCAAATTTTAAAAAGAGTTTAAAAAGTGACGATATAATTTATATGAATACAACCAAACAGCAACTAAAAGAATGTCGTAGTAAGACGAAAAGTATTATGCGCACAGCACTACACTCTTTTAAATCTAAAATGCTAAGCGAATATCTTGAGGAAAATCCAAAGTCATTCTGGTCCTATGTTAGGGAAATACAGGGTAAACGTCCCACTGTTCAATCTTTGAGGACGGAAAATGGAGAAATCATTACAGATAGCGTGAAAAAGGCAAATATGTTAAACCGATTTTTCCAGAGCGTCTACAACAAAAACACAAACGCACCAAACGATCCTCCACACCCACCCGGGGAACACATGAGCGATCTTACACTGACCAAGCAGGGAATAGTACATCTACTCCGTAGTATCAAAGCACACAAGGCACCTGGTCCGGAAGAAATACCTGCTAGAATATATAAGGAATTAGCTGACGACATTGCCCCATTTTTACATATTGTTTTTCTAAAATCGATAGAAGAAGGCTCAGTGCCTCGCGACTGGAAGCTAGCCCATATAACTCCCATCTATAAAGGCGGCGATAGGGATAAACCAACCAATTACCGACCCATTTCTTTAACATCGATCTCTTGTAAAATATTGGAACACGTTATTGTCACTAACATTACGAAATTTCTTGATAGTAGGAAAATACTAATCCACAACCAGCACGGATTTAGGAAAAGCAGATCTTGCGAAACACAACTTGGTCTCTTCATTCACGATATACTTAGATCGGGAGAAAACAACACCCAAGTCGATGCAGTATTCCTGGATTTCAAAAAAGCCTTCGACAAAGTCCCACACAATAAATTGTTACACAAACTTAAATACTATGGGATCAATGAGAAAATAATTAATTGGATTGGGGACTTCTTGTCAAACCGCAAACAAATAGTAGTCATAGATGGGTTGTGCTCAACGGAGAGAGATGTTACTTCGGGCGTCCCCCAGGGAAGTGTAATAGGGCCTCTTCTGTTCTTAATATACATAAATGACTTAAGCACACACGTTAGTAGCAATCTAAGGTTATTTGCTGAGGACACGGTGATATACAGGGAAATAAGGAGCCAACTAGATCGCGAGCTACTCTCTAGAGACTTAGACAATATCTCGGGATGGTGCAATAAATGGGGATTAACACTTAATATAGATAAATGTGCAGTTTTGAAATTTTGGAATAAAGGAAGCGAGGAACAGGATATAAACTACAAAATAGAGGGTTCAGTATTGACTACGGCAAATCAAGTTAAATATTTGGGGGTTGTTCTAACACCACGACTTTCATGGGGAGCACATATCAGGACAATATGCGGATCAGCTTTAAAGAAACTTGGCTTCATAAAACGGGTGGTGGGGAAATGTAATGAAAAAGTTAAAGAGAGGTGTTATTTTGCTCTAGTTAGACCTCATTTGGAATATGCCGCAAGTATTTGGGATCCGTGGGAGAAAATTTGGCAAAAAGAATTAGATAAAGTCCAGAGAAAATCCGCTAGATTTGTAAAAAATTGTTATGATAAAAACACAAGTGTGACAGGTCTCTTAGGGGATTTAGGCTGGGAACCACTTGAAGTGCGGAGAGAACAAGCGAGGCTTAGACTTTTAGAAAGGTTCAGAACAAACGAGTTTAAATATGACACTGAAGGAATTATAATGGCCCCACACTACTTAGGTAGATCAGACCACAAAGATAAACTAAGGGAGATAGATTCGAAGACAGATAGGTACAAATACTCATTCTTTCCCCGAACAATCAGTAATCATAATAGCAAGAAACCGAAGTCACTTTAGAAATATTAAAAACTTTGAATTTACAAGTCGGAACAAAATTAAACACTATAGAGATGTTAGGTATACTTTCAGGTGCATGTGTATGTTAGTTGGTAGTTTGAGTGTTTGCATGTGTGTGGGGTGTAAGTGTTCATGCATGAATGTATGCCATGTTTTTTTTTTAATATATGATTTTGTCGTTATTGCATGCGATTTTTTTTTTATTATTTTTCTTTTCTAAATTATGGGTGGTGTCCTAGCACCCCCCGCCACACGCCCTTGCGGCGGCTTGCGGGGTATTGAGTAGATGTAGATGTAGATGAAATTTGATCCGCATGGCTCAGCACCGAGGTCTCGCAAATTTTTCGTACTAATATATACATTGGTCGCTTGGATCATGCATATAAAAATCAAGAAATAGATGACAGAGCTAGAAGACTTAAGGACTCCATTTCCCCCCGGACAATACGGGATAGCAACTGCAGGGTTATAGATAGCAAAAATTCCACTAGCCACCCTCAGCGTCTAAAAAATCATTAGTTGTATGTATTATGCATGCTCTTCCACTAACCTTATGAGTTTTGTTATAATCCATTCTTTCCGAATGACCACATTTGTGTTTATTTCATCTGTTTTTAAGTTTCCATTTCATTTCCTCGTCCCTCTCCGCGGGGGGAAATTCCTGCTACCAGCAACGTTGGGTCGAATTCGTTGCCTTTTACAGACTCTTTCAGGGTGGAGTGCTACGTGGTACATTTTCATGTGGTGGTGATGTTTAAATTTCTTGCTTGTTTGTCCTGGCTTCCGTGTTGTAGGATGGCTTCCGTGCTGCATCAAGGGGGTCAGTTTTTTAGTTTTTTTGCGGTATAGGCGTTTGCATCAGTATTGGATGAAGGGATTTTTGCATGGGTGTGTGCGCTGCTGTGGGTGTATCTTTGCGTGTTGCTTCTTCATCATCTACATCTACATAATACCCCGCAAGCCGCCGCAAGGGCGTGTGGCGGGGGGTGTTAGGTCACCAACCGTAAAAACGAAAAATACCACATGCCACTTCTTTTGCATGTGGTATATTTCCTTTTTACAGTTGGTGACCAAACACCCCACGTCAATCGCCCTTGCGGGGTATTATATAGATATAGATGAAGTGTATGATTTTTACCGGACTGCGCATCCTAAGCGCCGTAGTGCCTTCGTACACACCGCCCGGTGGAGTAGGGGGCCTCGACGACTCGAATTTCCTACTCCGCAGAATCGAGAGGTGGAAGGGGGTGGAGGAACTAGCACGCGAGGATGCTTTTCTAATGGTACCCGCCCCCCCCGTTTTTATGTGAAGGACGTGGGGGCATGTGAGGGCATTAAATCATGGCACCACGGGGCCTGGTGGACAATATTCTACGGCCTGAAACACCGTGGAATGTTAATTGAAAATTTTTCCTTTTCAACTAAGAAAATGACTAAAAGATGTAAATGCTGAAACAGAGGGGTGCGACGGAGGGTTTTCCCGTTTTCTAAGGGACTGCGGAACGAAAAATTTCAACATAATAAATTTTAAATTCAGCGCGTCGCGCCCACCAGAATGAATCCTCGCGTGCTAGGTCCTCCGCCCCCCTCCTCCCGCAATCAGTAGAGGAGGAACGTCGTGGCATTCGAGCCCGACTCCTCCCCTCCCCTTTTACCCACGGGTGGCACGTGCCAAGGCGCTTCGGCGCGTAGGAGCGCCGTCCGCGAAAAATCATACAGTTTGGTCCCCGATTCTTCTTCTTAGCCTTATGGCTAAGATCAAAGCGTAGTCCGGCCCACGGTGCGCTTCCAGGTCCCCTCCGGACCGAGCCGCTCTGCTTCCCCGCGGTCTGAGAAACCGCGGAACGAAACATTTCAAAATATCAAGTAAGGAGGTCAACGAAACCGCTCGGGCGTAAAGCTCGAGTAACTGTCGCTTGACCATCGTCGCGGCCGAAAATGAAACCGCGCGTAGTTCAAATCATCCGCCCTGCTCGGATACGTACGGGATTGACGGAGAGTGCCCCCGGGGGTCCTAAGGCGGCCGTGCGGCCTCGGTGCTCAAGCTACCGGTCCATTGCGGACTTGAAAGTGCACCGGGGGCCGGACCTCAATTTGATCTTAACCATAAGGCCAAGAAGAAGAAATGAGGGTGCCATAATGTATGAGTTTTTATATAAATATTCATGGATTTAGGGTGGGAATCATTGGCTGAAAGACGTCTCAATGCAAGATTGAAATGATTGAATAAATTTGATCCGCATGGCTCAGCACCGAGGTCTCGCAAATTATTCGTACTAATACATAAATTGGTCGCTTGGATCATGCATATAAAATTCAGGAAATAGATGCCAGAGCTAGAAGACTTAAGGACTCCATTTCCCCCCGGACAATACGGGATAGCAACTGCAGGGTTATAGATGGCAAAAATTCCACTAGCCACCCTCAGCGTCTAAAAAATCATTAGTTGTATGTATTATGCATGCTCTTCCACTAACCTTATGCGTTTTGTTATAATCCATTCTTTCCGAATGACCACATTTGTGTTTATTTCATCTGTTTTTAAGTTTCCATTTCATTTCCTCGTCCCTCTCCGCGGGGGAAATTCCTGCTACCAGCAACGTTGGGTCGAATTCGTTGCCTTTTACAGACTCTTTCGGGGTGGAGTGCTACGTGGTACATTTTCATGTGGTAGTGATGTTTAAATTTCTTGCTTGTTTGTCCTGGCTTCCGTGTTGTAGGATGGCATCCAAGCTGCATCAAGGGGGTCAGTTTTTTAGTTTTTTGCGGTATAGGCGTTTGCATCAGTATTGGATGAAGGGATTTTTGCATGGGTGTGTGCGCTGCTGTGGGTGTATCTTTGCGTGTTGTTTCTTTTGCATGTGGTATATTTCCTTTTTACAGTTGGTGACCAAACACCCCACGTCAATCGCCCGTGCGGCATCTTGAGGGGTATTATATAGATATAGATGAAGTGTATGATTTTTACCGGACTGCGCATCCTAAGCGCCGTAGTGCCTTCGTACACACCGCCCGGTGGAGTAGGGGGCCTCGACGACTCGAATTTCCTACTCCGCAGAATCGAGAGGTGGAAGGGGGCGGAGGAACTAGCACGCGAGGATGCTTTTCTAATGGTACCCGCCCCCCCCGTTTTTATGTGAAGGACGTGGGGGCATGTGAGGGCATTAAATCATGGCACCACGGGGCCTGGTGGACAATATTCTACGGCCTGAAACACCGTGGAATGTTAATTGAAAATTTTTCCTTTTCAACTAACAAAATGATTAAAAGATGTAAATGCTGAAACAGAGGGGTGTGACGGAGGGTTTTCCCGTTTTCTAAGGGACTGCGGAACGAAAAATTTCAACATAATAAATTTTAAATTCAGCGCGTCGCGCCCACCAGAATGAATCCTCGCGTGCTAGGTCCTCCGCCCCCCTCCTCCCGCAATCAGTAGAGGAGGAACGTCTTGGCATTCGAGCCCGACTCCTCCCCTCCCCTTTTACCCACGGGTGGCACGTGCCAAGGCGCTTCGGCGCGTAGGAGCGCCGTCCGCGAAAAATCATGCAGTTTGGTCCCCGATTCTTCTTCTTAGCCTTATGGCTAAGATCAAAGCGTAGTCCGGCCCACGGTGCGCTTCCAGGTCCCCTCCGGACCGGGCCGCTCTGCTTCCCCGCGGTCTGAGAAACCGCGGAACGAAACATTTCAAAATATCAAAGTTTGCATTGAGCGTGTGATTCCCAGCTGCATAGTCCAGGTTGCGGCCGAGTTACGCGCTGAAGGCACTCAACCTCTTCTCGGTTTAAATGGCTGGCCTGGGCCAGTACGAGTGGAATCGGGAAGACATTTAAATTGTTTGGCGATTTGAGATGATGGTTTTTTGGTTGATATAATCTTTCACAAATACCTGCTGGAGTGAGGAGGTCAACAAAACCGATCGGGCGTAAAGCTCGAATAACTGTCGCTTGACCACCGTCGCGGCCGAAAATGAAACCGCGCGTAGTTCAAATCATCCGCCCTGCTCGGATACGTACGGGATTGACGAAGAGTTCCCCCGGGGGTCCTAAAGCGGCCGTGCGGCCTCGGTGCTCAAGCTACCGGTCCATTGCGGACTTGAAAGTGCACCGGGGGCCGGACCTCAATTTGATCTTAACCATAAGGCCAAGAAGAAGAAATGAGGGTGCCATAATGTAAGAGTTTTTTTATAAATATTCATGGATTTAGGGTGGGAATCATTGGCTGAAAGACGTCTCAATGCAAGATTGAAATGATTGAATAAATTTGATCCGCATGGCTCAGCACCAAGGTCTCGCAAATTATTCGTACTAATATATACATTGGTCGCCTGGATCATGCATATAAAAATCAAGAAATAGAAGCCAGAGCTAGAAGACCTAAGGACTCCATTTCCCCCCGGACAATACGGGATAGCAACTGCAGGGTTATAGATGGCAAAAACTCCACTAGCCACCCTCAGCGTCTAAAAAATCATTAGTTGTATGTATTATGCATGCTCTTCCACTAACCTTATGCGATTTGTTATAATCCATTCTTTCCGAATGACCACATTTGTGTTTATTTCATCAGTTTTTAAGTTTCCATTTCATTTCCTCGTCCCTCTCCGCGGGGGGAAATTCCTGCTACCTGCAACGTTGGGTCGCATTCCCTGCCTTTTACAGACTCTTTCGGGGTGGAGTGCTGTGTGGTACATTTTCATGTGGTGGTGATGTTTAAATTTCTTGCTTGTTTGTCCTTGCATCCGTGTGATAGGATGGCTTCCGTGCTGCATCAAGGGGGTCGGTTTTTTAGTTTTTTTGCGGTATAGGCGTTTGCATCAGTATTGGATGAAGGGATTTTTGCATGGGTGTGTGCGCTGCTGTGGGTGTATTATTGCGTGTTGTTTCTTTTGCATGTGGTATATTTCCTTTTTACAGTTGGTGACCAAACACCCCACGTCAATCGCCCTTGCGGGGTTTTATATAGATATAGATGAAGTGTATGATTTTTACCGGACTGCGCATCCTAAGCGCCGTAGTGCCTTCGTACACACCGCCCGGTGGAGTAGGGGGCCTCGACGACTCGAATTTCCTACTCCGCAGAATCGAGAGGTGGAAGGGGGCGGAGGAACTAGCACGCGAGGATGCTTTTCTAATGGTACCCGCCCCCCCCGTTTTTATGTGAAGGACGTGGGGGCATGTGAGGGCATTAAATCATGGCACCACGGGGCCTGGTGGACAATATTCTACGGCCTGAAACACCGTGGAATGTTAATTGAAAATTTTTTCTTTTCAACTAACAAAATGATTAAAAGATGTAAATGCTGAAACAGAGGGGTGCGACGGAGGGTTTTCCCGTTTTCTAAGGGACTGCGGAACGAAAAATTTCAACATAATAAATTTTAAATTCAGCGCGTCGCGCCCACCAGAATGAATCCTCGCGTGCTAGGTCCTCCGCCCCCCTCCTCCCGCAATCAGTAGAGGAGGAACGTCGTGGCATTCGAGCCCGACTCCTCCCCTCCCCTTTTACCCACGGGTGGCACGTGCCAAGGCGCTTCGGCGCGTAGGAGCGCCGTCCGCGAAAAATCATGCAGTTTGGTCCCCGATTCTTCTTCTTAGCCTCATGGCTAAGATCCAAGCGTAGTCCGGCCCACGGTGCGCTTCCAGGTCCCCTCCGGACCGGGCCGCTCTGCTTCCCCGCGGTCTGAGAAACCGCGGAACGAAACATTTCAAAATATCAAAGTTTGCATTGAGCGCGTGATTCCCAGCTGCATAGGCCAGGTTGCGGCCGAGTTACGCGCTGAAGGCACTCAACCTCTTCTCGGTTTCTATGGCTGGTCTGGGCCAGTACGAGTGGAATCGGGAAGACATTTAAATTGTTTGGCGATTTGAGATGATGGTTTTTTGGTTGATATAATCTTTCACAAATACCTGCTGGAGTGAGGAGGTCAACAAAACCGATCGGGCGTAAAGCTCGAATAACTGTCGCTTGACCATCGTCGCGGCCGAAAATGAAACCGCGCGTAGTTCAAATCATCCGCCCTGCTCGGATACGTACGGGATTGACGGAGAGTTCCCCCGGGGGTCCTAAAGCGGCCGTGCGGCCTCGGTGCTCAAGCTACCGGTCCATTGCGGACTTGAAAGTGCACCGGGGGCCGGACCTCAATTTGATCTTAACCATAAGGCCAAGAAGAAGAAATGAGGGTGCCATAATGTATGAGTTTTTATATAAATTTTCATGTATTTAGGGTGGGAATCATTGGCTGAAAGACGTCTCAATGCAAGATTGAAATGATTGAATAAATTTGATCCGCATGGCTCAGCACCGAGGTCTCGCAAATTATTCGTACTAATATATACATTGGTCGCTTGGATCATGCATATAAAAATCAAGAAATAGATGCCAGAGCTAGAAGACTTAAGGACTCCATTTCCCCCCGGACAATACGGGATAGCAACTGCAGGGTTATAGATAGCAAAAATTCCACTAGCCACCCTCAGCGTCTAAAAAATCATTAGTTGTATGTATTATGCATGCTCTTCCACTAACCTTATGCGTTTTGTTATAATCCATTCTTTCCGAATGACCACATTTGTGTTTATTTCATCAGTTTTTAAGTTTCCATTTCATTTCCTCGTCCCTCCTTGCGGGGGGAAATTCCTACTACCAGCAACGTTGGGTCGAATTCGTTGCCTTTTACAGACTCTTTCGGGGTGGAGTGCTACGTGGTACATTTTCATGTGGTAGTGATGTTTAAATTTCTTGCTTGTTTGTCCTGGCTTCCGTGGTGTAGGATGGCTTCCGTGCTGCATCAAGGGGGTCAGTTTTTTAGTTTTTTTGCGGTATAGGCGTTTGCATCAGTATTAGATGAAGGGATTTTTAAATGGGTGTGTGCGCTGCTGTGGGTGTATCTTTGCGTGTTGTTTCTTTTGCATGTGGTATATTTCCTTTTTACAGTTGGTGACCAAACACCCCACGTCAATCGCCCTTGCGGGGTATTATATAGATATAGATGAAGTGTATGATTTTTACCGGACTGCGCATCCTAAGCGCCGTAGTGCCTTCGTACACACCGCCCGGTGGAGTAGGGGGCCTCGACGACTCGAATTTCCTACTCCGCAGAATCGAGAGGTGGAATGGGGCGGAGGAACTAGCACGCGAGGATGCTTTTCTAATGGTACCCGCCCCCCCCCCGTTTTTATGTGAAGGACGTGGGGGCATGTGAGGGCATTAAATCATGGCACCACGGGGCCTGGTGGACAATATTCTACGGCCTGAAACACCGTGGAATGTTAATTGAAAATTTTTCCTTTTCAACTAACAAAATGATTAAAAGATGTAAATGCTGAAACAGAGGGGTGCGACGGAGGGTTTTCCCGTTTTCTAAGGGACTGCGGAACGAAAAATTTCAACATAATAAATTTTAAATTCAGCGCGTCGCGCCCACCAGAATGAATCCTCGCGTGCTAGGTCCTCCGCCCCCCTCCTCCCGCAATCAGTAGATGAGGAACGTCGTGGCATTCGAGCCCGACTCCTCCCCTCCCCTTTTACCCACGGGTGGCACGTGCCAAGGCGCTTCGGCGCGTAGGAGCGCCGTCCGCGAAAAATCATACAGTTTGGTCCCCGATTCTTCTTCTTAGCCTTATGGCTAAGATCAAAGCGTAGTCCGGCCCACGGTGCGCTTCCAGGTCCCCTCCGGACCGGGCCGCTCTGCTTCCCCGCGGTCTGAGAAACCGCGGAACGAAACATTTCAAAATATCAAAGTTTGCATTGAGCGCGTGATTCCCAGCTGCATAGTCCAGGTTGCGGCCGAGTTACGCGCTGAAGGCACTCAACCTCTTCTCGGTTTCTATGGCTGGTCTGGGCCAGTACGAGTGGACTCGAGAAGACATTTAAATTGTTTGGCGATTTGAGATGATGGTTTTTTGGTTGATATAATCTTTCACAAATACCTGCTGGAGTGAGGAGGTCAACAAAACCGATCGGGCGTAAAGCTCGAATAACTGTCGCTTGACCATCGTCGCGGCCGAAAATGAAACCGCGCGTAGTTCAAATCATCCGCCCTGCTCGGATACGTACGGGATTGACGGAGAGTTCCCCCGGGGGTCCTAAAGCGGCCGTGCGGCCTCGGTGCTCAAGCTATCGGTCCATTGCGGACTTGAAAGTGCACCGGGGGCCGGACCTCAATTTGATCTTAACCATAAGGCCAAGAAGAAGAAATGAGGGTGCCATAATGTATGAGTTTTTATATAAATATTCATGGATTTAGGGTGGGAATCATTGGCTGAAAGACGTCTCAATGCAAGATTGAAATGATTGAATAAAATTCATTCTCTCTCTAGCCCTCAACCTGAGCGGACCTGCCTACTGAGCGCTCCTGGTAACCGGTTTGACCCACCAGAGACTACCTGCCTGCCACCTCGATTCTTGGTGCTTTTGGTTTTAGTGAAGTGCAGTGTAGTGTCAACGTATACGTTGCTTCGTTTATATAGTTTTCGTTTTGTGTGTGGTTTGTTAACCTGTGTGTGGTAGTAGTAATTTATTTAGTGGATTGTGGTGGTTTTTGTCCTTCGACTCTGATTGGTGACCGGTGAGTGCTTTCCTTTTTCTTTCTTTTGGTCCTCTGAAAACCAGACCTTACTCAAGCATCGTTTTTTCCACTTAGGCTTCATATTCAATTCCAAATCGTAACTTATTGTTTGAGCTAAAGTTAGCTAACCCCTTCTAGAAATTTTAGCATAGTGTATACAGGTTAGCTTTTGTTGGGAACTTGGTAATTAAATTAGGATGGCTTCATCCAGGTCCCCTGTTGCTATGCTCGAAGGCACTGGCGAATGCGCGGCTTTAAGGGCCCGTATCGTCATGCTGGAGAGAATGGTGCGGGAGCTTCGATCGGAGATCGCCGGCCGGAGAGCTCCCCTCGGGAGAGATGGTGCTCAGGGTGGGAATTCGAAAACCCGCCACGCCCATAGGGGTGCACGGATTCATCCGAATGCAACACGTGGCTGGGCGATTAGAGACCTACCCCGTGTCCCATCTCTCAACGAGGGAGTGTCTCACGTCCGTAGGTCGGACGATTGGAGGGTCGTCTCTCGGGGCAAGGGGAAGGTAACGCTGCGGCGAGGATTGGACTCTGCGGAGGCAGATACCATCCCCGTCTCCAACAGGTACCAGGTGCTGTCGGATGACAGCACCACCGTACCTGCAGCCCCTATCCCTACTCCGAGGGCACTGCCTAGGGTAAGGCATCAGCGTTCGGGGAGGGAGGGAACCGTTATACTAGGTAGTTCAAATGTCCGGCGTATAATGAACCCGCTGCGCCGCAGAGTCCAACAGGAGGGAGGTGTTGGATTCTTGTCGTCCTGGTGTATACCGGGCGGCGGGGTACCCCAGGCGACGCTGGCGGTGAAGGCGGCCGTCAGTAATACGGGCTGCTCCAAGCTACGCATTGTGGCTCATGTCGGGACAAACGACGCCTCGGAACGTGGATCTGAAGAGATCCTGCGCTCCTTTAAGGAGATGCACTCGGAGGTGAAACGAGTCGAGGCAGAGTTGAAGGTCCCAATTAAATTAAGTATATGTAGTATTGTGCCGCGTTCAGACCGCAGAAGGCTCGTTTGGAGCCGCATTGAGGGTTTAAATGAGAGATTGCTGGGATTTTGCCGGGGAATCGGAGCGGACTTCGTTGATCTGAGGCCCGTCCTCTCATCGTGTCGGGTACCCCTTAATCGCTCCGGGGTCCATTATACTGCCGAGGCATCGCAGTTGGTAGCGCGTAGGTTACACGAACACGTGTCGAGGGTTTAGCATAGCTGGTAGGCAAGAGCGTAGGTCATATATTGGGAAAAATAAAGTAGAATCCAGCGCTTTTTGTCAATTCAGTTCAGGTAATGCCTCTCAAATCCCCAAAAATATTGAACAAACAAGCACTTGCGTTAAAACAACATATAACCCACGTAAATTTAATAAAATTGGTGCCTCTACATACATAACAGATAGCAATGCAAGTGAATGTAATGCTTTTGTCTCTGTTCACCACGAATCGTCTCAAAACAGTTTTGTTAGCGTACATAAAACCGAAAAATAAGAAGTTATTAGCCATATTAAAATTATAACATTAAATTGCCGTAGCATTAGAAACAAAATATCGGATATTGAACATATTTTTGTCAGTACAAACGCAGACATAGCAGTTGGAACAGAATGTTGGCTCACGGGAGATATAGCAAACAATGAGGTTTTTCCAAACGGCTTCACAATTTACAGAAGGGACAGACCAAATAGGTTGGGTGGGGGAGTATTCATTGCAGTAAAGTCACATCTTAGTAGCCAACGATATGAATGCGACGTAGATGACATAGAAAGCGTTTGGTGCAACATTAAGGACTACAACGGCAGAAGCCTATACGTGTGTTCATTTTATAGACCCCCAGATTCTAACACAGATGTCCTACACAAGCTCGACGAACAAATATCCACTATCAGCAGCAGACAAAGCAACAGTATTACTATAATCGCTGGTGACCCAAATCTACCGTCAATTGACTGGGAAAACTACTGCGTGGGAAAATCTGCCAAAAACAGAGATTCATGCCAAGAACTCCTTCATATATTCACAAAACACTCCTTAGAACAAATAGTTAAATCACCAACACGGGGCCAAAGCATACTAGACATCTTTGCGACTTCTATGCCCGAAATCATTACTAACATTGAAATAATAGACGGAATCAGTGACCATAAGGCTATTCTTGTGGAGTTAAAAACTAAGTTCGTCAAAATAAACAAAGAAAAGCGTAAAATATACCTATACAACAAGGCAAATTTTAACGGACTAAGAGAATATTTAAAGATAAAATTACCGGAATACAAGACAAAAACACTGACAACAAATACAGAGAACACTTGGAATTATTTCTTAAATATTTTACGCGAAGGAATAAAGACGTACATCCCGTCCAAACTCAAATGCGACAGTAAGGAACCTAGATGGTACAACGGGGAAGTCAGATCGGCATTAAGAAGGCAAAGAAAGCTACAGTCAAATTTTAAAAAGAGTTTAAAAAGTGACGATATAATTTATATGAATACAACCAAACAGCAACTAAAAGAATGTCGTAGTAAGACGAAAAGTATTATGCGCACAGCACTACACTCTTTTAAATCTAAAATGCTAAGCGAATATCTTGAGGAAAATCCAAAGTCATTCTGGTCCTATGTTAGGGAAATACAGGGTAAACGTCCCACTGTTCACTCTTTGAGGACGGAAAATGAGGAAATCATTACAGATAGCGTGAAAAAGGCAAATATATTAAACCGATTTTTCCAGAGCGTCTACAACAAAAACACAAACGCACCAAACGATCCTCCACACCCACCCGGGGAACACATGAGCGATCTTACACTGACCAAGCAGGGAATAGTACATCTACTCCGTAGTATCAAAGCACACAAGGCACCTGGTCCGGAAGAAATACCTGCTAGAATATATAAGGAATTAGCTGACGACATTGCCCCATTTTTACATATTGTTTTTCTAAAATCGATAGAAGAAGGCTCAGTGCCTCGCGACTGGAAGCTAGCCCATATAACTCCCATCTATAAAGGCGGCGATAGGGATAAACCAACCAATTACCGACCCATTTCTTTAACATCGATCTCTTGTAAAATATTGGAACACGTTATTGTCACTAACATTATGAAATTTCTTGATAGTAGGAAAATACTAATCCACAACCAGCACGGATTTAGGAAAAGCAGATCTTGCGAAACACAACTTGGTCTCTTCATTCACGATATACTTAGATCGGGAGAAAACAACACCCAAGTCGATGCAGTATTCCTGGATTTCAAAAAAGCCTTCGACAAAGTCCCACACAATAAATTGTTACACAAACTTAAATACTATGGGATCAATGAGAAAATAATTAATTGGATTAGGGACTTCTTGTCAAACCGCAAACAAATAGTAGTCATAGATGGGTTGTGCTCAACGGAGAGAGATGTTACTTCGGGCGTCCCCCAGGGAAGTGTAATAGGGCCTCTTCTGTTCTTAATATACATAAATGACTTAAGCACACACGTTAGTAGCAATCTAAGGTTATTTGCTGACGACACGGTGATATACAGGGAAATAAGGAGCCAACTAGATCGCGAGCTACTCTCTAGAGACTTAGACAATATCTCGGGATGGTGCAATAAATGGGGATTAACACTTAATATAGATAAATGTGCAGTTTTGAAATATTGGAATAAAGGAAGCGAGGAACAGGATATAAACTACAAAATAGAGGGTTCAGTATTGACTACGGCAAATCAAGTTAAATATTTGGGGGTTGTTCTAACACCACGCCTTTCATGGGGAGCACATATCAGGACAATATGCGGATCAGCTTTAAAGAAACTTGGCTTCATAAAACGGGTGGTGGAGAAATGTAATGAAAAAGTTAAAGAGAGGTGTTATTTTGCTCTAGTTAGACCTCATTTGGAATATGCCGCAAGTATTTGGGATCCGTGGGAGAAAATTTGGCAAAAAGAATTAGATAAAGTCCAGAGAAAATCCGCTAGATTTGTTAAAAATTGTTATGATAAAAACACAAGTGTGACAGGTCTCTTAGGGGATTTAGGCTGGGAACCACTTGAAGTGCGGAGAGAACAAGCGAGGCTTAGACTTTTAGAAAGGTTCAGAACAAACGAGTTTAAATATGACACTGAAGGAATTATAATGGCCCCACACTACTTAGGTAGATCAGACCACAAAGATAAACTAAGGGAGATAGATTCCAAGACAGATAGGTACAAATACTCATTCTTTCCCCGAACAATCAGTAATCATAATAGCAAGAAACCGAAGTCACTTTAGAAATATTAAAAACTTTGAATTTACAAGTCGGAACAAAATTAAACACTATAGAGATGTTAGGTATACTTTCAGGTGCATGTGTATGTTAGTTGGTAGTTTGAGTGTTTGCATGTGTGTGGGGTGTAAGTGTTCATGCATGAATGTATTTCATGTTTTTTTTATATATGATTTTGTCGTTATTGCATGCGATTTTTTTTTTTATTATTTTTCTTTTCTAAATTATGGGTGGTGTCCTAGCAACCCCCGCCACACGCCCTTGCGGTGGCTTGCGGGGTATTGAGTAGATGTAGATGTAGATGAAATTTGATCCGCATGGCTCAGCACCGAGGTCTCGCAAATTATTCGTACTAATATATACATTGGTCGCTTGGATCATGCATATAAAAATCAAGAAATAGATGCCAGAGCTAGAAGACCTAAGGACTCCATTTCCCCCCGGACAATACGGGATAGCAACTGCAGGGTTATAGATGGCAAAAATTCCACTAGCCACCCTCAGCGTCTAAAAAATCATTAGTTGTATGTATTATGCATGCTCTTCCACTAACCTTATGCGTTTTGTTATAATCCATTCTTTCCGAATGACCACATTTGTGTTTATTTCATCTGTTTTTAAGTTTCCATTTCATTTCCTCGTCCCTCTCCGCGGGGGGAAATTCCTGCTACCAGCAACGTTGGGTCGAATTCGTTGCCTTTTACAGACTCTTTCGGGGTGGAGTGCTACGTGGTACATTTTCATGTGGTGGTGATGTTTAAATTTCTTGCTTGTTTGTCCTGGCTTCCGTGTTGTAGGATGGCTTCCGTGCTGCATCAAGGGGGTCAGTTTTTTAGTTTTTTTGCGGTATAGGCGTTTGCATCAGTATTGGATGAAGGGATTTTTGCATGGGTGTGTGCGCTGCTGTGGGTGTATCTTTGCGTGTTGTTTCTTTTGCATGTGGTATATTTCCTTTTTACAGTTGGTGACCAAACACCCCACGTCAATCGCCCTTGCGGGGTATTATATAGATATAGATGAAGTGTATGATTTTTACCGGACTGCGCATCCTAAGCGCCGTAGTGCCTTCGTACACACCGCCCGGTGGAGTAGGGGGCCTCGACGACTCGAATTTCCTACTCCGCAGAATCGAGAGGTGGAAGGGGGCGGAGGAACTAGCACGCGAGGATGCTTTTCTAATGGTACCCGCCCCCCCCGTTTTTATGTGAAGGACGTGGGGGCATGTGAGGGCATTAAATCATGGCACCACGGGGCCTGGTGGACAATATTCTACGGCCTGAAACACCGTGGAACGTTAATTGAAAATTTTTCCTTTTCAACTAACAAAATGATTAAAAGATGTAAATGCTGAAACAGAGGGGTGCGACGGAGGGTTTTCCCGTTTTCTAAGGGACTGCGGAACGAAAAATTTCAAAAATAATAAATTTTAAATTCAGCGCGTCGCGCCCACCAGAATGAATCCTCGCGTGCTAGGTCCTCCGCCCCCCTCCTCCCGCAATCAGTAGAGGAACGTCGTGGCATTCGAGCCAGACTCCTCCCCTCCCCTTTTACCCACGGGTGGCACGTGCCAAGGCGCTTCGGCGCGTAGGAGCGCCGTCCGCGAAAAATCATACAGTTTGGTCCCCGATTCTTCTTCTTAGCCTTATGGCTAAGATCAAAGCGTAGTCCGGCCCACGGTGCGCTTCCAGGTCCCCTCCGGACCGGGCCCCTCTGCTTCCCCGCGGTCTGAGAAACCGCGGAACGAAACATTTCAAAATATCAAAGTTTGCATTGAGCGCGTGATTCCCAGCTGCATAGGCCAGGTTGCGGCCGAGTTACGCGCTGAAGGCACTCAACCTCTTCTCGGTTTCTATGGCTGGTCTGGGCCAGTACGAGTGGAATCGGGAAGACATTTAAATTGTTTGGCGATTTGAGATGATGGTTTTTTGGTTGATATAATCTTTCACAAATACCTGCTGGAGTGAGGAGGTCAACAAAACCGATCGGGCGTAAAGCTCGAATAACTGTCGCTTGACCATCGTCGCGCCCGAAAATGAAACCGCGCGTAGTTCAAATCATCCGCCCTGCTCGGATACGTACGGGATTGACGGAGAGTTCCCCCGGGGGTCCTTAAGCGGCCGTGCGGCCTCGGTGCTCAAGCTACCGGTCCATTGCGGACTTGAAAGTGCACCGGGGGCCGGACCTCAATTTGATCTTAACCATAAGGCCAAGAAGAAGAAATTAGGGTGCCATAATGTATGAGTTTTTATATAAATATTCATGGATTTAGGGTGGGAATCATTGGCTGAAAGACGTCTCAATGCAAGATTGAAATGATTGAATAAAATTCATTCTCTCTCTAGCCCTCAACCTGAGCGGACCTGCCTACTGAGCGCTCCTGGTAACCGGTTTGACCCACCAGAGACTACCTGCCTGCCACCTCGATTCTTGGTGCTTTTGGTTTTAGTGAAGTGCAGTGTAGTGTCAACGTATACGTTGCTTCGTTTATATAGTTTTCGTTTTGTGTGTGGTTTGTTAACCTGTGTGTGGTAGTAGTAATTTATTTAGTGGATTGTGGTGGTTTTTGTCCTTCGACTCTGATTGGTGACCGGTGAGTGCTTTCCTTTTTCTTTCTTTTGGTCCTCTGAAAACCAGACCTTACTCAAGCATCGTTTTTTCCACTTAGGCTTCATATTCAATTCCAAATCGTAACTTATTGTTTGAGCTAAAGTTAGCTAACCCCTTCTAGAAATTTTAGCATAGTGTATACAGGTTAGCTTTTGTTGGGAACTTGGTAATTAAATTAGGATGGCTTCATCCAGGTCCCCTGTTGCTATGCTCGAAGGCACTGGCGAATGCGCGGCTTTAAGGGCCCGTATCGTCATGCTGGAGAGAATGGTGCGGGAGCTTCGATCGGAGATCGCCGGCCGGAGGGCTCCCCTCGGGAGAGATGGTGCTCAGGGTGGGAATTCGAAAACCCGCCACGCCCATAGGGGTGCACGGATTCATCCGAATGCAACACGTGGCTGGGCGATTAGAGACCTACCCCGTGTCCCATCTCTCAACGAGGGAGTGTCTCACGTCCGTAGGTCGGACGATTGGAGGGTCGTCTCTCGGGGCAAGGGGAAGGTAACGCTGCGGCGAGGATTGGACTCTGCGGAGGCAGATACCATCCCCGTCTCCAACAGGTACCAGGTGCTGTCGGATGACAGCACCACCGTACCTGCAGCCCCTATCCCTACTCCGAGGGCACTGCCTAGGGTAAGGCATCAGCGGTCGGGGAGGGAGGGAACCGTTATACTAGGTAGTTCAAATGTCCGGCGTATAATGAACCCGCTGCGCCGCAGAGTCCAACAGGAGGGAGGTGTTGGATTCTTGTCGTCCTGGTGTATACCGGGCGGCGGGGTACCCCAGGCGACGCTGGCGGTGAAGGCGGCCGTCAGTAATACGGGCTGCTCCAAGCTACGCATTGTGGCTCATGTCGGGACAAACGACGCCTCGGAACGTGGATCTGAAGAGATCCTGCGCTCCTTTAAGGAGATGCACTCGGAGGTGAAACGAGTCGAGGCAGAGTTGAAGGTCCCAATTAAATTAAGTATATGTAGTATTGTGCCGCGTTCAGACCGCGGAAGGCTCGTTTGGAGCCGCATTGAGGGTTTAAATGAGAGATTGCTGGGATTTTGCCGGGGAATCGGAGCGGACTTCGTTGATCTGAGGCCCGTCCTCTCATCGTGTCGGGTACCCCTTAATCGCTCCGGGGTCCATTATACTGCCGAGGCATCGCAGTTGGTAGCGCGTAGGTTACACGAACACGTGTCGAGGGTTTAGCATAGCTGGTAGGCAAGAGCGTAGGTCATATATTGGGAAAAATAAAGTAGAATCCAGCGCTTTTTGTCAATTCAGTTCAGGTAATGCCTCTCAAATCCCCAAAAATATTGAACAAACAAGCACTTGCGTTAAAACAACATATAACCCACGTAAATTTAATAAAATTGGTGCCTCTACATACATAACAGATAGCAATGCAAGTGAATGTAATGCTTTTGTCTCTGTTCACCACGAATCGTCTCAAAACAGTTTTGTTAGCGTACATAAAACCGAAAAATAAGAAGTTATTAGCCATATTAAAATTATAACATTAAATTGCCGTAGCATTAGAAACAAAATATCGGATATTGAACATATTTTTGTCAGTACAAACGCAGACATAGCAGTTGGAACAGAATGTTGGCTCACGGGAGATATAGCAAACAATGAGGTTTTTCCAAACGGCTTCACAATTTACAGAAGGGACAGACCAAATAGGTTGGGTGGGGGAGTATTCATTGCAGTAAAGTCACATCTTAGTAGCCAACGATATGAATGCGACGTAGATGACATAGAAAGCGTTTGGTGCAACATTAAGGACTACAACGGCAGAAGCCTATACGTGTGTTCATTTTATTGACCCCCAGATTCTAACACAGATGTCCTACACAAGCTCGACGAACAAATATCCACTATCAGCAGCAGACAAAGCAACAGTATTACTATAATCGCTGGTGACACAAATCTACCGTCAATTGACTGGGGAAACTACTGCGTCGGAAAATCTGCCAAAAACAGAGATTCATGCCAAGAACTCCTTCATATATTCACAAAACACTCCTTAGAACAAATAGTTAAATCACCAACACGGGGCCAAAGCATACTAGACATCTTTGCGACTTCTATGCCCGAAATCATTACTAACATTGAAATAATAGACGGAATCAGTGACCATAAGTCTATTCTTGTGGAGTTAAAAACTAAGTTCGTCAAAATAAACAAAGAAAAGCGTAAAATATACCTATACAACAAGGCAAATTTTAACGGACTAAGAGAATATTTAAAGATAAAATTACCGGAATACAAGACAAAAACACTGACAACAAATACAGAGAACACTTGGAATTATTTCTTAAATATTTTACGCGAAGGAATAAAGACGTACATCCCGTCCAAACTCAAATGCGACAGTAAGGAACCTAGATGGTACAACGGGGAAGTCAGATCGGCATTAAGAAGGCAAAGAAAGCTACAGTCAAATTTTAAAAAGAGTTTAAAAAGTGACGATATAATTTATATGAATACAACCAAACAGCAACTAAAAGAATGTCGTAGTAAGACGAAAAGTATTATGCGCACAGCACTACACTCTTTTAAATCTAAAATGCTAAGCGAATATCTTGAGGAAAATCCAAAGTCATTCTGGTCCTATGTTAGGGAAATACAGGGTAAACGTCCCACTGTTCACTCTTTGAGGACGGAAAATGAGGAAATCATTACAGATAGCGTGAAAAAGGCAAATATGTTAAACCGATTTTTCGAGAGCGTCCACAACAAAAACACAAACGCACCAAACGATCCTCCACACCCACCCGGGGAACACATGAGCGATCTTACACTGACCAAGCAGGGAATAGTACATCTACTCCGTAGTATCAAAGCACACAAGGCACCTGGTCCGGAAGAAATACCTGCTAGAATATATAAGGAATTAGCTGACGACATTGCCCCATTTTTACATATTGTTTTTCTAAAATCGATAGAAGAAGGCTCAGTGCCTCGCGACTGGAAGCTAGCCCATATAACTCCCATCTATAAAGGCGGCGATAGGGATAAACCAACCAATTACCGACCCATTTCTTTAACATCGATCTCTTGTAAAATATTGGAACACGTTATTGTCACTAACATTATGAAATTTCTTGATAGTAGGAAAATACTAATCCACAACCAGCACGGATTTGGGAAAAGCAGATCTTGCGAAACACAACTTGGTCTCTTCATTCACGATATACTTAGATCGGGAGAAAACAACACCCAAGTCGATGCAGTATTCCTGGATTTCAAAAAAGCCTTCGACAAAGTCCCACACAATAAATTGTTACACAAACTTAAATACTATGGGATCAATGAGAAAATAATTAATTGGATTAGGGACTTCTTGTCAAACCGCAAACAAATAGTAGTCATAGATGGGTTGTGCTCAACGGAGAGAGATGTTACTTCGGGCGTCCCCCAGGGAAGTGTAATAGGGCCTCTTCTGTTCTTAATATACATAAATGACTTAAGCACACACGTTAGTAGCAATCTAAGGTTATTTGCTGACGACACGGTGATATACAGGGAAATAAGGAGCCAACTAGATCGCGAGCTACTCTCTAGAGACTTAGACAATATCTCGGGATGGTGCAATAAATGGGGATTAACACTTAATATAGATAAATGTGCAGTTTTGAAATTTTGGAATAAAGGAAGCGAGGAACAGGATATAAACTACAAAATAGAGGGTTCAGTATTGACTACGGCAAATCAAGTTAAATATTTGGGGGTTGTTCTAACACCACGCCTTTCATGGGGAGCACATATCAGGACAATATGCGGATCAGCTTTAAAGAAACTTGGCTTCATAAAACGGGTGGTGGAGAAATGTAATGAAAAAGTTAAAGAGAGGTGTTATTTTGCTCTAGTTAGACCTCATTTGGAATATGCCGCAAGTATTTGGGATCCGTGGGAGAAAATTTGGCAAAAAGAATTAGATAAAGTCCAGAGAAAATCCGCTAGATTTGTTAAAAATTGTTATGATAAAAACACAAGTGTGACAGGTCTCTTAGGGGATTTAGGCTGGGAACCACTTGAAGTGCGGAGAGAACAAGCGAGGCTTAGACTTTTAGAAAGGTTCAGAACAAACGAGTTTAAATATGACACTGAAGGAATTATAATGGCCCCACACTACTTAGGTAGATCAGACCACAAAGATAAACTAAGGGAGATAGATTCCAAGACAGATAGGTACAAATACTCATTCTTTCCCCGAACAATCAGTAATCATAATAGCAAGAAACCGAAGTCACTTTAGAAATATTAAAAACTTTGAATTTACAAGTCGGAACAAAATTAAACACTATAGAGATGTTAGGTATACTTTCAGGTGCATGTGTATGTTAGTTGGTAGTTTGAGTGTTTGCATGTGTGTGGGGTGTAAGTGTTCATGCATGAATGTATGCCATGTTTTTTTTTATATATGATTTTGTCGTTATTGCATGCGATTTTTTTTTTATTATTTTTCTTTTCTAAATTATGGGTGGTGTCCTAGCACCCCCCGCCACACGCCCTTGCGGCGGCTTGCGGGGTATTGAGTAGATGTAGATGTAGATGAAATTTGATCCGCATGGCTCAGCACCGAGGTCTCGCAAATTATTCGTACTAATATATACATTGGTCGCTTGGATCATGCATATAAAAATCAAGAAATAGATGCCAGAGCTAGAAGACCTAAGGACTCCATTTCCCCCCGGACAATACGGGATAGCAACTGCAGGGTTATAGATGGCAAAAATTCCACTAGCCACCCTCAGCGTCTAAAAAATCATTAGTTGTATGTATTATGCATGCTCTTCCACTAACCTTATGCGTTTTGTTATAATCCATTCTTTCCGAATGACCACATTTGTGTTTATTTCATCTGTTTTTAAGTTTCCATTTCATTTCCTCGTCCCTCTCCGCGGGGGGAAATTCCTGCTACCAGCAACGTTGGGTCGAATTCGTTGCCTTTTACAGACTCTTTCGGGTTGGAGTGCTACGTGGTACATTTTCATGTGGTGGTGATGTTTAAATTTCTTGCTTGTTTGTCCTGGCTTCCGTGTTGTAGGATGGCTTCCGTGCTGCATCAAGGGGGTCAGTTTTTTAGTTTTTTTGCGGTATAGGCGTTTGCATCAGTATTAGATGAAGGGATTTTTGCATGGGTGTGTGCGCTGCTGTGGGTGTATCTTTGCGTGTTGTTTCTTTTGCATGTGGTATATTTCCTTTTTACAGTTGGTGACCAAACACCCCACGTCAATCGCCCTTGCGGCTGCTTGCGGGGTATTATATAGATATAGATGAAGTGTATGATTTTTACCGGACTGCGCATCCTAAGCGCCGTACGGCCTTCGTACACACCGCCCGGTGGAGTAGGGGGCCTCGACGACTCGAATTTCCTACTCCGCAGAATCGAGAGGTGGAAGGGGGCGGAGGAACTAGCACGCGAGGATGCTTTTCTAATGGTACCCGCCCCCCCCGTTTTTATGTGAAGGACGTGGGGGCATGTGAGGGCATTAAATCATGGCACCACGGGGCCTGGTGGACAATATTCTACGGCCTGAAACACCGTGGAATGTTAATTGAAAATTTTTCCTTTTCAACTAACAAAATGATTAAAAGATGTAAATGCTGAAACAGAGGGGTGCGACGGAGGGTTTTCCCGTTTTCTAAGGGACTGCGGAACGAAAAATTTCAACATAATAAATTTTAAATTCAGCGCGTCGCGCCCACCAGAATGAATCCTCGCGTGCTAGGTCCTCCGCCCCCCTCCTCCCGCAATCAGTAGAGGAGGAACGTCGTGGCATTCGAGCCCGACTCCTCCCCTCCCCTTTTACCCACGGGTGGCACGTGCCAAGGCGCTTCGGCGCGTAGGAGCGCCGTCCGCGAAAAATCATACAGTTTGGTCCCCGATTCTTCTTCTTAGCCTTATGGCTAAGATCAAAGCGTAGTCCGGCCCACGGTGCGCTTCCAGGTCCCCTCCGGACCGGGCCGCTCTGCTTCCCCGCGGTCTGAGAAATCGCGGAACGAAACATTTCAAAATATCAAAGTTTGCATTGAGCGCGTGATGCCCAGCTGCATAGTCCAGGTTGCGGCCGAGTTACGCGCTGAAGGCACTCAACCTCTTCTCGGTTTCTATGGCTGGTCTGGGCCAGTACGAGTGGAATCGGGAAGACATTTAAATTGTTTGGCGATTTGAGATGATGGTTTTTTGGTTGATATAATCTTTCACAAATACCTGCTGGAGTGAGGAGGTCAACAAAACCGATCGGGCGTAAAGCTCGAATAACTGTCGCTTGACCATCGTCGCGGCCGAAAATGAAACCGCGCGTAGTTCAAATCATCCGCCCTGCTCGGATACGTACGGGATTGACGGAGAGTTCCCCCGGGGGTCCTTAAGCGGCCGTGCGGCCTCGGTGCTCAAGCTACCGGTCCATTGCGGACTTGAAAGTGCACCGGGGGCCGGACCTCAATTTGATCTTAACCATAAGGCCAAGAAGAAGAAATGAGGGTGCCATAATGTATGAGTTTTTATATAAATATTCATGGATTTAGGGTGGGAATCATTGGCTGAAAGACGTCTCAATGCAAGATTGAAATGATTGAATAAAATTCATTCTCTCTCTAGCCCTCAACCTGAGCGGACCTGCCTACTGAGCGCTCCTGGTAACCGGTTTGACCCACCAGAGACTACCTGCCTGCCACCTCGATTCTTGGTGCTTTTGGTTTTAGTGAAGTGCAGTGTAGTGTCAACGTATACGTTGCTTCGTTTATATAGTTTTCGTTTTGTGTGTGGTTTGTTAACCTGTGTGTGGTAGTAGTAATTTATTTAGTGGATTGTGGTGGTTTTTGTCCTTCGACTCTGATTGGTGACCGGTGAGTGCTTTCCTTTTTCTTTCTTTTGGTCCTCTGAAAACCAGACCTTACTCAAGCATCGTTTTTTCCACTTAGGCTTCATATTCAATTCCAAATCGTAACTTATTGTTTGAGCTAAAGTTAGCTAACCCCTTCTAGAAATTTTAGCATAGTGTATACAGGTTAGCTTTTGTTGGGAACTTGGTAATTAAATTAGGATGGCTTCATCCAGGTCCCCTGTTGCTATGCTCGAAGGCACTGGCGAATGCGCGGCTTTAAGGGCCCGTATCGTCATGCTGGAGAGAATGGTGCGGGAGCTTCGATCGGAGATCGCCGGCCGGAGGGCTCCCCTCGGGAGAGATGGTGCTCAGGGTGGGAATTCGAAAACCCGCCACGCCCATAGGGGTGCACGGATTCATCCGAATGCAACACGTGGCTGGGCGATTAGAGACCTACCCCGTGTCCCATCTCTCAACGAGGGAGTGTCTCACGTCCGTAGGTCGGACGATTGGAGGGTCGTCTCTCGGGGCAAGGGGAAGGTAACGCTGCGGCGAGGATTGGACTCTGCGGAGGCAGATACCATCCCCGTCTCCAACAGGTACCAGGTGCTGTCGGATGACAGCACCACCGTACCTGCAGCCCCTATCCCTACTCCGAGGGCACTGCCTAGGGTAAGGCATCAGCGGTCGGGGAGGGAGGGAACCGTTATACTAGGTAGTTCAAATGTCCGGCGTATAATGAACCCGCTGCGCCGCAGAGTCCAACAGGAGGGAGGTGTTGGATTCTTGTCGTCCTGGTGTATACCGGGCGGCGGGGTACCCCAGGCGACGCTGGCGGTGAAGGCGGCCGTCAGTAATACGGGCTGCTCCAAGCTACGCATTGTGGCTCATGTCGGGACAAACGACGCCTCGGAACGTGGATCTGAAGAGATCCTGCGCTCCTTTAAGGAGATGCACTCGGAGGTGAAACGAGTCGAGGCAGAGTTGAAGGTCCCAATTAAATTAAGTATATGTAGTATTGTGCCGCGTTCAGACCGCGGAAGGCTCGTTTGGAGCCGCATTGAGGGTTTAAATGAGAGATTGCTGGGATTTTGCCGGGGAATCGGAGCGGACTTCGTTGATCTGAGGCCCGTCCTCTCATCGTGTCGGGTACCCCTTAATCGCTCCGGGGTCCATTATACTGCCGAGGCATCGCAGTTGGTAGCGCGTAGGTTACACGAACACGTGTCGAGGGTTTAGCATAGCTGGTAGGCAAGAGCGTAGGTCATATATTGGGAAAAATAAAGTAGAATCCAGCGCTTTTTGTCAATTCAGTTCAGGTAATGCCTCTCAAATCCCCAAAAATATTGAACAAACAAGCACTTGCGTTAAAACAACATATAACCCACGTAAATTTAATAAAATTGGTGCCTCTACATACATAACAGATAGCAATGCAAGTGAATGTAATGCTTTTGTCTCTGTTCACCACGAATCGTCTCAAAACAGTTTTGTTAGCGTACATAAAACCGAAAAACAAGAAGTTATTAGCCATATTAAAATTATAACATTAAATTGCCGTAGCATTAGAAACAAAATATCGGATATTGAACATATTTTTGTCAGTACAAACGCAGACATAGCAGTTGGAACAGAAAGTTGGCTCACGGGAGATATAGCAAACAATGAGGTTTTTCCAAACGGCTTCACAATTTACAGAAGGGACAGACCAAATAGGTTGGGTGGGGGAGTATTCATTGCAGTAAAGTCACATCTTAGTAGCCAACGATATGAATGCGACGTAGATGACATAGAAAGCGTTTGGTGCAACATTAAGGACTACAACGGCAGAAGCCTATACGTGTGTTCATTTTATAGACCCCCAGATTCTAACACAGATGTCCTACACAAGCTCGACGAACAAATATCCACTATCAGCAGCAGACAAAGCAACAGTATTACTATAATCGCTGGTGACACAAATCTACCGTCAATTGACTGGGAAAACTACTGCGTGGGAAAATCTGCCAAAAACAGAGATTCATGCCAAGAACTCCTTCATATATTCACAAAACACTCCTTAGAACAAATAGTTAAATCACCAACACGGGGCCAAAGCATACTAGACATCTTTGCGACTTCTATGCCCGAAATCATTACTAACATTGAAATAATAGACGGAATCAGTGACCATAAGGCTATTCTTGTGGAGTTAAAAACTAAGTTCGTCAAAATAAACAAAGAAAAGCGTAAAATATACCTATACAACAAGGCAAATTTTAACGGACTAAGAGAATATTTAAAGATAAAATTACCGGAATACAAGACAAAAACACTGACAACAAATACAGAGAACACTTGGAATTATTTCTTAAATATTTTACGCGAAGGAATAAAGACGTACATCCCGTCCAAACTCAAATGCGACAGTAAGGAACCTAGATGGTACAACGGGGAAGTCAGATCGGCATTAAGAAGGCAAAGAAAGCTACAGTCAAATTTTAAAAAGAGTTTAAAAAGTGACGATATAATTTATATGAATACAACCAAACAGCAACTAAAAGAATGTCGTAGTAAGACGAAAAGTATTATGCGCACAGCACTACACTCTTTTAAATCTAAAATGCTAAGCGAATATCTTGAGGAAAATCCAAAGTCATTCTGGTCCTATGTTAGGGAAATACAGGGTAAACGTCCCACTGTTCACTCTTTGAGGACGGAAAATGAGGAAATCATTACAGATAGCGTGAAAAAGGCAAATATGTTAAACCGATTTTTCCAGAGCGTCTACAACAAAAACACAAACGCACCAAACGATCCTCCACACCCACCCGGGGAACACATGAGCGATCTTACACTGACCAAGCAGGGAATAGTACATCTACTCCGTAGTATCAAAGCACACAAGGCACCTGGTCCGGAAGAAATACCTGCTAGAATATATAAGGAATTAGCTGACGACATTGCCCCATTTTTACATATTGTTTTTCTAAAATCGATAGAAGAAGGCTCAGTGCCTCGCGACTGGAAGCTAGCCCATATAACTCCCATCTATAAAGGCGGCGATAGGGATAAACCAACCAATTACCGACCCATTTCTTTAACATCGATCTCTTGTAAAATATTGGAACACGTTATTGTCACTAACATTATGAAATTTCTTGATAGTAGGAAAATACTAATCCACAACCAGCACGGATTTAGGAAAAGCAGATCTTGCGAAACACAACTTTGTCACCACGTCGTGCTTAAAAAGCACGACGTGGTGACAAGATTCAACTGCACCAAGAAAATAGCGGACGCGCTCCCCGGACCGAAGGACAAAATCTCGAAAGACCTATACGAAGGGGTCTATCAAGTACCGTGTTCATGTGGGAAAGCCTACATCGGGGAAACATGCCGAGCTATGAAAGTTCGGATGAAAGAACACCTCCGGGCTACTACGAACAAACAGTTTCACCTCTCGGCCATCTCCGAGCATAAATGGAGTGAACCCGGCCATGATATTCTATTCCATGACGCTACAATCATAAGTAAAGAAAGTAGATATTACCCACGCCTAATCAGAGAAGCTATTGAGATAGCCAAAAACCCGGCGAATTTCAATAGAGATGAAGGCTATTATCTCCACAACGCGTGGAAGAGAGTCCTCCGAAAAAGGACCAATCAGAGAGCAGCACTTGGACGGGACCACCTATATAAGGACGGCCAAAATCTGAGTCCCTCATCTTCGACCTGAAGACGCCGGATGAAACTTCGGCGAAACTGTTGTCGGCTTCAAACAACAACGCGGTGAAAACCCGGACATGCAGAATTCTTCAAGCCACCGCCGCGAAAATCTACGCAGCCACAACTTGGTCTCTTCATTCACGATATACTTAGATCGGGAGAAAACAACACCCAAGTCGATGCAGTATTCCTGGATTTCAAAAAAGCCTTCGACAAAGTCCCACACAATAAATTGTTACACAAACTTAAATACTATGGGATCAATGAGAAAATAATTAATTGGATTAGGGACTTCTTGTCAAACCGCAAACAAATAGTAGTCATAGATGGGTTGTGCTCAACGGAGAGAGATGTTACTTCGGGCGTCCCCCAGGGAAGTGTAATAGGGCCTCTTCTGTTCTTAATATACATAAATGACTTAAGCACACACGTTAGTAGCAATCTAAGGTTATTTGCTGACGACACGGTGATATACAGGGAAATAAGGAGCCAACTAGATCGCGAGCTACTCTCTAGAGACTTAGACAATATCTCGGGATGGTGCAATAAATGGGGATTAACACTTAATATAGATAAATGTGCAGTTTTGAAATTTTGGAATAAAGGAAGCGAGGAACAGGATATAAACTACAAAATAGAGGGTTCAGTATTGACTACGGCAAATCAAGTTAAATATTTGGGGGTTGTTCTAACACCACGCCTTTCATGGGGAGCACATATCAGGACAATATGCGGATCAGCTTTAAAGAAACTTGGCTTCATAAAACGGGTGGTGGGGAAATGTAATGAAAAAGTTAAAGAGAGGTGTTATTTTGCTCTAGTTAGACCTCATTTGGAATATGCCGCAAGTATTTGGGATCCGTGGGAGAAAATTTGGCAAAAAGAATTAGATAAAGTCCAGAGAAAATCCGCTAGATTTGTTAAAAATTGTTATGATAAAAACACAAGTGTGACAGGTCTCTTAGGGGATTTAGGCTGGGAACCACTTGAAGTGCGGAGAGAACAAGCGAGGCTTAGACTTTTAGAAAGGTTCAGAACAAACGAGTTTAAATATGACACTGAAGGAATTATAATGGCCCCACACTACTTAGGTAGATCAGACCACAAAGATAAACTAAGGGAGATAGATTCCAAGACAGATAGGTACAAATACTCATTCTTTCCCCGAACAATCAGTAATCATAATAGCAAGAAACCGAAGTCACTTTAGAAATATTAAAAACTTTGAATTTACAAGTCGGAACAAAATTAAACACTATAGAGATGTTAGGTATACTTTCAGGTGCATGTGTATGTTAGTTGGTAGTTTGAGTGTTTGCATGTGTGTGGGGTGTAAGTGTTCATGCATGAATGTATGCCATGTTTTTTTTTATATATGATTTTATCGTTATTGCATGCGATTTTTTTTTTATTATTTTTCTTTTCTAAATTATGGGTGGTGTCCTAGCACCCCCCGCCACACGCCCTTGCGGCGGCTTGCGGGGTATTGAGTAGATGTAGATGTAGATGAAATTTGATCCGCATGGCTCAGCACCGAGGTCTCGCAAATTATTCGTACTAATATATACATTGGTCGCTTGGATCATGCATATAAAAATCAAGAAATAGATGCCAGAGCTAGAAGACCTAAGGACTCCATTTCCCCCCGGACAATACGGGATAGCAACTGCAGGGTTATAGATGGCAAAAATTCCACTAGCCACCCTCAGCGTCTAAAAAATCATTAGTTGTATGTATTATGCATGCTCTTCCACTAACCTTATGCGTTTTGTTATAATCCATTCTTTCCGAATGACCACATTTGTGTTTATTTCATCTGTTTTTAAGTTTCCATTTCATTTCCTCGTCCCTCTCCGCGGGGGGAAATTCCTGCTACCTGCAACGTTGGGTCGCATTCCCTGCCTTTTACAGACTCTTTCGGGGTGGAGTGCTGTGTGGTACATTTTCATGTGGTGGTGATGTTTAAATTTCTTGCTTGTTTGTCCTTGCTTCCGTGTTGTAGGATGGCTTCCGTGCTGCATCAAGGGGGTCGGTTTTTTAGTTTTTTTGCGGTATAGGCGTTTGCATCAGTATTGGATGAAGGGATTTTTGCATGGGTGTGTGCGCTGCTGTGGGTGTATCTTTGCGTGTTGTTTCTTTTGCATGTGGTATATTTCCTTTTTACAGTTGGTGACCAAACACCCCACGTCAATCGCCCTTGCGGGGTATTATATAGATATAGATGAAGTGTATGATTTTTACCGGACTGCGCATCCTAAGCGCCGTAGTGCCTTCGTACACACCGCCCGGTGGAGTAGGGGGCCTCGACGACTCGAATTTCCTACTCCGCAGAATCGAGAGGTGGAATGGGGCGGAGGAACTAGCACGCGAGGATGCTTTTCTAATGGTACCCGCCCCCCCCGTTTTTATGTGAAGGACGTGGGGGCATGTGAGGGCATTAAATCATGGCACCACGGGGCCTGGTGGACAATATTCTACGGCCTGAAACACCGTGGAATGTTAATTGAAAATTTTTCCTTTTCAACTAACAAAATGATTAAAAGATGTAAATGCTGAAACAGAGGGGTGCGACGGAGGGTTTTCCCGTTTTCTAAGGGACTGCGGAACGAAAAATTTCAACATAATAAATTTTAAATTCAAGGCGTCGCGCCCACCAGAATGAATCCTCGCGTGCTAGGTCCTCCGCCCCCCTCCTCCCGCAATCAGTAGAGGAGGAACGTCGTGGCATTCGAGCCCGACTCCTCCCCTCCCCTTTTACCCACGGGTGGCACGTGCCAAGGCGCTTCGGCGCGTAGGAGCGCCGTCCGCGAAAAATCATACAGTTTGGTCCCCGATTCTTCTTCTTAGCCTTATGGCTAAGATCAAAGCGTAGTCCGGCCCACGGTGCGCTTCCAGGTCCCCTCCGGACCGGGCCGCTCTGCTTCCCCGCGGTCTGAGAAACCGCGGAACGAAACATTTCAAATTATCAAAGTTTGCATTGAGCGCGTGATTCCCAGCTGCATAGGCCAGGTTGCGGCCGAGTTACGCGCTGAAGGCACTCAACCTCTTCTCGGTTTCTATGGCTGGTCTGGGCCAGTACGAGTGGAATCGGGAAGACATTTAAATTGTTTGGCGATTTGAGATGATGGTTTTTTGGTTGATATAATCTTTCACAAATACCTGCTGGAGTGAGGAGGTCAACAAAACCGATCGGGCGTAAAGCTCGAATAACTGTCGCTTGACCATCGTCGCGGCCGAAAATGAAACCGCGCGTAGTTCAAATCATCCGCCCTGCTCGGATACGTACGGGATTGACGGAGAGTTCCCCCGGGGGTCCTAAAGCGGCCGTGCGGCCTCGGTGCTCAAGCTACCGGTCCATTGCGGACTTGAAAGTGCACCGGGGGCCGGACCTCAATTTGATCTTAACCATAAGGCCAAGAAGAAGAAATGAGGGTGCCATAATGTTTGAGTTTTTATATAAATATTCATGGATTTAGGGTGGGAATCATTGGCTGAAAGACGTCTCAATGCAAGATTGAAATGATTGAATAAAATTCATTCTCTCTCTAGCCCTCAACCTGAGCGGACCTGCCTACTGAGCGCTCCTGGTAACCGGTTTGACCCACCAGAGACTACCTGCCTGCCACCTCGATTCTTAGTGCTTTTGGTTTTAGTGAAGTGCAGTGTAGTGTCAACGTATACGTTGCTTCGTTTATATAGTTTTCGTTTTGTGTGTGGTTTGTTAACCTGTGTGTGGTAGTAGTAATTTATTTAGTGGATTGTGGTGGTTTTTGTCCTTCGACTCTGATTGGTGACCGGTGAGTGCTTTCCTTTTTCTTTCTTTTGGTCCTCTGAAAACCAGACCTTACTCAAGCATCGTTTTTTCCACTTAGGCTTCATATTCAATTCCAAATCGTAACTTATTGTTTGAGCTAAAGTTAGCTAACCCCTTCTAGAAATTTTAGCATAGTGTATACAGGTTAGCTTTTGTTGGGAACTTGGTAATTAAATTAGGATGGCTTCATCCAGGTCCCCTGTTGCTATGCTCGAAGGCACTGGCGAATGCGCGGCTTTAAGGGCCCGTATCGTCATGCTGGAGAGAATGGTGCGGGAGCTTCGATCGGAGATCGCCGGCCGGAGGGCTCCCCTCGGGAGAGATGGTGCTCAGGGTGGGAATTCGAAAACCCGCCACGCCCATAGGGGTGCACGGATTCATCCGAATGCAACACGTGGCTGGGCGATTAGAGACCTACCCCGTGTCCCATCTCTCAACGAGGGAGTGTCTCACGTCCGTAGGTCGGACGATTGGAGGGTCGTCTCTCGGGGCAAGGGGAAGGTAACGCTGCGGCGAGGATTGGACTCTGCGGAGGCAGATACCATCCCCGTCTCCAACAGGTACCAGGTGCTGTCGGATGACAGCACCACCGTACCTGCAGCCCCTATCCCTACTCCGAGGGCACTGCCTAGGGTAAGGCATCAGCGGTCGGGGAGGGAGGGAACCGTTATACTAGGTAGTTCAAATGTCCGGCGTATAATGAACCCGCTGCGCCGCAGAGTCCAACAGGAGGGAGGTGTTGGATTCTTGTCGTCCTGGTGTATACCGGGCGGCGGGGTACCCCAGGCGACGCTGGCGGTGAAGGCGGCCGTCAGTAATACGGGCTGCTCCAAGCTACGCATTGTGGCTCATGTCGGGACAAACGACGCCTCGGAACGTGGATCTGAAGAGATCCTGCGCTCCTTTAAGGAGATGCACTCGGAGGTGAAACGAGTCGAGGCAGAGTTGAAGGTCCCAATTAAATTAAGTATATGTAGTATTGTGCCGCGTTCAGACCGCGGAAGGCTCGTTTGGAGCCGCATTGAGGGTTTAAATGAGAGATTGCTGGGATTTTGCCGGGGAATCGGAGCGGACATCGTTGATCTGAGGCCCGTCCTCTCATCGTGTCGGGTACCCCTTAATCGCTCCGGGGTCCATTATACTGCCGAGGCATCGCAGTTGGTAGCGCGTAGGTTACACGAACACGTGTCGAGGGTTTAGCATAGCTGGTAGGCAAGAGCGTAGGTCATATATTGGGAAAAATAAAGTAGAATCCAGCGCTTTTTGTCAATTCAGTTCAGGTAATGCCTCTCAAATCCCCAAAAATATTGAACAAACAAGCACTTGCGTTAAAACAACATATAACCCACGTAAATTTAATAAAATTGGTGCCTCTACATACATAACAGATAGCAATGCAAGTGAATGTAATGCTTTTGTCTCTGTTCACCACGAATCGTCTCAAAACAGTTTTGTTAGCGTACATAAAACCGAAAAACAAGAAGTTATTAGCCATATTAAAATTATAACATTAAATTGCCGTAGCATTAGAAACAAAATATCGGATATTGAACATATTTTTGTCAGTACAAACGCAGACATAGCAGTTGGAACAGAATGTTGGCTCACGGGAGATATAGCAAACAATGAGGTTTTTCCAAACGGCTTCACAATTTACAGAAGGGACAGACCAAATAGGTTGGGTGGGGGAGTATTCATTGCAGTAAAGTCACATCTTAGTAGCCAACGATATGAATGCGACGTAGATGACATAGAAAGCGTTTGGTGCAACATTAAGGACTACAACGGCAGAAGCCTATACGTGTGTTCATTTTATAGACCCCCAGATTCTAACACAGATGTCCTACACAAGCTCGACGAACAAATATCCACTATCAGCAGCAGACAAAGCAACAGTATTACTATAATCGCTGGTGACACAAATCTACCGTCAATTGACTGGGAAAACTACTGCGTGGGAAAATCTGCCAAAAACAGAGATTCATGCCAAGAACTCCTTCATATATTCACAAAACACTCCTTAGAACAAATAGTTAAATCACCAACACGGGGCCAAAGCATACTAGACATCTTTGCGACTTCTATGCCCGAAATCATTACTAACATTGAAATAATAGACGGAATCAGTGACCATAAGTCTATTCTTGTGGAGTTAAAAACTAAGTTCGTCAAAATAAACAAAGAAAAGCGTAAAATATACCTATACAACAAGGCAAATTTTAACGGACTAAGAGAATATTTAAAGATAAAATTACCGGAATACAAGACAAAAACACTGACAACAAATACAGAGAACACTTGGAATTATTTCTTAAATATTTTACGCGAAGGAATAAAGACGTACATCCCGTCCAAACTCAAATGCGACAGTAAGGAACCTAGATGGTACAACGGGGAAGTCAGATCGGCATTAAGAAGGCAAAGAAAGCTACAGTCAAATTTTAAAAAGAGTTTAAAAAGTGACGATATAATTTATATGAATACAACCAAACAGCAACTAAAAGAATGTCGTAGTAAGACGAAAAGTATTATGCGCACAGCACTACACTCTTTTAAATCTAAAATGCTAAGCGAATATCTTGAGGAAAATCCAAAGTCATTCTGGTCCTATGTTAGGGAAATACAGGGTAAACGTCCCACTGTTCACTCTTTGAGGACGGAAAATGAGGAAATCATTACAGATAGCGTGAAAAAGGCAAATATGTTAAACCGATTTTTCGAGAGCGTCCACAACAAAAACACAAACGCACCAAACGATCCTCCACACCCACCCGGGGAACACATGAGCGATCTTACACTGACCAAGCAGGGAATAGTACATCTACTCCGTAGTATCAAAGCACACAAGGCACCTGGTCCGGAAGAAATACCTGCTAGAATATATAAGGAATTAGCTGACGACATTGCCCCATTTTTACATATTGTTTTTCTAAAATCGATAGAAGAAGGCTCAGTGCCTCGCGACTGGAAGCTAGCCCATATAACTCCCATCTATAAAGGCGGCGATAGGGATAAACCAACCAATTACCGACCCATTTCTTTAACATCGATCTCTTGTAAAATATTGGAACACGTTATTGTCACTAACATTATGAAATTTCTTGATAGTAGGAAAATACTAATCCACAACCAGCACGGATTTAGGAAAAGCAGATCTTGCGAAACACAACTTGGTCTCTTCATTCACGATATACTTAGATCGGGAGAAAACAACACCCAAGTCGATGCAGTATTCCTGGATTTCAAAAAAGCCTTCGACAAAGTCCCACACAATAAATTGTTACACAAACTTAAATACTATGGGATCAATGAGAAAATAATTAATTGGATTAGGGACTTCTTGTCAAACCGCAAACAAATAGTAGTCATAGATGGGTTGTGCTCAACGGAGAGAGATGTTACTTCGGGCGTCCCCCAGGGAAGTGTAATAGGGCCTCTTCTGTTCTTAATATACATAAATGACTTAAGCACACACGTTAGTAGCAATCTAAGGTTATTTGCTGACGACACGGTGATATACAGGGAAATAAGGAGCCAACTAGATCGCGAGCTACTCTCTAGAGACTTAGACAATATCTCGGGATGGTGCAATAAATGGGGATTAACACTTAATATAGATAAATGTGCAGTTTTGAAATTTTGGAATAAAGGAAGCGAGGAACAGGATATAAACTACAAAATAGAGGGTTCAGTATTGACTACGGCAAATCAAGTTAAATATTTGGGGGTTGTTCTAACACCACGCCTTTCATGGGGAGCACATATCAGGACAATATGCGGATCAGCTTTAAAGAAACTTGGCTTCATAAAACGGGTGGTGGGGAAATGTAATGAAAAAGTTAAAGAGAGGTGTTATTTTGCTCTAGTTAGACCTCATTTGGAATATGCCGCAAGTATTTGGGATCCGTGGGAGAAAATTTGGCAAAAAGAATTAGATAAAGTCCAGAGAAAATCCGCTAGATTTGTTAAAAATTGTTATGATAAAAACACAAGTGTGACAGGTCTCTTAGGGGATTTAGGCTGGGAACCACTTGAAGTGCGGAGAGAACAAGCGAGGCTTAGACTTTTAGAAAGGTTCAGAACAAACGAGTTTAAATATGACACTGAAGGAATTATAATGGCCCCACACTACTTAGGTAGATCAGACCACAAAGATAAACTAAGGGAGATAGATTCCAAGACAGATAGGTACAAATACTCATTCTTTCCCCGAACAATCAGTAATCATAATAGCAAGAAACCGAAGTCACTTTAGAAATATTAAAAACTTTGAATTTACAAGTCGGAACAAAATTAAACACTATAGAGATGTTAGGTATACTTTCAGGTGCATGTGTATGTTAGTTGGTAGTTTGAGTGTTTGCATGTGTGTGGGGTGTAAGTGTTCATGCATGAATGTATGCCATGTTTTTTTTTATATATGATTTTATCGTTATTGCATGCGATTTTTTTTTTATTATTTTTCTTTTCTAAATTATGGGTGGTGTCCTAGCACCCCCCGCCACACGCCCTTGCGGCGGCTTGCGGGGTATTGAGTAGATGTAGATGTAGATGAAATTTGATCCGCATGGCTCAGCACCGAGGTCTCGCAAATTATTCGTACTAATATATACATTGGTCGCTTGGATCATGCATATAAAAATCAAGAAATAGATGCCAGAGCTAGAAGACCTAAGGACTCCATTTCCCCCCGGACAATACGGGATAACAACTGCAGGGTTACAGATGGCAAAAATTCCACTAGCCACCCTCAGCGTCTAAAAAATCATTAGTTGTATGTATTATGCATGCTCTTCCACTAACCTTATGCGTTTTATTATAATCCATTCTTTCCGAATGACCACATTTGTGTTTATTTCATCTGTTTTTAAGTTTCCATTTCATTTCCTCGTCCCTCTCCGCGGGGGGAAATTCCTGCTACCAGCAACGTTGGGTCGAATTCCCTGCCTTTTACAGACTCTTTCGGGGTGGAGTGCTACGTGGTACATTTTCATGTGGTGGTGATGTTTAAATTTCTTGCTTGTTTGTCCTGGCTTCCGTGTTGTAGGATGGCTTCCGTGCTGCATCAAGGGGGTCAGTTTTTTAGTTTTTTTGCGGTATAGGCGTTTGCATCAGTATTGGATGAAGGGATTTTTGCATGGGTGTGTGCGCTGCTGTGGGTGTATCTTTGCGTGTTGTTTCTTTTGCATGTGGTATATTTCCTTTTTACAGTTGGTGACCAAACACCCCACGTCAATCGCCCTTGCGGGGTATTATATAGATATAGATGAAGTGTATGATTTTTACCGGACTGCGCATCCTAAGCGCCGTAGTGCCTTCGTACACACCGCCCGGTGGAGTAGGGGGCCTCGACGACTCGAATTTCCTACTCCGCAGAATCGAGAGGTGGAAGAGGGCGGAGGAACTAGCACGCGAGGATGCTTTTCTAATGGTACCCGCCCCCCCCGTTTTTATGTGAAGGACGTTGGGGCATGTGAGGGCATTAAATCATGGCACCACGGGGCCTGGTGGACAATATTCTACGGCCTGAAACACCGTGGAATGTTAATTGAAAATTTTTCCTTTTCAACTAACAAAATGATTAAAAGATGTAAAAGCTGAAACAGAGGGGTGCGACGGAGGGTTTTCCCGTTTTCTAAGGGACTGCGGAACGAAAAATTTCAACATAATAAATTTTAAATTCAGCGCGTCGCGCCCACCAGAATGAATCCTCGCGTGCTAGGTCCTCCGCCCCCCTCCTCCCGCAATCAGTAGAGGAGGAACGTCGTGGCATTCGAGCCCGACTCCTTTCCTCCCCTTTTACCCACGGGTGGCACGTGCCAAGGCGCTTCGGCGCGTAGGAGCGCCGTCCGCGAAAAATAATACAGTTTGGTCCCCGATTCTTCTTCTTAGCCTTATGGCTAAGATCAAAGCGTAGTCCGGCCCACGGTGCGCTTCCAGGTCCCCTCCGGACCGGGCCGCTCTGCTTCCCCGCGGTCTGAGAAATCGCGGAACGAAATATTTCAAAATATCAAAGTTTGCATTGAGCGCGTGATGCCCAGCTGCATAGTCCAGGTTGCGGCCGAGTTACGCGCTGAAGGCACTCAACCTCTTCTCGGTTTCTATGGCTGGTCTGGGCCAGTACGAGTGGAATCGGGAAGACATTTAAATTGTTTGGCGATTTGAGATGATGGTTTTTTGGTTGATATAATCTTTCACAAATACCTGCTGGAGTGAGGAGGTCAACAAAACCGATCGGGCGTAAAGCTCGAATAACTGTCGCTTGACCATCGTCGCGCCCGAAAATGAAACCGCGCGTAGTTCAAATCATCCGCCCTGCTCGGATACGTACGGGATTGACGGAGAGTTCCCCCGGGGGTCCTTAAGCGGCCGTGCGGCCTCGGTGCTCAAGCTACCGGTCCATTGCGGACTTGAAAGTGCACCGGGGGCCGGACCTCAATTTGATCTTAACCATAAGGCCAAGAAGAAGAAATGAGGGTGCCATAATGTTTGAGTTTTTATATAAATATTCATGGATTTAGGGTGGGAATCATTGGCTGAAAGACGTCTCAATGCAAGATTGAAATGATTGAATAAAATTCATTCTCTCTCTAGCCCTCAACCTGAGCGGACCTGCCTACTGAGCGCTCCTGGTAATTGGAACTTGTTCGGCGAGACACTGGAAGGGAAAATAGCAGTCCTGAATAGTCTACCACTACACTCTCCCCCTCAAATAGACAAAGCCGCCATCATTTGGGCAAAAGAGGTAAACGCAGCACTGCGTGTTGCTAGGCAGCCTTCAAAAAAGACCACACTGCAACACGGCATTCCAGACGAAATTCTACGATGTATTACAGAAAGGAACCGGGCAAGGCGCAAATGGCAAAGAAATAGAGAAATGGAGAGTAGACAGCTCTTCTGCGTCCTCCGCAACAAGGTGCAAACTCTACTGAGGGAACACAGGAAAAACACCTGGGAAAAGACAGTTGCGGAGCTCTCCACTGTAGACGGCTCAGCGTGGAAACTTGCCAAGGCCCTCAAAGGACCAAAGGCTGGATCCCCACCACTGGAGAGCGAGGACACCACCGCCGTCACAGACGAGGAAAAAAGTAACCTCTTCGCGGATATACTCGAAGAAAGGTTTAATAACACAGGCGGCTCGACGTACGCCTCAGAGGCGGTCAACAACTGGAATAGTCTCAATTGGGCGCCAAACAGCCAAACGTCCCCAATCACTCCAGAGGAAGTCGGCTTCCTAATAAAGCGACTCAAACCTAAAGGCGCAGGTGGTCCGGACGGCATAAGTAACAAAATTTTGAAACGATGCCCACCGAACGCCCATCGGTTCCTAGCCAAACTTTTCAACGCAGCTCTAAACTCCGGCCACTTCCCGTTTGAGTGGAAGTGGGCCAAGATCAAAATGCTTCCAAAACCTCAAAAACCACTCAGTGACCCGGCATCATATCGGCCGATCAGTCTATTGAATACCACCGGTAAACTTTTCGAGTCAGCCGTTAAAAATAGACTAAGCCCGTTCCTGGAGGAAGGAACCATCCCCGAGCAGGCCGGGTTTCGGCCCAGGACCTCAACAACCCACCAGATATTAAGGTTAACTGAGAACATCACAAATGGTTTTAACAAGGGAATGATCACCCAGGCGGCCTTTCTGGATCTGGAAGCTGCGTTTGATCGAGTTTGGTCAGAGGGCTTACTCCTCAAGCTCACTAACTCACCGACCCCGACATACCTCCTAAAGATTATCAAGTCCTTCCTGGAAGGAAGAACCTTCCATGTCGACAATGCCGGCTGCAGTTCAGAGAGGAAGAGCATCAATGCCGGAGTCCCACAGGGCTCCGTTCTGTCGCCATCACTATTTTTGGTATACGTTAACGACGTGCCACGTAACCCTGGCGCTGAAATATACTTATTCGCCGACGACACCACGATTACAGCAAAGGCCACAAACCCGTCTTGGGCGGCGGATAGGCTACAGTCCCAATTAGATACCCTCAATGAGTGGTTGATCGACTGGAAACTAAAAGCAAACAGTAAAAAAAGCGTACATATGACTTTTAGCAGGAGGCCAAAGGCAGGAATCAGGCCACCCCTCTTCCTTGGTAACGACTGTATCCCTAGAAAAGAAAAGGTAAAATACCTAGGAATAACTATCGATAAAGGCCTCAGATGGACCCAGCACATCAAACAGGCCATCGGAAAAGCAACAGCAGCGGCGGCAGCGTTAAAACCCATCATGCAACCAAGATCACCGTTAGATTTAAAAACAAAAAAAATCATCTACACGGCCATGATCCGTCCTCTGCTAACCTACGCAGCGCCAGTATGGCGACAAGCCGCCAAAACTAACCTTAACAAAATTCAATCGACGGAGAACAAAATTGTCAGGAGATTCGTCGGAGCCCCTTGGTTCATTAGAAACAGTGAGCTGAGAAAGGACCTAAAGTTAACGCCAATCCTGTCCATTGCAAAAAAGATGGCTACAGACATGGAAGCTTCACTACGAAGCACCGAAAATCCCCTCTTGACTGACCTATGGAGTTACTCTCCTGGAGAGTTGACAACGCACAAAAGACCTAAAATAGGAACAACAGCTCATGTCCCTGTGCCACACTGAACTTACATAAAACTAACCCAAGGAGGAATAACAGGGGAAAACGCTTACACTAGCTTTTTAAAAGAAAAAAAAAGAAAGACATCAACAAGAAAAAAAAATAATAATAAAAACTAAAAATACAAGCAAACAAACTATCACGAAGGAAATATAAACAGAAACTCACCTTAAGAGACGCATGCTGTAAACAGCTTCAGCTGGACGCAGCAATACAGACGGTCAAGCGACCGAGATAACGCACGGGCACGGGCTCCTGGTAACCGGTTTGACCCACCAGAGACTACCTGCCTGCCACCTCGATTCTTGGTGCTTTTGGTTTTAGTGAAGTGCAGTGTAGTGTCAACGTATACGTTGCTTCGTTTATATAGTTTTCGTTTTGTGTGGTGTTTGTTAACCTGTGTGTGGTAGTAGTAATTTATTTAGTGGATTGTGGTGGTTTTTGTCCTTCGACTCTGATTGGTGACCGGTGAGTGCTTTCCTTTTTCTTTCTTTTGGTCCTCTGAAAACCAGACCTTACTCAAGCATCGTTTTTTCCACTTAGGCTTCATATTCAATTCCAAATCGTAACTTATTGTTTGAGCTAAAGTTAGCTAACCCCTTCTAGAAATTTTAGCATAGTGTATACAGGTTAGCTTTTGTTGGGAACTTGGTAATTAAATTAGGATGGCTTCATCCAGGTCCCCTGTTGCTATGCTCGAAGGCACTGGCGAATGCGCGGCTTTAAGGGCCCGTATCGTCATGCTGGAGAGAATGGTGCGGGAGCTTCGATCGGAGATCGCCGGCCGGAGGGCTCCCCTCGGGAGAGATGGTGCTCAGGGTGGGAATTCGAAAACCCGCCACGCCCATAGGGGTGCACGGATTCATCCGAATGCAACACGTGGCTGGGCGATTAGAGACCTACCCCGTGTCCCATCTCTCAACGAGGGAGTGTCTCACGTCCGTAGGTCGGACGATTGGAGGGTCGTCTCTCGGGGCAAGGGGAAGGTAACGCTGCGGCGAGGATTGGACTCTGCGGAGGCAGATACCATCCCCGTCTCCAACAGGTACCAGGTGCTGTCGGATGACAGCACCACCGTACCTGCAGCCCCTATCCCTACTCCGAGGGCACTGCCTAGGGTAAGGCATCAGCGGTCGGGGAGGGAGGGAACCGTTATACTAGGTAGTTCAAATGTCCGGCGTATAATGAACCCGCTGCGCCGCAGAGTCCAACAGGAGGGAGGTGTTGGATTCTTGTCGTCCTGGTGTATACCGGGCGGCGGGGTACCCCAGGCGACGCTGGCGGTGAAGGCGGCCGTCAGTAATACGGGCTGCTCCAAGCTACGCATTGTGGCTCATGTCGGGACAAACGACGCCTCGGAACGTGGATCTGAAGAGATCCTGCGCTCCTTTAAGGAGATGCACTCGGAGGTGAAACGAGTCGAGGCAGAGTTGAAGGTCCCAATTAAATTAAGTATATGTAGTATTGTGCCGCGTTCAGACCGCGGAAGGCTCGTTTGGAGCCGCATTGAGGGTTTAAATGAGAGATTGCTGGGATTTTGCCGGGGAATCGGAGCGGACTTCGTTGATCTGAGGCCCGTCCTCTCATCGTGTCGGGTACCCCTTAATCGCTCCGGGGTCCATTATACTGCCGAGGCATCGCAGTTGGTAGCGCGTAGGTTACACGAACACGTGTCGAGGGTTTAGCATAGCTGGTAGGCAAGAGCGTAGGTCATATATTGGGAAAAATAAAGTAGAATCCAGCGCTTTTTGTCAATTCAGTTCAGGTAATGCCTCTCAAATCCCCAAAAATATTGAACAAACAAGCACTTGCGTTAAAACAACATATAACCCACGTAAATTTAATAAAATTGGTGCCTCTACATACATAACAGATAGCAATGCAAGTGAATGTAATGCTTTTGTCTCTGTTCACCACGAATCGTCTCAAAACAGTTTTGTTAGCGTACATAAAACCGAAAAACAAGAAGTTATTAGCCATATTAAAATTATAACATTAAATTGCCGTAGCATTAGAAACAAAATATCGGATATTGAACATATTTTTGTCAGTACAAACGCAGACATAGCAGTTGGAACAGAATGTTGGCTCACGGGAGATATAGCAAACAATGAGGTTTTTCCAAACGGCTTCACAATTTACAGAAGGGACAGACCAAATAGGTTGGGTGGGGGAGTATTCATTGCAGTAAAGTCACATCTTAGTAGCCAACGATATGAATGCGACGTAGATGACATAGAAAGCGTTTGGTGCAACATTAAGGACTACAACGGCAGAAGCCTATACGTGTGTTCATTTTATTGACCCCCAGATTCTAACACAGATGTCCTACACAAGCTCGACGAACAAATATCCACTATCAGCAGCAGACAAAGCAACAGTATTACTATAATCGCTGGTGACACAAATCTACCGTCAATTGACTGGGGAAACTACTGCGTCGGAAAATCTGCCAAAAACAGAGATTCATGCCAAGAACTCCTTCATATATTCACAAAACACTCCTTAGAACAAATAGTTAAATCACCAACACGGGGCCAAAGCATACTAGACATCTTTGCGACTTCTATGCCCGAAGTCATTACTAACATTGAAATAATAGACGGAATCAGTGACCATAAGTCTATTCTTGTGGAGTTAAAAACTAAGTTCGTCAAAATAAACAAAGAAAAGCGTAAAATATACCTATACAACAAGGCAAATTTTAACGGACTAAGAGAATATTTAAAGATAAAATTACCGGAATACAAGACAAAAACACTGACAACAAATACAGAGAACACTTGGAATTATTTCTTAAATATTTTACGCGAAGGAATAAAGACGTACATCCCGTCCAAACTCAAATGCGACAGTAAGGAACCTAGATGGTACAACGGGGAAGTCAGATCGGCATTAAGAAGGCAAAGAAAGCTACAGTCAAATTTTAAAAAGAGTTTAAAAAGTGACGATATAATTTATATGAATACAACCAAACAGCAACTAAAAGAATGTCGTAGTAAGACGAAAAGTATTATGCGCACAGCACTACACTCTTTTAAATCTAAAATGCTAAGCGAATATCTTGAGGAAAATCCAAAGTCATTCTGGTCCTATGTTAGGGAAATACAGGGTAAACGTCCCACTGTTCACTCTTTGAGGACGGAAAATGAGGAAATCATTACAGATAGCGTGAAAAAGGCAAATATGTTAAACCGATTTTTCCAGAGCGTCCACAACAAAAACACAAACGCACCAAACGATCCTCCACACCCACCCGGGGAACACATGAGCGATCTTACACTGACCAAGCAGGGAATAGTACATCTACTCCGTAGTATCAAAGCACACAAGGCACCTGGTCCGGAAGAAATACCTGCTAGAATATATAAGGAATTAGCTGACGACATTGCCCCATTTTTACATATTGTTTTTCTAAAATCGATAGAAGAAGGCTCAGTGCCTCGCGACTGGAAGCTAGCCCATATAACTCCCATCTATAAAGGCGGCGATAGGGATAAACCAACCAATTACCGACCCATTTCTTTAACATCGATCTCTTGTAAAATATTGGAACACGTTATTGTCACTAACATTATGAAATTTCTTGATAGTAGGAAAATACTAATCCACAACCAGCACGGATTTAGGAAAAGCAGATCTTGCGAAACACAACTTGGTCTCTTCATTCACGATATACTTAGATCGGGAGAAAACAACACCCAAGTCGATGCAGTATTCCTGGATTTCAAAAAAGCCTTCGACAAAGTCCCACACAATAAATTGTTACACAAACTTAAATACTATGGGATCAATGAGAAAATAATTAATTGGATTAGGGACTTCTTGTCAAACCGCAAACAAATAGTAGTCATAGATGGGTTGTGCTCAACGGAGAGAGATGTTACTTCGGGCGTCTCCCAGGGAAGTGTAATAGGGCCTCTTCTGTTCTTAATATACATAAATGACTTAAGCACACACGTTAGTAGCAATCTAAGGTTATTTGCTGACGACACGGTGATATACAGGGAAATAAGGAGCCAACTAGATCGCGAGCTACTCTCTAGAGACTTAGACAATATCTCGGGATGGTGCAATAAATGGGGATTAACACTTAATATAGATAAATGTGCAGTTTTGAAATTTTGGAATAAAGGAAGCGAGGAACAGGATATAAACTACAAAATAGAGGGTTCAGTATTGACTACGGCAAATCAAGTTAAATATTTGGGGGTTGTTCTAACACCACGCCTTTCATGGGGAGCACATATCAGGACAATATGCGGATCAGCTTTAAAGAAACTTGGCTTCATAAAACGGGTGGTGGGGAAATGTAATGAAAAAGTTAAAGAGAGGTGTTATTTTGCTCTAGTTAGACCTCATTTGGAATATGCCGCAAGTATTTGGGATCCGTGGGAGAAAATTTGGCAAAAAGAATTAGATAAAGTCCAGAGAAAATCCGCTAGATTTGTTAAAAATTGTTATGATAAAAACACAAGTGTGACAGGTCTCTTAGGGGATTTAGGCTGGGAATCACTTGAAGTGCGGAGAGAACAAGCGAGGCTTAGACTTTTAGAAAGGTTCAGAACAAACGAGTTTAAATATGACACTGAAGAAATTATAATGGCCCCACACTACTTAGGTAGATCAGACCACAAAGATAAACTAAGGGAGATAGATTCCAAGACAGATAGGTACAAATACTCATTCTTTCCCCGAACAATCAGTAATCATAATAGCAAGAAACCGAAGTCACTTTAGAAATATTAAAAACTTTGAATTTACAAGTCGGAACAAAATTAAACACTATAGAGATGTTAGGTATACTTTCAGGTGCATGTGTATGTTAGTTGGTAGTTTGAGTGTTTGCATGTGTGTGGGGTGTAAGTGTTCATGCATGAATGTATGCCATGTTTTTTTTTATATATGATTTTGTCGTTATTGCATGCGATTTTTTTTTTATTATTTTTCTTTTCTAAATTATGGGTGGTGTCCTAGCACCCCCCGCCACACGCCCTTGCGGCGGCTTGCGGGGTATTGAGTAGATGTAGATGTAGATGAAATTTGATCCGCATGGCTCAGCACCGAGGTCTCGCAAATTATTCGTACTAATATATACATTGGTCACTTGGATCATGCATATAAAAATCAAGAAATAGATGCCAGAGCTAGAAGACCTAAGGACTCCATTTCCCCCCGGACAATACGGGATAGCAACTGCAGGGTTATAGATGGCAAAAATTCCACTAGCCACCCTCAGCGTCTAAAAAATCATTAGTTGTATGTATTATGCATGCTCTTCCACTAACCTTATGCGTTTTGTTATAATCCATTCTTTCCGAATGACCACATTTGTGTTTATTTCATCTGTTTTTAAGTTTCCATTTCATTTCCTCGTCCCTCTCCGCGGGGGGAAATTCCTGCTACCAGCAACGTTGGGTCGAATTCGTTGCCTTTTACAGACTCTTTCGGGGTGGAGTGCTACGTGGTACATTTTCATGTGGTGGTGATGTTTAAATTTCTAACTTGTTTGTCCTGGCTTCCGTGTTGTAGGATGGCTTCCGTGCTGCATCAAGGGGGTCAGTTTTTTAGTTTTTTTGCGGTATAGGCGTTTGCATCAGTATTGGATGAAGGGATTTTTGCATGGGTGTGTGCGCTGCTGTGGGTGTATCTTTGCGTGTTGTTTCTTTTGCATGTGGTATATTTCCTTTTTACAGTTGGTGACCAAACACCCCACGTCAATCGCCCTTGCGGGGTATTATATAGATATAGATGAAGTGTATGATTTTTACCGGACTGCGCATCCTAAGCGCCGTAGTGCCTTCGTACACACCGCCCGGTGGAGTAGGGGGCCTCGACGACTCGAATTTCCTACTCCGCAGAATCGAGAGGTGGAAGGGGGCGGAGGAACTAGCACGCGAGGATGCTTTTCTAATGGTACCCGCCCCCCCCGTTTTTATGTGAAGGACGTGGGGGCATGTGAGGGCATTAAATCATGGCACCACGGGGCCTGGTGGACAATATTCTACGGCCTGAAACACCGTGGAATGTTAATTGAAAATTTTTCCTTTTCAACTAACAAAATGATTAAAAGATGTAAAAGCTGAAACAGAGGGGTGCGACGGAGGGTTTTCCCGTTTTCTAAGGGACTGCGGAACGAAAAATTTCAACATAATAAATTTTAAATTCAGCGCGTCGCGCCCACCAGAATGAATCCTCGCGTGCTAGGTCCTCCGCCCCCCTCCTCCCGCAATCAGTAGAGGAGGAACGTCGTGGCATTCGAGCCCGACTCCTCCCCTCCCCTTTTACCCACGGGTGGCACGTGCCAAGGCGCTTCGGCGCGTAGGAGCGCCGTCCGCGAAAAATCATGCAGTTTGGTCCCCGATTCTTCTTCTTAGCCTTATGGCTAAGATCAAAGCGTAGTCCGGCCCACGGTGCGCTTCCAGGTCCCCTCCGGACCGGGCCGCTCTGCTTCCCCGCGGTCTGAGTAACCGCGGAACGAAACATTTCAAAATATCAAAGTTTGCATTGAGCGCGTGATTCCCAGCTGCATATTCCAGGTTGCGGCCGAGTTACGCGCTGAAGGCACTCAACCTCTTTTCGGTTTCTATGGCTGGTCTGGGCCAGTACGAGTGGAATCGGGAAGACATTTAAATTGTTTGGCGATTTGAGATGATGGTTTTTTGGTTGATATAATCTTTCACAAATACCTGCTGGAGTGAGGAGGTCAACAAAACCGATCGGGCGTAAAGCTCGAATAACTGTCGCTTGACCATCGTCGCGGCCGAAAATGAAACCGCGCGTAGTTCAAATCATCCGCCCTGCTCGGATACGTACGGGATTGACGGAGAGTTCCCCCGGGGGTCCTAAAGCGGCCGTGCGGCCTCGGTGCTCAAGCTACCGGTCCATTGCGGACTTGAAAGTGCACCGGGGGCCGGACCTCAATTTGATCTTAACCATAAGGCCAAGAAGAAGAAATGAGGGTGCCATAATGTATGAGTTTTTATATAAATTTTCATGTATTTAGGGTGGGAATCATTGGCTGAAAGACGTCTCAATGCAAGATTGAAATGATTGAATAAATTTGATCCGCATGGCTCAGCACCGAGGTCTCGCAAATTATTCGTACTAATATATACATTGGTCGCTTGGATCATGCATATAAAAATCAAGAAATAGATGCCAGAGCTAGAAGACCTAAGGACTCCATTTCCCCCCGGACAATACGGGATAGCAACTGCAGGGTTATAGATAGCAAAAATTCCACTAGCCACCCTCAGCGTCTAAAAAATCATTAGTTGTATGTATTATGCATGCTCTTTTACTAACCTTATGCGGTTTGTTATAATCCATTCTTTCCGAATGACCACATTTGTGTTTATTTCATCAGTTTTCAAGTTTCCATTTCATTTCCTCGTCCCTCTCCGCGGGGGGAAATTCCTGCTACCTGCAACGTTGGGTCGCATTCCCTGCCTTTTACAGACTCTTTCGGGGTGGAGTGCTGTGTGGTACATTTTCATGTGGTGGTGATGTTTAAATTTCTTGCTTGTTTGTCCTTGCTTCCGTGTTGTAGGATGGCTTCCGTGCTGCATCAAGGGGGTCGGTTTTTTAGTTTTATTTGCGGTATAGGCGTTTGCATCAGTATTGGATGAAGGGATTTTTGCATGGGTGTGTGCGCTGCTGTGGGTGTATCTTTGCGTGTTGTTTCTTTTGCATGTGGTATATTTCCTTTTTACAGTTGGTGACCAAACACCCCACGTCAATCGCCCTTGCGGGGTATTATATAGAGAAGGATATAGATGAAGTGTATGATTTTTACCGGACTGCGCATCCTAAGCGCCGTAGTGCCTTCGTACACACCGCCCGGTGGAGTAGGGGGCCTCGACGACTCGAATTTCCTACTCCGCAGAATCGAGAGGTGGAAGGGGGCGGAGGAACTAGCACGCGAGGATGCTTTTCTAATGGTACCCGCCCCCCCCGTTTTTATGTGAAGGACGTGGGGGCATGTGAGGGCATTAAATCATGCCACCACGGGGCCTGGTGGACAATATTCTACGGCCTGAAACACCGTGGAATGTTAATTGAAAATTTTTCCCTTTTCAACTAACAAAATGATTAAAAGATGTAAATGCTGAAACAGAGGGGTGCGACGGAGGGTTTTCCCGTTTTCTAAGGGACTGCGGAACGAAATATTTCAACATAATAAATTTTAAATTCAGCGCGTCGCGCCCACCAGAATGAATCCTCGCGTGCTAGGTCCTCCGCCCCCCTCCTCCCGCAATCAGTAGAGGAGGAACGTCGTGGCATTCGAGCCCGACTCCTCCCCTCCCCTTTTACCCACGGGTGGCACGTGCCAAGGCGCTTCGGCGCGTAGGAGCGCCGTCCGCGAAAAATCATGCAGTTTGGTCCCCGATTCTTCTTCTTAGCCTTATGGCTAAGATCAAAGCGTAGTCCGGCCCACGGTGCGCTTCCAGGTCCCCTCCGGACCGGGCCGCTCTGCTTCCCCGCGGTCTGAGAAACCGCGGAACGAAACATTTCAAAATATCAAAGTTTGCATTGAGCGTGTGATTCCCAGCTGCATAGGCCAGGTTGCGGCCGAGTTACGCGCTGAAGGCACTCAACCTCTTCTCGGTTTCTATGGCTGGTCTGGGCCAGTACGAGTGGAATCGGGAAGACATTTAAATTGTTTGGCGATTTGAGATGATGGTTTTTTGGTTGATATAATCTATCACAAATACCTGCTGGAGTGAGGAGGTCAACAAAACCGATCGGGCTTAAAGCTCGAATAACTGTCGCTTGACCATCGTCGCGGCCGAAAATGAAACCGCGCGTAGTTCAAATCATCCGCCCTGCTCGGATACGTACGGGATTGACGGAGAGTTCCCCCGGGGGTCCTAAAGCGGCCGTGCGGCCTCGGTGCTCAAGCTACCGGTCCATTGCGGACTTGAAAGTGCACCGGGGGCCGGACCTCAATTTGATCTTAACCATAAGGCCAAGAAGAAGAAATGAGGGTGCCATAATGTATGAGTTTTTATATAAATTTTCATGTATTTAGGGTGGGAATCATTGGCTGAAAGACGTCTCAATGCAAGATTGAAATGATTGAATAAATTTGATCCGCATGGCTCAGCACCGAGGTCTCGCAAATTATTCGTACTAATATATACATTGGTCGCTTGGATCATGCATATAAAAATCAAGAAATAGATGCCAGAGCTAGAAGACTTACGGACTCCATTTCCCCCCGGACAATACGGGATAGCAACTGCAGGGTTATAGATAGCAAAAATTCCACTAGCCACCCTCAGCGTCTAAAAAATCATTAGTTGTATGTATTATGCATGCTCTTCCACTAACCTTATGCGTTTTGTTATAATCCATTCTTTCCGAATGACCACATTTGTGTTTATTTCATCTGTTTTTAAGTTTCCATTTCATTTCCTCGTCCCTCTCCGCGGGGGGAAATTCCTGCTACCAGCAACGTTGGGTCGAATTCGTTGCCTTTTACAGACTCTTTCGGGGTGGAGTGCTACGTGGTACATTTTCATGTGGTAGTGATGTTTAAATTTCTTGCTTGTTTGTCCTGGCTTCCGTGTTGTAGGATGGCTTCCGTGCTGCATCAAGGGGGTCAGTTTTTTAGTTTTTTTGCGGTATAGGCGTTTGCATCAGTATTGGATGAAGGGATTTTTGCATGGGTGTGTGCGCTGCTGTGGGTGTATCTTTGCGTGTTGTTTCTTTTGCATGTGGTATATTTCCTTTTTACAGTTGGTGACCAAACACCCCACGTCAATCGCCCTTGCGGGGTATTATATAGATATAGATGAAGTGTATGATTTTTACCGGACTGCGCATCCTAAGCGCCGTAGTGCCTTCGTACACACCGCCCGGTGGAGTAGGGGGCCTCGACGACTCGAATTTCCTACTCCGCAGAATCGAGAGGTGGAAGGGGGCGGAGGAACTAGCACGCGAGGATGCTTTTCTAATGGTACCCGCCCCCCCCGTTTTTATGTGAAGGACGTGGGGGCATGTGAGGGCATTAAATCATGCCACCACGGGGCCTGGTGGACAATATTCTACGGCCTGAAACACCGTGGAATGTTAATTGAAAATTTTTCCCTTTTCAACTAACAAAATGATTAAAAGATGTAAATGCTGAAACAGAGGGGTGCGACGGAGGGTTTTCCCGTTTTCTAAGGGACTGCGGAACGAAATATTTCAACATAATAAATTTTAAATTCAGCGCGTCGCGCCCACCAGAATGAATCCTCGCGTGCTAGGTCCTCCGCCCCCCTCCTCCCGCAATCAGTAGAGGAGGAACGTCGTGGCATTCGAGCCCGACTCCTCCCCTCCCCTTTTACCCACGGGTGGCACGTGCCAAGGCGCTTCGGCGCGTAGGAGCGCCGTCCGCGAAAAATCATGCAGTTTGGTCCCCGATTCTTCTTCTTAGCCTTATGGCTAAGATCAAAGCGTAGTCCGGCCCACGGTGCGCTTCCAGGTCCCCTCCGGACCGGGCCGCTCTGCTTCCCCGCGGTCTGAGAAACCGCGGAACGAAACATTTCAAAATATCAAAGTTTGCATTGAGCGTGTGATTCCCAGCTGCATAGGCCAGGTTGCGGCCGAGTTACGCGCTGAAGGCACTCAACCTCTTCTCGGTTTCTATGGCTGGTCTGGGCCAGTACGAGTGGAATCGGGAAGACATTTAAATTGTTTGGCGATTTGAGATGATGGTTTTTTGGTTGATATAATCTTTCACAAATACCTGCTGGAGTGAGGAGGTTACAAAACTGATCGGGCTTAAAGCTCGAATAACTGTCGCTTGACCATCGTCGCGGCCGAAAATGAAACCGCGCGTAGTTCAAATCATCCGCCCTGCTCGGATACGTACGGGATTGACGGAGAGTTCCCCCGGGGGTCCTAAAGCGGCCGTGCGGCCTCGGTGCTCAAGCTACCGGTCCATTGCGGACTTGAAAGTGCACCGGGGGCCGGACCTCAATTTGATCTTAACCATAAGGCCAAGAAGAAGAAATGAGGGTGCCATAATGTATGAGTTTTTATATAAATTTTCATGTATTTAGGGTGGGAATCATTGGCTGAAAGACGTCTCAATGCAAGATTGAAATGATTGAATAAATTTGATCCGCATGGCTCAGCACCGAGGTCTCGCAAATTATTCGTACTAATATATACATTGGTCGCTTGGATCATGCATATAAAAATCAAGAAATAGATGCCAGAGCTAGAAGACTTACGGACTCCATTTCCCCCCGGACAATACGGGATAGCAACTGCAGGGTTATAGATAGCAAAAATTCCACTAGCCACCCTCAGCGTCTAAAAAATCATTAGTTGTATGTATTATGCATGCTCTTCCACTAACCTTATGCGTTTTGTTATAATCCATTCTTTCCGAATGACCACATTTGTGTTTATTTCATCTGTTTTTAAGTTTCCATTTCATTTCCTCGTCCCTCTCCGCGGGGGGAAATTCCTGCTACCAGCAACGTTGGGTCGAATTCGTTGCCTTTTACAGACTCTTTCGGGGTGGAGTGCTACGTGGTACATTTTCATGTGGTAGTGATGTTAAAATTTCTTGCTTGTTTGTCCTGGCTTCCGTGTTGTAGGATGGCTTCCGTGCTGCATCAAGGGGGTCAGTTTTTTAGTTTTTTTGCGGTATAGGCGTTTGCATCAGTATTGGATGAAGGGATTTTTGCATGGGTGTGTGCGCTGCTGTGGGTGTATCTTTGCGTGTTGTTTCTTTTGCATGTGGTATATTTCCTTTTTACAGTTGGTGACCAAACACCCCACGTCAATCGCCCTTGCGGGGTATTATATAGATATAGATGAAGTGTATGATTTTTACCGGACTGCGCATCCTAAGCGCCGTAGTGCCTTCGTACACACCGCCCGGTGGAGTAGGGGGCCTCGACGACTCGAATTTCCTACTCCGCAGAATCGAGAGGTGGAATGGGGCGGAGGAACTAGCACGCGAGGATGCTTTTCTAATGGTACCCGCCCCCCCCGTTTTTATGTGAAGGACGTGGGGGCATGTGAGGGCATTAAATCATGGCACCACGGGGCCTGGTGGACAATATTCTACGGCCTGAAACACCGTGGAATGTTAATTGAAAATTTTTCCTTTTCAACTAACAAAATGATTTAAAGATGTAAATGCTGAAACAGAGGGGTGCGACGGAGGGTTTTCCCGTTTTCTAAGGGACTGCGGAACGAAATATTTCAACATAATAAATTTTAAATTCAGCGCGTCGCGCCCACCAGAATGAATCCTCGCGTGCTAGGTCCTCCGCCCCCGTCCTCCCGCAATCAGTAGAGGAGGAACGTCGTGGCATTCGAGCCCGACTCCTCCCCTCCCCTTTTACCCACGGGTGGCACGTGCCAAGGCGCTTCGGCGCGTAGGAGCGCCGTCCGCGAAAAATCATACAGTTTGGTCCCCGATTCTTCTTCTTAGCCTTATGGCTAAGATCAAAGCGTAGTCCGGCCCACGGTGCGCTTCCAGGTCCCCTCCGGACCGGGCCGCTCTGCTTCCCCGCGGTCTGAGAAACCGCGGAACGAAACATTTCAAAATATCAAAGTTTGCATTGACCGCGTGATTCCCAGCTGCATAGTCCAGGTTGCGGCCGAGTTACGCGCTGAAGGCACTCAACCTCTTCTCGGTTTCTATGGCTGGTCTGGGCCAGTACGAGTGGAATCGGGAAGACATTTAAATTGTTTGGCGATTTGTGATGATGGTTTTTTGGTTGATATAATCTTTCACAAATACCTGCTGGAGTGAGGAGGTCAACAAAACCGATCGGGCGTAAAGCTCGAATAACTGTAGCTTGACCATCGTCGCGGCCGAAAATGAAACCGCGCGTAGTTCAAATCATCCGCCCTGCTCGGATACGTACGGGATTGACGGAGAGTTCCCCCGGGGGTCCTAAAGCGGCCGTGCGGCCTCGGTGCTCAAGCTACCGGTCCATTGCGGACTTGAAAGTGCACCGGGGGCCGGACCTCAATTTGATCTTAACCATAAGGCCAAGAAGAAGAAATGAGGGTGCCATAATGTATGAGTTTTTATATAAATTTTCATGTATTTAGGGTGGGAATCATTGGCTGAAAGACGTCTCAATGCAAGATTGAAATGATTGAATAAATTTGATCCGCATGGCTCAGCACCGAGGTCTCGCAAATTATTCGTACTAATATATACATTGGTCGCTTGGATCATGCATATAAAAATCAAGAAATAGATGCCAGAGCTAGAAGACTTAAGGACTCCATTTCCCCCCGGACAATACGGGATAGCAACTGCAGGGTTATAGATAGCAAAAATTCCACTAGCCACCCTCAGCGTCTAAAAAATCATTAGTTGTATGTATTATGCATGCTCTTCCACTAACCTTATGCGTTTTGTTATAATCCATTCTTTCCGAATGACCACATTTGTGTTTATTTCATCTGTTTTTAAGTTTCCATTTCATTTCCTCGTCCCTCTCCGCGGGGGGAAATTCCTGCTACCTGCAACGTTGGGTCGCATTCCCTGCCTTTTACAGACTCTTTCGGGGTGGAGTGCTGTGTGGTACATTTTCATGTGGTGGTGATGTTTAAATTTCTTGCTTGTTTGTCCTTGCATCCGTGTGATAGGATGGCTTCCGTGCTGCATCAAGGGGGTCGGTTTTTTAGTTTTTTTGCGGTATAGGCGTTTGCATCAGTATTGGATGAAGGGATTTTTGCATGGGTGTGTGCGCTGCTGTGGGTGTATCTTTGCGTGTTGTTTCTTTTGCATGTGGTATATTTCCTTTTTACAGTTGGTGACCAAACACCCCACGTCAATCGCCCTTGCGGGGTATTATATAGATATAGATGAAGTGTATGATTTTTACCGGACTGCGCATCCTAAGCGCCGTAGTGCCTTCGTACACACCGCCCGGTGGAGTAGGGGGCCTCGACGACTCGAATTTCCTACTCCGCAGAATCGAGAGGTGGAAGGGGGCGGAGGAACTAGCACGCGAGGATGCTTTTCTAATGGTACCCGCCCCCCCCGTTTTTATGTGAAGGACGTGGGGGCATGTGAGGGCATTAAATCATGGCACCACGGGGCCTGGTGGACAATATTCTACGGCCTGAAACACCGTGGAATGTTAATTGAAAATTTTTCCTTTTCAACTAACAAAATGATTAAAAGATGTAACGAGTTTTTATATAAATATTCATGGATTTAGGGTGGGAATCATTGGCTGAAAGACGTCTCAATGCAAGATTGAAATGATTGAATAACTTTGATCCGCATGGCTCAGCACCGAGGTCTCGCAAATTATTCGTACTAATATATACATTGGTCGCTTGGATCATGCATATAAAAATCAAGAAATAGATGCCAGAGCTAGAAGACTTAAGGACTCCATTTCCCCCCGGAAAATACGGGATAGCAACTGCAGGGTTATAGATGGCAAAAATTCCACTAGCCACCCTCAGCGTCTAAAAAATCATTAGTTGTATGTATTATGCATGCTCTTCCACTAACCTTATGCGTTTTGTTATAATCCATTCTTTCCGAATGACCACATTTGTGTTTATTTCATCTGTTTTTAAGTTTCCATTTCATTTCCTCGTCCCTCTCCGCGGGGGGAAATTCCTGCTACCTGCAACGTTGGGTCGCATTCCCTGCCTTTTACAGACTCTTTCGGGGTGGAGTGCTACGTGGTACATTTTCATGTGGTAGTGATGTTTAAATTTCTTGCTTGTTTGTCCTGGCTTCCGTGTTGTAGGATGGCTTCCGTGCTGCATCAAGGGGGTCAGTTTTTTAGTTTTTTTGCGGTATAGGCGTTTGCATCAGTATTGGATGAAGGGATTTTTGCATGGGTGTGTGCGCTGCTGTGGGTGTATCTTTGCGTGTTGTTTCTTTTGCATGTGGTATATTTCCTTTTTACAGTTGGTGACCAAACACCCCACGTCAATCGCCCTTGCGGGGTATTATATAGAGAAGGATATAGATGAAGTGTATGATTTTTACCGGACTGCGCATCCTAAGCGCCGTAGTGCCTTCGTACACACCGCCCGGTGGAGTAGGGGGCCTCGACGACTCGAATTTCCTACTCCGCAGAATCGAGAGGTGGAAGGGGGCGGAGGAACTAGCACGCGAGGATGCTTTTCTAATGGTACCCGCCCCCCCCGTTTTTATGTGAAGGACGTGGGGGCATGTGAGGGCATTAAATCATGGCACCACGGGGCCTGGTGGACAATATTCTACGGCCTGAAACACCGTGGAATGTTAATTGAAAATTTTTCCTTTTCAACTAACAAAATGATTAAAAGATGTAAATGCTGACGACAGAGGGGTGCGACGGAGGGTTTTCCCGTTTTCTAAGGGACTGCGGAACGAAAAATTTCAACAAAATAAATTTTAAATTCAGCGCGTCGCGCCCACCAGAATGAATCCTCGCGTGCTAGGTCCTCCGCCCCCCTCCTCCCGCAATCAGTAGAGGAGGAACGTCGTGGCATTCGAGCCCGACTCCTCCCCTCCCCTTTTACCCACGGGTGGCACGTGCCAAGGCGCTTCGGCGCGTAGGAGCGCCGTCCGCGAAAAATCATGCAGTTTGGTCCCCGATTCTTCTTCTTAGCCTTATGGCTAAGATCAAAGCGTAGTCCGGCCCACGGTGCGCTTCCAGGTCCCCTCCGGACCGGGCCGCTCTGCTTCCCCGCGGTCTGAGAAACCGCGGAACGAAACATTTCAAAATATCAAAGTTTGCATTGAGCGCGTGATTCCCAGCTGCACCGTGTGACTATATGTTTTATTTGGGATTGCCGCCCTTGTGGCGTATCCCAATAAGGGGTGTTTTCGACAAGCGACTTTACCTATTTGTTTTGCTGATCAACACTTCAGCATTTTGGTTTTAAAAATTAATTAATTTTAATAGGTATTTATTCAACTGTCTCGGCGTCTTGCCTTGGGTAGTGGTTGGTCACTGTCGTCTTCTGTAATTGCCCTTGGCCTTTTATGGACATCCCATTTCTTTGAAACTGTATTTTTGCCAATATTTCGGAGAATTTCGTCATCTTTTGTTTCATGTTTTTTGTAGAAATTGATTGCTTTGTTTTTAATGTATTTGTCGATTTCTACTATTCCGGCCGTTGAGTAAAGGTCCTTCTCAGGGTAGTTATTTGGTAAACGAAAGATCATTTTGAGGGTTTTCTTTTCAAATCCATTAAATTGTAATTTTGCTGTCACATTTGCCATTCCTGCCCATGCCGTACTGGCGTATGTGACAATGGGTCTTATGCATGCTGTGTATAATTTCAGTTTTAATTTCCTGTCTACATTTCCTGATCTGAGCAGGTATGAAAGGCCTGCTCTGCTACCAGCTGCTTTGAGAATTGTTTTTCTTATGTGTGGGACGAAATGCAACACTGTGTCTAAAGTAACTCCTAGGTATAGCGCCGTGTCTTTCCATTGGATTGGATTTCCCTCGATGTTTAAGGGATCTACGTAGTCTATTTTCCTTCGGGAGAAGATTACTGCTTGCGTCTTTAATGGATTTAGGTCGATCCTCCACTCTCTATACCATTTTGCGAGCTTGTTAACTGCATCTTGTAAGTATTTTGCTGCGTATTTAGGCTGAACACTTCGGCAGATAATGGCTGCATCATCAGCATAGAGAGCTAACATAGTATTCCCATTTTTTCCTATATTAGGGACATCTGCCGTAAATATATTAAAAAGGAACGGACCAAGGACTGATCCCTGTGGAACTCCCGCAGAGATCATTCCTTCCCTGCTCAGGGCGTTGTCCCACCTTACTCGAAAGGTGCGGTCACTAAGATATGATTTTATTAATTTTATCTGCCAGCAGGTGAAACCCATCACAGACATCTTCCTAATCAGTCCTTTATGCCACACTCTGTCGAACGCTTTGGATATGTCCAAGAACGCCGCGGCAGAGTATGCTTTTCTATTAAAGCTGTCTGCGATGAATTCAACAACTCTATGCAGCTGTTGCTCCGTTCCTCTCCCCTCCCGAAAGCCAAATTGTTCCGGTGGGATGATTCCCTTGTCGTCCGTGGTTTTTTGGTATAATGGCAGGATTAATTTCTCCAAAAATTTTCCCAATCCGGAGAGTAGCGATAATGGTCTGTATTTGTCAGCAGTAAGTGGCCCCCTTCCGCCTTTTGGGATACACACTACTACTGATTTTTTCCATGGACTCGGGAAATGGCCTAGTCTAATGGATGAGTTTGCTATCTCTAGCATATATAATCCGGCAGCTCTGGGAATACGTTTGAGGATCTCGTTGGGTATTCTATCATTTCCAGTGGCTTTTCGAAGTGGTAGTTTTTTCAATACTGCCACTACCTCGTCAATTACAATTTCTGGAAACTCGTCATCTTCTCTGTAGTCTTCGGCACTGTCTTCTCCGTCGTCATCCAATCCATGAGGGGTTGTAAATACTCTTTCTAAATATGCTGCCATGTGATCAGCTTTCTCTTCGGCAGTAGTCAATTTCTTGTTTGGTGCTTTCAGAGCAGTTATCTTTTCTCTGCCTGAATTGCGGATTCTTTCTTCCCTGACCATTTTCCAAATGCTACCATCCTGCATATTCAATGAGGCCAGTTTGTCTTCCCACCTTTTTCTCCTTAGTTCTCTAATGTCGTCTCGCACATTGTGTTTTAATTTGTAGTAATCTCGCCTCAGATTATTGGTTCCAATGCGAATGTACCGCTTTCTGAGACGATTCCTCTCTCTAATCTTTTGTATTATTTCTGGCGGTAGAGAAAGGAAGTCTGGATTCCTCTTAGTCCCACAAGGAATTGCGTCTTCTATACCTTTCTTAATGACGGAGGTTATGGTTTCCGCCATTGCGTCAAGCTCGGTGGGAGTTTCTGGTTTCGTATTGTGACTGGAAGTAAGTCGGCAACTCTTTTACGAAAAAGCTCCCAATTTGCTTTCCCGTAAATGAGTCTGTCAGTGGTTGGAACTGGCATCACTGGTCCTTTTCCTAATTGTAGGATGACAGGTAAATGGTCGCTAGGTAGCGCAATGGATGTAGTTGCTTTTGCTCTTAACGTGAGACCGTGAAGAATGGCGATATCTATCACATCTCCCACTCCATTCCTCATTGGTCTCGTACTGTTGTTTGGAGCTACTATTCTTGCCTTATTGTCACATGTCCAGGTTCTTAACGTCTTGCCCCTACAATTCTCAGTCCTACAATTCCATTGGGGACTTTTAGCGTTAAAGTCTCCCGCTGCAATTGTTGGTTCTCCAGAAAATATTTTTCTGAGGTCATCAGCATGCAATGTCTTTGAGGGCGGGAGGTAACAGCTATATATCTTACAGCCCGCCACTCTTATCCCCACTATTTCAATAGTCTTGGTATCAAGCGGTTCACTAAGATTGTATTGAGTTCCCTCTCTAATCATTATGGCCACACCGCCACCTTTCTTGCCGTTGTCATCACGATCTTTTCTGATTACTGTCCAATTAGGAATATTGATGTTTTCCTTGGGTGTTAAATGCGTTTCGCTCAGCAGGCAGATATTGCATTTCTTGTTATCTAGAAAATGTAACAATTCGTCAATTTTTCCTATTAATCCACCATTTACATTCCAAATGGTCACGGCCATTGAGGTATTTCGTAATGGTGTGTAATCCATTATGGGTTTGCGGGTAAGAGCCTCATTAATAGTGTTGTGATGGCGGACATTTGTGTCTGCATCATTCTGACTAATTCTGTTAGAGCCGCCATCATTGCTCTTAGTTCCTCGTTCCCTTTTTCTGTTTGCTGTGTATTGTGCTCGTTGTTTTTTCCTTCTGCATTTGAGGGAATCGTCGTTTCAAATCCCGCTGAAACAGGTCTTTCTCTATGTATATTTTCCGTTGTGGCTCTTGGAGTTCTATTCCATGCGTTTACTGTTGGTAAGGGTGCATCCTTATAAGTTGGCAGGGCCTTTGGTGTCTTGGCATTTTGGTAGGCCTTGACTTTTTCCTGTCTAAGGGGACAGGCATTCGCAAATGAGACATGATCTCCTCCACAGTTGCAGCAAGTGGCTTTATCATCCCTTGTCTTGGTGCAGTCTCGTCCTTCATGTGGCCCTGCGCACTTATAGCATCTAGGTGCAGCTGTGCATCCCTTAGAGCCGTGACCATATCTATTGCATCGATAACACATTTGGGGAGTGTCGTATCGGTACACTTTTAATTTAGCTTGATAATGGCAGATGGAATATATTTCGCCAATCCTGCTAGCTTTAAAGCCGTTCCCCATTTGTACCGTGACGGTATATATGTCGTCCCTTTTGCCTAGGGGCAGCGCTTTCAGGGCAGGTATTCCCTGTTCTTTTAAGTTTTCTACAATGTAATCCAGGTCCATTTTTGGGCTCAGTCCGTGAATAACATATTTCTGGATCTTATTTTCTTTTGTTGCCCAGGTGGAATATTGCGCACCTGACTTATCCAAGAAATCTTTAATTTTTATGTAGTCGGCCTCGTTAGTCAATTGAAGGCGACAGCCTTCCTTCACTTTTCTTAGATAAAACATCTGGTCCCTTGCCTGGTCCTTGATTGCTTTTACAAAGGCTGCTTGATCTTTTACTTCGTATATGATAATGGGTGGCGGACGTTTCCCTTTTTTAGGTGCACCACTTGGTGAATTGTTTCCTTCGGGCAATCTTCGGACACCATCTTGGCATTGTCCTATTAGTGGGTCGTATCGGTTGTTAACCTCTATTGAGTTTGGCGAAGTCTGGATAGTGTTGCTTCTCTTCCGTTTGTTTTTGCTCTCTGCAACAGTGATGAATATTCCACCCTCCTCCGTGTTGGTATCCATGTCCTCCTGTCCTTGCCTGTAACCCGTAAGATCAGCATCATCAATAATCTGATTTCTTTTTGGCGGAGTCTCAGGTCGTAAATCCTGTCTTGTCTCTATTCTAAAGAGAACAGACGATATTGCCGGTGGTAAGGGTATGTGCCTTTTTTCTGGCACATTGATTTCTTCCGTAGCCAGGGTTGTGGCCGCCTCTTTCTTCTTAGCGGGCGAGCGAATCATCTCCAGAGAGATATTCGCTCCCGCCTGATCTATCTCTTCTGTTTTCTCTTTTTACCTACGCTCTATCCTACTCTCTAAGATCCGGATAGAAAAGAGGTCCCAAAAGCAATCCCACCGATCCGACTGCAAGCAGTGCGGGCACAGTGGGTCTTTGCCCCGGTTCCCCCCACTATTCCGGGCCCTAATTCCCAGCTGCATAGTCCAGGTTGCGGCCGAGTTACGCGCTGAAGGCACTCAACCTCTTCTCGGTTTCTATGGCTGGTCTGGGCCAGTACGAGTGGAATCGGGAAGACATTTAAATTGTTTGGCGATTTGAGATGATGGTTTTTTGGTTGATATAATCTTTCACAAATACCTGCTGGAGTGAGGAGGTCAACAAAACCGATCGGGCGTAAAGCTCGAATAACTGTCGCTTGACCATCGTCGCGGCCGAAAATGAAACCGCGCGTAGTTCAAATCATCCGCCCTGCTCGGATACGTACGGGATTGACGGAGAGTTCCCCCGGGGGTCCTAAAGCGGCCGTGCGGCCTCGGTGCTCAAGCTACCGGTCCATTGCGGACTTGAAAGTGCACCGGGGGCCGGACCTCAATTTGATCTTAACCATAAGGCCAAGAAGAAGAAATGAGGGTGCCATAATGTATGAGTTTTTATATAAATATTCATGGATTTAGGGTGGGAATCATTGGCTGAAAGACGTCTCAATGCAAGATTGAAATGATTGAATAAATTTGATCCGCATGGCTCAGCACCGAGGTCTCGCAAATTATTCGTACTAATATATACATTGGTCGCTTGGATCATGCATATAAAAATCAAGAAATAGATGCCAGAGTTAGAAGACTTAAGGACTCCATTTCCCCCCGGACAATACGGGATAGCAACTGCAGGGTTATAGATAGCAAAAATTCCACTAGCCACCCTCAGCGTCTAAAAAATCATTAGTTGTATGTATTATGCATGCTCTTCCACTAACCTTATGCGTTTTGTTATAATCCATTCTTTCCGAATGACCACATTTGTGTTTATTTCATCTGTTTTTAAGTTTCCATTTCATTTCCTCGTCCCTCTCCGCGGGGGGAAATTCCTGCTACCAGCAACGTTGGGTCGAATTCGTTGCCTTTTACAGACTCTTTCGGGGTGGAGTGCTACGTGGTACATTTTCATGTGGTAGTGATGTTTAAATTTCTTGCTTGTTTGTCCTGGCTTCCGTGTTGTAGGATGGCTTCCGTGCTGCATCAAGGGGGTCAGTTTTTTAGTTTTTTTGCGGTATAGGCGTTTGCATCAGTATTGGATGAAGGGATTTTTGCATGGGTGTGTGCGCTGCTGTGGGTGTATCTTTGCGTGTTGTTTCTTTTGCATGTGGTATATTTCCTTTTTACAGTTGGTGACCAAACACCCCACGTCAATCGCCCTTGCGGGGTATTATATAGATATAGATGAAGTGTATGATTTTTACCGGACTGCGCATCCTAAGCGCCGTAGTGCCTTCGTACACACCGCCCGGTGGAGTAGGGGGCCTCGACGACTCGAATTTCCTACTCCGCAGAATCGAGAGGTGGAAGGGGGCGGAGGAACTAGCACGCGAGGATGCTTTTCTAATGGTACCCGCCCCCCCCGTTTTTATGTGAAGGACGTGGGGGCATTAAATCATGGCACCACGGGGCCTGGTGGACAATATTCTACGGCCTGAAACACCGTGGAATGTTAATTGAAAATTTTTCCTTTTCAACTAACAAAATGATTAAAAGATGTAAATGCGGAAACAGAGGGGTGCGACGGAGGGTTTTCCCGTTTTCTAAGGGACTGCGGAACGAAAAATTTCAACATAATAAATTTTAAATTCAGCGCGTCGCGCCCACCAGAATGAATCCTCGCGTGCTAGGTCCTCCGCCCCCCTCCTCCCGCAATCAGTAGAGGAGGAACGTCGTGGCATTCGAGCCCGACTCCTCCCCTCCCCTTTTACCCACGGGTGGCACGTGCCAAGGCGCTTCGGCGCGTGGGAGCGCCGTCCGCGAAAAATCATACAGTTTGGTCCCCCGATTCATCTTCATAGCCTTATGGCTAAGATCGAAGTGTAGTCCGGCCCACGGTGCGCTTCAAGGTCCCCTCCGGACCGGGCCGCTCTGCTTCAACGCGATCTGAGAAACCTCCGAACGAAACATTTCAAAATTTCAAGGTATGCATTGAGCGCGTGATTCCCAGCTGCATAGTCCAGGTGGCGGCCGATTTACCCGCTGAAGGCACTCAACAACTTCTCGGTTTCTATGGCTGGTCTGGGCCAGTACGAGTGGAATCGGGAAGACATTTAAATTGTTTGGCGATTTGTGATGATGGTTTTTTGGTTGATATAATCTTTAACAAATACCTGCTGGAGTGAGGAGGTCAACAAAACCGATCGGGCGTAAAGCTCGAATAACTGTCGCTTGACCATCGTCGCGGCCGAAAATGAAACCGCGCGTAGTTCAAATCATCCGCCCAGCTCGGATACGTACGGGATTGACGGAGAGTTCCCCCGGGGGTCCTAAGGCGGCCGTGCGGCCTCGTTGCTCAAGCTACCGGTCCATGGCGGACTTACAGGTGCACCGGGGGCCGGACCTCAATTTGATCTTAGCCATAAGGCCGAGAAGAAGAAATGAGGGAGCCATAATGTATGAGTTTTCGTCGAAATATTCATGGATTAAGGGTTGGAATCAATGGCTGAAAGACGACTCAATGCAAGATTGAAATTATTGAATAAATTTGATCCGCATGTCTCAGAACCGGGGTCCCGTAAATTATCCGTACTAATATATACATTGGTTGCTTGGATCATGCATATAAAATTCGGGAAATAGATGCCAGAGCTAGAAGACTTAAGGACATCTTCTCCCCCCGGTCAATACGGGATAGCAACTGACGGGTTATAGATAGGAGAAATTCCACTAGCCACCCTCAGCGTATAAAAAATCATTAGTTGTATTTATATTGCATGCTCTTCCACTAACCTTATGCGTTTTGTTATAATGCATTCTTTCCGAATGACCACATTTGTGTTTATTTCATCTGTTTTTAAGTTTCCATTTCATTTCCTCGTCCCTCTCCGCGGGGGGAAATTCCTGCTACCAGCAACGTTGGGTCGAATTCGTTGCCTTTTACAGACTCTTTCGGGGTGGAGTGCTACGTGGTACATTTTCATGTGGTAGTGATGTTTAAATTTCTTGCTTGTTTGTCCTGGCTTCCGTGTTGTTGGATGGCTTCCGTGCTGCATCAAGGGGGTCAGTTTTTTAGTTTTTTTGCGGTATAGGCGTTTGCATCAGTATTGGATGAAGGGATTTTTGCATGGGTGTGTGCGCTGCTGTGGGTGTATCTTTGCGTGTTGTTTCTTTTGCATGTGGTATATTTCCTTTTTACAGTTGGTGACCAAACACCCCACGTCAATCGCCCTTGCGGCTGCTTGCGGGGTATTATATAGATATAGATGAAGTGTATGATTTTTACCGGACTGCGCATCCTAAGCCCCGTAGTGCCTTCGTACACACCGCCCGGTGGAGCAGGGGGCCTCGACGACTCGAATTTCCTACTCCGCAGAATCGAGAGGTGGAAGGGGGCGGAGGAACTAGCACGCGAGGATGCTTTTCTAATGGTACCCGCCCCCCCCCGTTTTTATGTGAAGGACGTGGGGGCATGTGAGGGCATTAAATCATGGCACCACGGGGCCTGGTGGACAAACACTGATTAGAGAGAGATTAGACGATTAGAGATTAGAGAGAGAGACAGGACGGGGTTTTCAAATAACACATTCGTCAACTTCAAGAAAACCACAAGAACGCTCCAGCCAGACAATCAACGGGTGGTATAGCCCAGGTTGCAAGGCACCCGAGAGGAGTGGCTAACCCAGCTCCACTTTCTTACTCGAGGGTGGCGCTCTGCGCCTCATCATTAAATCGGTCGTCTCATTTCGGCTATCCGGCAAAGCGCCCCTTGGGTGCATTGCACTTGCCGGTGAACCGGGTGGGTCCCCACGCTAGGGTTCCCCTTAAAAAATAGCGATACACAAAAGGTATACACATATACGCCATTGCATGTCAATTGTAAAAACGCCATAGCCCAGGGTGGGCTATCGTACCATTTCGGAGCAACATCGCGCTCCGAAAATCACAGCGAAATGGCCGATTCGTCCAACAAAGCAAGTACTGCCAACGATATAAACAACCTTATTCCAGCGCCACCTCCCTTGCCGTTGCAAGGAATGTTTAAACAAGTATACACATTTAGTGCACGGGCGAAAGAGGACCCGCGAAAGGAGAAAAATCACGAAAAAGGTAAACCTGGCCCGGCCGGTCAGGCCCAGAGGCAAGCAATTGCACAGACAGAAGCTCTTGACAGCACTAAATTCTCTCGCAAACACAATAGCGACATAGCTTCGCCATCCCAGGCGACAGCCGCAGCCATTGCCGCCCTTCAAAAGCAGCAAAAGGTCAATAAACATCAAGAAAAGGTCAATTTAGTAGGTACCTCTGAAACAGCCATGGAAGCGAGGAACACGGCCAATAACAATAGCAACAACCATTTGACAACGTCCACCTCTTCAGCAACGACCACTGTTGCCCTCCCTCTCGCCGAACCGCTTAACAAAGGCCCTCAAGCACAAACACCGCATGGTCAAAGAGACGACGGCTTCACTGTCGTCTCCAGGAAAAAAGGTACCCCGCTTAAGAGGCGAAGAATTTTAGACTCCCCAGATATCGCTCATCCAAATAGGTTTTCACCCATTGAGTCATCGGCTGAGGTGATGGAGACTCAGCCATCCGTACCTAAATCACCCAAAATCCCGGCCATAACCGTCCATAATGTGAAAGGGTGGGTTGAATTGGCTAAGGAGTTGACGGCGAATCTTCTCTCGCCGCCCAAATGTATCCTCAAGGGACCAAACACCGTGGCAATAACTTGTGCCAACACTGAGGATTATGTTAAAACTAAACACATTCTTAAAACTAGGGACCTAGAGTATACGTCTTACCAGCTTCCAGCCGATAGGCTGAAAGAATATTGTGTAAAAAACCTGGTAGGCGACGTAAATGCAAAGGAATTAGAGCTAGAATTACACCGAATGGGGTATAAAGTAAAAAGCGTAGTACAACTGACCACCACTAAACCTACCTACGAGGACAGGATGAAAGGGAAAACAACTGGCATCAAGCGATTGGTGCCAGTTTATCACGTCATCTTAACAAATGACCCCCAACCAGGGGACCTTCTCAAAACTGAATACTTGTTGACCATGCGGGTGAATATATCTAAATTCACCAAACCTAAGGGCGTTGTACAGTGCCACAAATGCCAGGGCTTTGGACATACAAAAAATTATTGTAACATTCGGCCCCGTTGCGTTAAGTGTGCCGGTCCACACTTAACATCCGAATGTGAGTATTTGTACCTATCTGTCTTGGAATCTATCTCCCTTAGTTTATCTTTGGGTCAGAGTTTGTGGTCAGATCTACCTAAGTAGTGTGGGGCCATTATAATTCCTTCAGTGTCATATTTAAACTCGTTTGTTCTGAACCTTTCTAAAAGTCTAAGCCTCGCTTTTTCTCTCCGCACTTCAAGTGGTTCCCAGCCTAAATCCCCTAAGAGACCTGTCACACTTGTGTTTTTATCATAACAATTTTTAACAAATCTAGCGGATTTTCTCTGGACTTTATCTAATTCTTTTTGCCAAATTTTCTCCCACGGATCCCAAATACTTGCGGCATATTCCAAATGAGGTCTAACTAGAGCAAAATAACACCTCTCTTTAACTTTTTCATTACATTTCTCCACCACCCGTTTTATGAAGCCAAGTTTCTTTAAAGCTGATCCGCATATTGTCCTGATATGTGCTCCCCATGAAAGGCGTGGTGTTAGAACAACCCCCAAATATTTATCTTGATTTGCCGTAGTCAATACTGAACCCTCTATTTTGTAGTTTATATCCTGTTCCTCGCTTCCTTTATTCCAAAATTTCAAAACTGCACATTTATCTATATTAAGTGTTAATCCCCATTTATTGCACCATCCCGAGATATTGTCTAAGTCTCTAGAGAGTAGCTCGCGATCTAGTTGGCTCCTTATTTCCCTGTATATCACCGTGTCGTCAGCAAATAACCTTAGATTGCTACTAACGTGTGTGCTTAAGTCATTTATGTATATTAAGAACAGAAGAGGCCCTATTACACTTCCCTGGGGGACGCCCGAAGTAACATCTCTCTCCGTTGAGCACAACCCATCTATGACTACTATTTGTTTGCGGTTTGACAAGAAGTCCCTAATCCAATTAATTATTTTCTCATTGATCCCATAGTATTTAAGTTTGTGTAACAATTTATTGTGTGGGACTTTGTCGAAGGCTTTTTTGAAATCCAGGAATACTGCATCGACTTGGGTGTTGTTTTCTCCCGATCTAAGTATATCGTGAATGAAGAGACCAAGTTGTGTTTCGCAAGATCTGCTTTTCCTAAATCCGTGCTGGTTGTGGATTAGTATTTTCCTACTATCAAGAAATTTCATAATGTTAGTGACAATAACGTGTTCCAATATTTTACAAGAGATCGATGTTAAAGAAATGGGTCGGTAATTGGTTGGTTTATCCCTATCGCCGCCTTTATAGATGGGAGTTATATGGGCTAGCTTCCAGTCGCGAGGCACTGAGCCTTCTTCTATCGATTTTAGAAAAACAATATGTAAAAATGGGGCAATGTCGTCAGCTAATTCCTTATATATTCTAGCAGGTATTTCTTCCGGACCAGGTGCCTTGTGTGCTTTGATACTACGGAGTAGATGTACTATTCCCTGCTTGGTCAGTGTAAGATCGCTCATGTGTTCCCCGGGTGGGTGTGGAGGATCGTTTGGTGCGTTTGTGTTTTTGTTGTAGACGCTCTGGAAAAATCGGTTTAACATATTTGCCTTTTTCACGCTATCTGTAATGATTTCCTCATTTTCCGTCCTCAAAGAGTGAACAGTGGGACGTTTACCCTGTATTTCCCTAACATAGGACCAGAATGACTTTGGATTTTCCTCAAGATATTCGCTTAGCATTTTAGATTTAAAAGAGTGTAGTGCTGTGCGCATAATACTTGGACAGAATTTGTCAATATCATGCAAAAAGGAATCGTAGATTTCATACCTATAAAATACGTTAAAGCAAATCGCGACCCCAGGTGGTACAATAAAGACGTTAGAAAAGCCCTTCGAAAGCAGAGAATGCTACACTCTAGGGTAAAGAGGGCAGGCGTGAACACATCATCTCCTGAGAATACACAATTATGGGACACATATAGATCCTCTAAAATTGAAACCAAAAAACAATTACGTAGCGCCTTACTGGAATTTAAACGCAAAGTACTTTGCGAGCACTTGGACACTGACCCCAAAGCTTTCTGGTCATATGTTAGGGAAGTAAATGGGAGTAAACAAACCGTGGCTTGCTTAAGGGATTGTAGCAATGTAATTCATACAGACAGCGAGGTTAAAGCTAACATCTTAAATTCATTCTTCCAAAGCGTTTTCTCGAATGATGTTGCCACCGCATATCTCCAAGAAACAATACATACTCCACTCATGGAAAAAATAACAGTGGACCAACAAGGAATTCTAAAATTACTTAATGAGATTAAACCCAACAAATCCCCGGGTCCCGAAAATATACCAGCTAGGGTGATTAAACATTTAGCTCCAAACATTGCCCCGTACCTTGAATTTATATTTAACAAATCCCTCACAGAGTGCAAAGTACCTAAGATTTGGAAAACCGCGCAAATAACGCCTATTTTTAAAAGTGGTGACAGGGAGGATCCCAGTAATTACAGACCTATATCTCTCACTTCTATCTGTTGTAAAATCTTAGAGCACATAATTGTCAGTTCAATAATGAGACACCTTGACAATATTAACTTTTTAAGTGACAATCAACACGGATTCAGGAAAACCCGCTCCTGCGAAACCCAATTAGGATTATTTACACATGATTTACTTGTATCTGGTGAGAGAGGTAGGCAAGTGGATGCCATCTTCTTAGATTTTCAAAAGGCATTTGATAAAGTCCCACATGGTAAACTCATTCATAAATTAAAGGTCGCGGGTATAAACAAGGGCGCCATAAGTTGGGTTAAAGATTTTCTTTCAGAGCGGGAACAGAGGGTAGTCCTTGATGGCGCTAGTTCCGACAGCGTTCGAGTCACGTCGGGGGTACCTCAGGGAAGTGTGATCGGGCCATTGCTTTTCTTGATTTTTGTTAACGATTTGAACCGCGAAGTGAAAAGTAAAATTAGGATGTTCGCGGATGACACGGTGATCTATCGGGAGATATCTGGGGATGAGGATCGTTTTATTCTAGCGCAGGATTTAGATTGCATTACTAAATGGTGTTCTAACTGGGGATTGACTCTAAATTATAATAAATGTTCAGTGGTAAATTTCTTTAAAAGATCAACGGGATTTGCTTACAAATTAGCTGGAGGTGACCTAGCAGTAGTTGATACGGTAAAATACCTAGGTGTCACATTCACTAAAGACTTAACTTGGGGGACTCACATACGTAAATTCTGCGGTCAAGCATATAAAAGATTGGGATTCATTAGACGCATTGTCGGCAAAAGTGACTCGAAGGTCAAGGAACGTTGTTACCACGCTCTTGTAAGGCCTCATTTAGAATACGCATGCAGCGTGTGGGATCCGAGTGAAAAAGGCCTCATTCGGGAAGTTGAGAAGGTTCAACGCCGGGCAGCCCGTTTTGTAAAAAATTCCTACGATAAAACGCAAAGCGTCACCGAAATGCTCATGGATTTGGGGTGGGAATCATTGGCTGAGAGACGATTCAATGCAAGATTGAAATTATTAAATAAATTTAGATCCGCATGTTTCAGCACCGAGGTCTCGCAAATTATTCGTACTCCTACATACATTGGTCGCTTGGATCATGCATATAAAATTCGGGAAATAGATGCCAGAACTAGCCGACTCAAGGACTCCTTCTTCCCACGGACAATACGGGATAGCAACTGCAGGGTTATAGATAGCAAAAATTCCACTTGCCACCCTCAGCGTCTAAAAAATAATTAGTTGTATTTAAATGCATGCTCTTCCACTAACCTTATGTGTTTTGTTATATTAACACATTCTTCCCGAATGACCTCATTCATGTTCTGTTCATCTGTTTTTAAGTTTCCCTTTCAATCCCTCGTCCCTCTCCGCGGGGGGAAATTCCTGCTACCTGCTACGTTGGGTCGCATTCCCTGCCTTTTAAAGACTCTTTGGGGGCAGAGTGTTTCGTGGTGCATTTTCATGTGGTGTTTCAATTTCTTGCTTGTTGTGTCCTGGCTTTCGTGTTGTAGGATGGCTTTCGTGCCGCATCATGGGGTGCAGTTTTTAGTTGTTTTGCGGTATATGTGTTTGCATGAGTATTGGATGAAGGGATTTTTGCATGAGTGTGTGCGCTGCTGTGGGTGTAATTTTCCGTGTTGTTTTTTTGCATGTGGTATTTTTCTTTTTTACGGTTGGTGACCTAACACCCCCCGCCACACGCCCTTGCGGCGGCTTGCGGGGTATTATGTAGATGTAGATGTAGATGTAGACTTCCTCTTTAAATCACCTACCAAACCTTCCGGCTTCAAATTCCGCACACAATGAACAGTCACTGTTTGGATACTTTATGTCCATGCATCACCAGTTAAGTCTCTTAAAGACAAAAACGGAGAAGAAAATCTTTATGCTCCAACAATTATGCGAGTTGCACGACCTTAAGGACTAGTAAGCTCCGTAACATTTGCCTTCTCAGTTGGAATTGCAACGGCATACTCGGCCGCCAACGGGAACTCAAAAATTTTATAAGCTCTGGCAATTTCGATGTAGTCGCCCTTCAGGAGACGCATTTGACACCCAGTCACAGATTCCACTTGCCCAACTATACCACATATCGGCGAGACCGTCCCACCGCTCGCGGTGGTGGCGTGCTCATCGCAGTAAAATCCTCTATTAAACACAAAGCACTGAAAGGATACGCCCTTAGTACATTAGAATGCGTCGGAATACGACTCCCAACTCCCATAGGTGACCTTGACATCTATTCAGCTTACCAACCTAGTGGTAAAACTATTCTTCCTGACGAAATTCGTCCCTTATTCCCGACTGACAGTCGCGTCGTTGCCATCGGCGATTGGAATTCAAAACATACGGAATGGGGGTGCCGGTCCGCGAATACTAATGGCCGGCGTTTGCATAACATTGTTAATTCCATCATGGTAGACGTCGAAGTGCCACTAGCGGCAACGCACATTGACAGCCGTGGTGAAGACATCCTGGATTTCTGCCTAACGAAAAATCTGCCTTACATAACGACTCCAACTGTACTTTCCGATCTCTCCAGTGATCATTACCCGATTAAAACCGACATTGCGACTGTCCCTTATGAGCAGCCTCCTTCCCTTCCTTCAAAGACGAACTGGAAACAGTTCGCCTCCATAGCAGAAGACGCCTTTTCCTCAATCACAATCCCACACTCCTCAGCCCGGCAGGACATTGACGCTCATGTCTTGGCCATAACCGAGGCAATGCGTGACGCGCATGCACTGGCATCGCTCCCGTACCCTCATCCCCCTCCTCCTTCAAACGCCCTACCCGACGACATCCTGCTACTCATAAAACAGCGCAACAAGGCCCGCAGACAATGGGCGCGAACCAGGGATGGCGCCTATAAACGGCGTTATAACTTTTTCGCGTCCTGCGTCAAACGCGAGATCAGAAATCGGTTTAATGACCAATGGAGAGACAAACTCGACAACCTTTCCTTCGACGACGGATCCCTTTGGAAGGTTGCTAAGCAACTGACCAAAAAAGGCCGTCCAGACCAGCCCATCAGGCATAACGACAACCTGTACTTCGACGCCAATGACAAGGCAGAAATCCTAGCCAACGCGTTCCAGGAAACCATGACTCTTAAAACCGACTGGCCAAGGACGCGGGAGGACGAAGAAGCCGAGGCTGCTGTAAGTAGCTTAGGTCTCCTTCCGACTCCTCCATTCCAGCCGGTCACTGAGACGGAGCTTAGAATGACAATAAAGTACTTAAACCCGAAAAAAGCCCCCGGTATTGATGACATCTCAAACAGGCATTTGAAGAACGCGCCACTGCCGGCCGTTCGTCACCTACTGGGCTTATTTAATAACTGTCTTTCCTCTTGCTACTTTCCAGATTCCTGGAAAATAGCAAAAGTGTGCCTGCTTCCCAAGCCAGGCAAAGACCCGACAATTCCTTTAAACCGTAGACCTATTTCCTTACTTTCATCTATCTCTAAGCTGTTTGAATCAATTTTAAAAGCCCGTCTAGACCTCTTCCTACGGACCAATGACGTAATACGACCGGAACAAATGGGATTCCGGGAAGGACATTCCACCTCCCTGCAGATACTCAGACTAGCAGAGTATATCAGCCACGGCATGCAGAACAACCAACACACTGCAGTGTTGTTCTTGGATGTGGCCAAGGCATTCGACCAAGTCTGGCATGATGGATTGATACTTAAATTATTTAAAATCGGGGTTCCATTACATCTCATCAAGATGTTCCATAGTTTTCTCGCTTCACGAGCTATACATGTCGCCGAAAACGGAGCTCTATCAACCGGGAAACAGATAAATTGTGGCGTCCCGCAGGGCGCCATATTATCTCCTACTCTCTTCAACTGCTATGTCAACGATCTTCCTTCTTCTCCACAAACTCAAACTTTCATGTTCGCCGACGATACTGCTATCGCGGCAAGATCTTGGAGCGGCACATGTGCCTTCCGAAAGATACAAAACCACCTCTCTTTACTTGAAAAGTGGACCGTCGACTCGAAAGTAACAATTAACGCTGAGAAAAGTGTTGTTGTCGACTTTCGGAGGAGACGAAGCTATTTCCCAAAAAAACCTCTAACCTTTCAATCCGTGCGTATTCCGACGAAATTGTCACACAAATTCTTAGGGATACACTTCGACTACAGACTGACATGGGCCACGCACGTGCAGCATGCCTTACACAACGCTCAGGGCACAAGAGCACTTCTGTCTCCACTCTTGTGCTCCAAATCGTGCCTCACGCACCGAACCAAGATTAGACTGTACCTTTCGTATATCCGTCCCAGGATGCTGTACGGCTGCGAAATTTTCGGGAACGCGACAAAAACAGACAGAATACGCTTAGAAACATTCCAAAATACAATACTTCGCTACCTCACAAACCGGAGTAAACTTGTCCCAATACATGAGATCAGAAACGCACACAAAATACCTAAAATACACGACTTCATTCGAGCGCAAGCTGAACGACTCGAGAGGTCCCTTCCACAAAACACGCTTACAAAGAACATATGGGATTACTCCCTTCATAGAAAACGCCATCCGAGCTACAGACTGCCAAAAGAAATTCTATTTCGGTAACATTACCGAATTCTTTTCTATGACTTTCTTTTTCTATAGATGTGTCAAAAATTATAAATGTATTTCAGCTAGAGTTAAGGTTTTATGCTTAAGGCATTGTGTAACTGCCAATTTGCTTTAATTGTATGTAAAAAAAAGGACTTTGAAAAGAAAAGATAAGAAATTTATAAAAAAATAAAAAATAAAAAAAAAGGACAAAAAGAAAATTATATATATATATATCCAAAGAAAAAAAAATATATATATATATATTAAAAAAAAACAACAAAAGAGAAAAAAAAAATAAAATAAATATCTTATATAGAATTTAATTAGACCAGAATCTAATATTAATTTTAGTTTTTAGATTGATAAATGTTTTTCCGTCCTGTTGACGTGTTTTTGGGCAAAATGTCTCGGCCCTTAGAATTAAGCTAATTTTAGTCCTTCCTTTAAGATAAGGCCAATTGCCAACCCACTAGAGGTCTTTCTTTCAATTTCTCCTTCACTAACACTGGAAAGGTACACGTTCGTCATTTACACATTCGATCGCCATTTATTTCCCTGTGCAAACTGCACATACACTAACGCTGAAGGGGTGGACGTTGTCACACCGAAGCAGCGCATAAAATGAGGGCAAAATGCCCAGTCATTAGGGGATCTGGTCTGGTCTGGTCCTGGTTGACAATATTCTACGGCCTGAAACACCGTGGAATGTTAATTGAAAATTTTTCCTTTTCAACTAACAAAATGATTAAAAGATGTAAATGCTGAAACAGAGGGGTGCGACGGAGGGTTTTCCCGTTTTCTAAGGGACTGCGGAACGAAAAATTTCAACATAATAAATTTTAAATTCAGCGCGTCGCGCCCACCAGAATGAATCCTCGCGTGCTAGGTCCTCCGCCCCCCTCCTCCCGCAATCAGTAGAGGAGGAACGTCGTGGCATTCGAGCCCGACTCCTCCCCTCCCCTTTTACCCACGGGTGGCACGTGCCAAGGCGCTTCGGCGCGTAGGAGCGCCGTCCGCGAAAAATCATACAGTTTGGTCCCCGATTCTTCTTCTTAGCCTTATGGCTAAGATCAAAGCGTAGTCCGGCCCACGGTGCGCTTCCAGGTCCCCTCCGGACCGGGTCGCTCTGCTTCCCCGCGGTCTGAGTAACCGCGGAACGAAACATTTCTAAATATTAAAGTTTGCACTGTGCGCGTGATTCCCAGCTGCATTGTCCAGGTTGCGGCCGAGTTACGCGCTGAAGGCACTCAACCTCTTCTCGGTTTCTATGGCTGGTCTGGGCCAGTACGAGTGGAATCGGGAAGACATTTAAATTGTTTGGCGATTTGAGATGATGGTTTTTTGGTTGATATAATCTTTCACAAATACCTGCTGGAGTGAGGAGGTCAACAAAACCGATCGGGCTTAAAGCTCGAATAACTGTCGCTTGACCATCGTCGCGGCCGAAAATGAAACCGCGCGTAGTTCAAATCATCCGCCCTGCTCGGATACGTACGGGATTGACGGAGAGTTCCCCCGGGGGTCCTAAAGCGGCCGTGCGGCCTCGGTGCTCAAGCTACCGGTCCATTGCGGACTTGAAAGTGCACCGGGGGCCGGACCTCAATTTGATCTTAACCATAAGGCCAAGAAGAAGAAATGAGGGTGCCATAATGTATGAGTTTTTATATAAATTTTCATGTATTTAGGGTGGGAATCATTGGCTGAAAGACGTCTCAATGCAAGATTGAAATGATTGAATAAATTTGATCCGCATGGCTCAGCACCGAGGTCTCGCAAATTATTCGTACTAATATATACATTGGTCGCTTGGATCATGCATATAAAAATCAAGAAATAGATGCCAGAGCTAGAAGACTTAAGGACTCCATTTCCCCCCGGACAATACGGGATAGCAACTGCAGGGTTATAGATAGCAAAAATTCCACTAGCCACCCTCAGCGTCTAAAAAATCATTAGTTGTATGTATTATGCATGCTCTTCCACTAACCTTATGCGTTTTGTTATAATCCATTCTTTCCGAATGACCACATTTGTGTTTATTTCATCTGTTTTTAAGTTTCCATTTCATTTCCTCGTCCCTCTCCGCGGGGGGAAATTCCTGCTACCTGCAACGTTGGGTCGCATTCCCTGCCTTTTACAGACTCTTTCGGGGTGGAGTGCTGTGTGGTACATTTTCATGTGGTGGTGATGTTTAAATTTCTTGCTTGTTTGTCCTTGCTTCCGTGTTGTAGGATGGCTTCCGTGCTGCATCAAGGTGGTCGGTTTTTTAGTTTTTTTGCGGTATAGGCGTTTGCATCAGTATTGGATGAAGGGATTTTTGCATGGGTGTGTGCGCTGCTGTGGGTGTATCTTTGCGTGTTGTTTCTTTTGCATGTGGTATATTTCCTTTTTACAGTTGGTGACCAAACACCCCACGTCAATCGCCCTTGCGGGGTATTATATAGATATAGATGAAGTGTATGATTTTTACCGGACTGCGCATCCTAAGCGCCGTAGTGCCTTCGTACACACCGCCCGGTGGAGTAGGGGGCCTCGACGACTCGCATTTCCTACTCCGCAGAATCGAGAGGTGGAATGGGGCGGAGGAACTAGCACGCGAGGATGCTTTTCTAATGGTACCCGCCCCCCCGTTTTTATGTGAAGGACGTGGGGGCATGTGAGGGCATTAAATCATGGCACCACGGGGCCTGGTGGACAATATTCTACGGCCTGAAACACCGTGGAATGTTGATTGAAAATTTTTCCTTTTCAACTAACAAAATGATTAAAAGATGTAAATGCTGAAACAGAGGGGTGCGACAGAGGGTTTTCCCGTTTTCTAAGGGACTGCGGAACGAAAAATTTCAACATAATAAATTTTAAATTCAGCGCGTCGCGCCCACCAGAATGAATCCTCGCGTGCTAGGTCCTCCGCCCCCCTCCTCCCGCAATCAGTAGAGGAGGAACGTCGTGGCATTCGACCCCAACTCCTCCCCTCCCCTTTTACCCACGGGTGGCACGTGCCAAGGCGCTTCGGCGCGTAGGAGCGCCGTCCGCGAAAAATCATACAGTTTGGTCCCCGATTCTTCTTCTTAGCCTTATGGCTAAGATCAAAGCGTAGTCCGGCCCACGGTGCGCTTCCAGGTCCCCTCCGGACCGGGCCGCTCTGCTTCCCCGCGGTCTGAGAAACCGCGGAACGAAACATTTCAATATATCAAAGTTTGCATTGAGCGCGTGATTCCCTGCTATACAGTCCAGGTTGCGGCCGAGTTAAGCGCTGAAGGCACTCAACCTTTTCTCGGTTTCTATGGCTGGTCTGGGCCAGTACGAGTGGAATCGGGAAGACATTTAAATTGTTTGGCGATTTGAGATGATGGTTTTTTGGTTGATATAATCTTTCACAAATACCTGCTGGAGTGAGGAGGTCAACAAAACCGATCGGGCGTAAAGCTCGAATAACTGTCGCTTGACCATCGTCGCGGCCGAAAATGAAACCGCGCGTAGTTCAAATCATCCGCCCTGCTCGGATACGTACGGGATTGACGGAGAGTTCCCCCGGGGGTCCTAAAGCGGCCGTGCGGCCTCGGTGCTCAAGCTACCGGTCCATTGCGGACTTGAAAGTGCACCGGGGGCCGGACCTCAATTTGATCTTAACCATAAGGCCAAGAAGAAGAAATGAGGGTGCCATAATGTATGAGTTTTTATATAAATATTCATGGATTTAGGGTGGGAATCATTGGCTGAAAGACGTCTCAATGCAAGATTGAAATGATTGAATAAATTTGATCCGCATGGCTCAGCACCGAGGTCTCGCAAATTATTCGTACTAATATATACATTGGTCGCTTGGATCATGCATATAAAATTCGGGAAATAGATGCCAGAGCTAGAAGACTTAAGGACTCCATTTCCCCCCGGACAATACGGGATAGCAACTGCAGGGTTATAGATAGCAAAAATTCCACTAGCCACCCTCAGCGTCTAAAAAATCATTAGTTGGATGTATTATGCATGCTCTTCCACTAACCTTATGCGTTTTGTTATAATCCATTCTTTCCGAATGACCACATTTGTGTTTATTTCATCTGTTTTTAAGTTTCCATTTCATTTCCTCGTCCCTCTCCGCGGGGGGAAATTCCTGCTACCAGCAACGTTGGGTCGAATTCGTTGCCTTTTACAGACTCTTTCGGGGTGGAGTGCTACGTGGTACATTTTCATGTGGTAGTGATGTTTAAATTTCTTGCTTGTTTGTCCTGGCTTCCGTGTTGTAGGATGGTTTCCGTGCTGCATCAAGGGGGTCAGTTTTTTAGTTTTTTTGCGGTATAGGCGTTTGCATCAGTATTGGATGAAGGGATTTTTGCATGGGTGTGTGCGCTGCTGTGGGTGTATCTTTGCGTGTTGTTTCTTTTGCATGTGGTATATTTCCTTTTTACAGTTGGTGACCAAACACCCCACGTCAATCGCCCTTGCGGGGTATTATATAGATATAGATGAAGTGTATGATTTTTACCGGACCGCGCATCCTAAGCGCCGTAGTGCCTTCGTACACACCGCCCGGTGGAGTAGGGGGCCTCGACCACTCGAATTTCCTACTCCGCAGAATCGAGAGGTGGAAGGGGGTGGAGGAACTAGCACGCGAGGATGCTTTTCTAATGGTACCCGCCCCCCCCGTTTTTATGTGAAGGACGTGGGGGCATTAAATCATGGCACCACGGGGCCTGGTGGACAATATTCTACGGCCTGAAACACCGTGGAATGTTAATTGAAAATTTTTCCTTTTCAACTAACAAAATGATTAAAAGATGTAAATGCTGAAACAGAGGGGTGCGACGTAGGGTTTTCCCGTTTTCTAAGGGACTGCGGAACGAAAAATTTCAACATAATAAATTTTAAATTCAGCGCGTCGCGCCCACCAGAATGAATCCTCGCGTGCTAGGTCCTCCGCCCCCCTCCTCCCGCAATCAGTAGAGGAACGTCGTGGCATTCGAGCCAGACTCCTCCCCTCCCCTTTTACCCACGGGTGGCACGTGCCAAGGCGCTTCGGCGCGTAGGAGCGCCGTCCGCGAAAAATCATACAGTTTGGTCCCCGATTCTTCTTCTTAGCCTTATGGCTAAGATCAAAGCGTAGTCCGGCCCACGGTGCGCTTCCAGGTCCCCTCCGGACCGGGCCGCTCTGCTTCCCCGCGGTCTGAGAAACCGCGGAGCGAAACATTTCAAAATATCAAAGTTTGCATTGAGCGCGTGATTCCCAGCTGCATAGTCCAGGTTGCGGCCGAGTTACGCGCTGAAGGCACTCAACCTCTTCTCGGTTTCTATGGCTGGTCTGGGCCAGTACGAGTGGAATCGGGAAGACATTTAAATTGTTTGGCGATTTGAGATGATGGTTTTTTGGTTGATATAATCTTTCACAAATACCTGCTGGAGTGAGGAGGTCAACAAAACCGATCGGGCGTAAAGCTCGAATAACTGTCGCTTGACCATCGTCGCGGCCGAAAATGAAACCGCGCGTAGTTCAAATCATCCGCCCTGCTCGGATACGTACGGGATTGACGGAGAGTTCCCCCGGGGGTCCTAAAGCGGCCGTGCGGCCTCGGTGCTCAAGCTACCGGTCCATTGCGGACTTGAAAGTGCACCCGGGGCCGGACCTCAATTTGATCTTAACCATAAGGCCAAGAAGAAGAAATGAGGGTGCCATAATGTATGAGTTTTTATATAAATATTCATGGATTTAGGGTGGGAATCATTGGCTGAAAGACGTCTCAATGCAAGATTGAAATGATTGAATAAAATTCATTCTCTCTCTAGCCCTCAACCTGAGCGGACCTGCCTACTGAGCGCTCCTGGTAACCGGTTTGACCCACCAGAGACTACCTGCCTGCCACCTCGATTCTTGGTGCTTTTGGTTTTAGTGAAGTGCAGTGTAGTGTCAACGTATACGTTGCTTCGTTTATATAGTTTTCGTTTTGTGTGTGGTTTGTTAACCTGTGTGTGGTAGTAGTAATTTATTTAGTGGATTGTGGTGGTTTTTGTCCTTCGACTCTGATTGGTGACCGGTGAGTGCTTTCCTTTTTCTTTCTTTTGGTCCTCTGAAAACCAGACCTTACTCAAGCATCGTTTTTTCCACTTAGGCTTCATATTCAATTCCAAATCGTAACTTATTGTTTGAGCTAAAGTTAGCTAACCCCTTCTAGAAATTTTAGCATAGTGTATACAGGTTAGCTTTTGTTGGGAACTTGGTAATTAAATTAGGATGGCTTCATCCAGGTCCCCTGTTGCTATGCTCGAAGGCACTGGCGAATGCGCGGCTTTAAGGGCCCGTATCGTCATGCTGGAGAGAATGGTGCGGGAGCTTCGATCGGAGATCGCCGGCCGGAGGGCTTCCCTCGGGAGAGATGGTGCTCAGGGTGGGAATTCGAAAACCCGCCACGCCCATAGGGGTGCACGGATTCATCCGAATGCAACACGTGGCTGGGCGATTAGAGACCTACCCCGTGTCCCATCTCTCAACGAGGGAGTGTCTCACGTCCGTAGGTCGGACGATTGGAGGGTCGTCTCTCGGGGCAAGGGGAAGGTAACGCTGCGGCGAGGATTGGACTCTGCGGAGGCAGATACCATCCCCGTCTCCAACAGGTACCAGGTGCTGTCGGATGACAGCACCACCGTACCTGCAGCCCCTATCCCTACTCCGAGGGCACTGCCTAGGGTAAGGCATCAGTGGTCGGGGAGGGAGGGAACCGTTATACTAGGTAGTTCAAATGTCCGGCGTATAATGAACCCGCTGCGCCGCAGAGTCCAACAGGAGGGAGGTGTTGGATTCTTGTCGTCCTGGTGTATACCGGGCGGCGGGGTACCCCAGGCGACGCTGGCGGTGAAGGCGGCCGTCAGTAATACGGGCTGCTCCAAGCTACGCATTGTGGCTCATGTCGGGACAAACGACGCCTCGGAACGTGGATCTGAAGAGATCCTGCGCTCCTTTAAGGAGATGCACTCGGAGGTGAAACGAGTCGAGGCAGAGTTGAAGGTCCCAATTAAATTAAGTATATGTAGTATTGTGCCGCGTTCAGACCGCGGAAGGCTCGTTTGGAGCCGCATTGAGGGTTTAAATGAGAGATTGCTGGGATTTTGCCGGGGAATCGGAGCGGACTTCGTTGATCTGAGGCCCGTCCTCTCATCGTGTCGGGTACCCCTTAATCGCTCCGGGGTCCATTATACTGCCGAGGCATCGCAGTTGGTAGCGCGTAGGTTACACGAACACGTGTCGAGGGTTTAGCATAGCTGGTAGGCAAGAGCGTAGGTCATATATTGGGAAAAATAAAGTAGAATCCAGCGCTTTTTGTCAATTCAGTTCAGGTAATGCCTCTCAAATCCCCAAAAATATTGAACAAACAAGCACTTGCGTTAAAACAACATATAACCCACGTAAATTTAATAAAATTGGTGCCTCTACATACATAACAGATAGCAATGCAAGTGAATGTAATGCTTTTGTCTCTGTTCACCACGAATCGTCTCAAAACAGTTTTGTTAGCGTACATAAAACCGAAAAACAAGAAGTTATTAGCCATATTAAAATTATAACATTAAATTGCCGTAGCATTAGAAACAAAATATCGGATATTGAACATATTTTTGTCAGTACAAACGCAGACATAGCAGTTGGAACAGAAAGTTGGCTCACGGGAGATATAGCAAACAATGAGGTTTTTCCAAACGGCTTCACAATTTACAGAAGGGACAGACCAAATAGGTTGGGTGGGGGAGTATTCATTGCAGTAAAGTCACATCTTAGTAGCCAACGATATGAATGCGACGTAGATGACATAGAAAGCGTTTGGTGCAACATTAAGGACTACAACGGCAGAAGCCTATACGTGTGTTCATTTTATAGACCCCCAGATTCTAACACAGATGTCCTACACAAGCTCGACGAACAAATATCCACTATCAGCAGCAGACAAAGCAACAGTATTACTATAATCGCTGGTGACACAAATCTACCGTCAATTGACTGGGAAAACTACTGCGTGGGAAAATCTGCCAAAAACAGAGATTCATGCCAAGAACTCCTTCATATATTCACAAAACACTCCTTAGAACAAATAGTTAAATCACCAACACGGGGCCAAAGCATACTAGACATCTTTGCGACTTCTATGCCCGAAATCATTACTAACATTGAAATAATAGACGGAATCAGTGACCATAAGGCTATTCTTGTGGAGTTAAAAACTAAGTTCGTCAAAATAAACAAAGAAAAGCGTAAAATATACCTATACAACAAGGCAAATTTTAACGGACTAAGAGAATATTTAAAGATAAAATTACCGGAATACAAGACAAAAACACTGACAACAAATACAGAGAACACTTGGAATTATTTCTTAAATATTTTACGCGAAGGAATAAAGACGTACATCCCGTCCAAACTCAAATGCGACAGTAAGGAACCTAGATGGTACAACGGGGAAGTCAGATCGGCATTAAGAAGGCAAAGAAAGCTACAGTCAAATTTTAAAAAGAGTTTAAAAAGTGACGATATAATTTATATGAATACAACCAAACAGCAACTAAAAGAATGTCGTAGTAAGACGAAAAGTATTATGCGCACAGCACTACACTCTTTTAAATCTAAAATGCTAAGCGAATATCTTGAGGAAAATCCAAAGTCATTCTGGTCCTATGTTAGGGAAATACAGGGTAAACGTCCCACTGTTCACTCTTTGAGGACGGAAAATGAGGAAATCATTACAGATAGCGTGAAAAAGGCAAATATGTTAAACCGATTTTTCCAGAGCGTCTACAACAAAAACACAAACGCACCAAACGATCCTCCACACCCACCCGGGGAACACATGAGCGATCTTACACTGACCAAGCAGGGAATAGTACATCTACTCCGTAGTATCAAAGCACACAAGGCACCTTGTCCGGAAGAAATACCTGCTAGAATATATAAGGAATTAGCTGACGACATTGCCCCATTTTTACATATTGTTTTTCTAAAATCGATAGAAGAAGGCTCAGTGCCTCGCGACTGGAAGCTAGCCCATATAACTCCCATCTATAAAGGCGGCGATAGGGATAAACCAACCAATTACCGACCCATTTCTTTAACATCGATCTCTTGTAAAATATTGGAACACGTTATTGTCACTAACATTATGAAATTTCTTGATAGTAGGAAAATACTAATCCACAACCAGCACGGATTTAGGAAAAGCAGATCTTGCGAAACACAACTTGGTCTCTTCATTCACGATATACTTAGATCGGGAGAAAACAACACCCAAGTCGATGCAGTATTCCTGGATTTCAAAAAAGCCTTCGACAAAGTCCCACACAATAAATTGTTACACAAACTTAAATACTATGGGATCAATGAGAAAATAATTAATTGGATTAGGGACTTCTTGTCAAACCGCAAACAAATAGTAGTCATAGATGGGTTGTGCTCAACGGAGAGAGATGTTACTTCGGGCGTCCCCCAGGGAAGTGTAATAGGGCCTCTTCTGTTCTTAATATACATAAATGACTTAAGCACACACGTTAGTAGCAATCTAAGGTTATTTGCTGACGACACGGTGATATACAGGGAAATAAGGAGCCAACTAGATCGCGAGCTACTCTCTAGAGACTTAGACAATATCTCGGGATGGTGCAATAAATGGGGATTAACACTTAATATAGATAAATGTGCAGTTTTGAAATTTTGGAATAAAGGAAGCGAGGAACAGGATATGAACTACAAAATAGAGGGTTCAGTATTGACTACGGCAAATCAAGTTAAATATTTGGGGGTTGTTCTAACACCACGCCTTTCATGGGGAGCACATATCAGGACAATATGCGGATCAGCTTTAAAGAAACTTGGCTTCATAAAACGGGTGGTGGGGAAATGTAATGAAAAAGTTAAAGAGAGGTGTTATTTTGCTCTAGTTAGACCTCATTTGGAATATGCCGCAAGTATTTGGGATCCGTGGGAGAAAATTTGGCAAAAAGAATTAGATAAAGTCCAGAGAAAATCCGCTAGATTTGTTAAAAATTGTTATGATAAAAACACAAGTGTGACAGGTCTCTTACGGGATTTAGGCTGGGAACCACTTGAAGTGCGGAGAGAACAAGCGAGGCTTAGACTTTTAGAAAGGTTCAGAACAAACGAGTTTAAATATGACACTGAAGGAATTATAATGGCCCCACACTACTTAGGTAGATCAGACCACAAAGATAAACTAAGGGAGATAGATTCCAAGACAGATAGGTACAAATACTCATTCTTTCCCCGAACAATCAGTAATCATAATAGCAAGAAACCGAAGTCACTTTAGAAATATTAAAAACTTTGAATTTACAAGTCGGAACAAAATTAAACACTATAGAGATGTTAGGTATACTTTCAGGTGCATGTGTATGTTAGTTGGTAGTTTGAGTGTTTGCATGTGTGTGGGGTGTAAGTGTTCATGCATGAATGTATGCCATGTTTTTTTTTATATATGATTTTGTCGTTATTGCATGCGATTTTTTTTTTATTATTTTTCTTTTCTAAATTATGGGTGGTGTCCTAGCACCCCCCGCCACACGCCCTTGCGGCGGCTTGCGGGGTATTGAGTAGATGTAGATGTAGATGAAATTTGATCCGCATGGCTCAGCACCGAGGTCTCGCAAATTATTCGTACTAATATATACATTGGTCGCTTGGATCATGCATATAAAAATCAAGAAATAGATGCCAGAGCTAGAAGACCTAAGGATTCCATTTCCCCCCGGACAATACGGGATAGCAACTGCAGGGTTATAGATGGCAAAAATTCCACTAGCCACCCTCAGCGTCTAAAAAATCATTAGTTGTATGTATTATGCATGCTCTTCCACTAACCTTATGCGTTTTGTTATAATCCATTCTTTCCGAATGACCACATTTGTGTTTATTTCATCTGTTTTTAAGTTTCCATTTCATTTCCTCGTCCCTCTCCGCGGGGGGAAATTCCTGCTACCAGCAACGTTGGGTCGAATTCGTTGCCTTTTACAGACTCTTTCGGGGTGGAGTGCTACGTGGTACATTTTCATGTGGTGGTGATGTTTAAATTTCTTGCTTGTTTGTCCTGGCTTCCGTGTTGTAGGATGGCTTCCGTGCTGCATCAAGGGGGTCAGTTTTTTAGTTTTTTTGCGGTATAGGCGTTTGCATCAGTATTGGATGAAGGGATTTTTGCATGGGTGTGTGCGCTGCTGTGGGTGTATCTTTGCGTGTTGTTTCTTTTGCATGTGGTATATTTCCTTTTTACAGTTGGTGACCAAACACCCCACGTCAATCGCCCTTGCGGGGTATTATATAGATATAGATGAAGTGTATGATTTTTACCGGACTGCGCATCCTAAGCGCCGTAGTGCCTTCGTACACACCGCCCGGTGGAGTAGGGGGCCTCGACGACTCGAATTTCCTACTCCGCAGAATCGAGAGGTGGAAGGGGGTGGAGGAACTAGCACGCGAGGATGCTTTTCTAATGGTACCCGCCCCCCCCGTTTTTATGTGAAGGACGTGGGGGCATTAAATCATGGCACCACGGGGCCTGGTGGACAATATTCTACGGCCTGAAACACCGTGGAATGTTAATTGAAAATTTTTCCTTTTCAACTAACAAAATGATTAAAAGATGTAAATGCTGAAACAGAGGGGTGCGACGGAGGGTTTTCCCGTTTTCTAAGGGACTGCGGAACGAAAAATTTCAACATAATAAATTTTAAATTCAGCGCGTCGCGCCCACCAGAATGAATCCTCGCGTGCTAGGTCCTCCGCCCCCCTCCTCCCGCAATCAGTAGAGGAACGTCGTGGCATTCGAGCCAGACTCCTCCCCTCCCCTTTTACCCACGGGTGGCACGTGCCAAGGCGCTTCGGCGCGTAGGAGCGCCGTCCGCGAAAAATCATACAGTTTGGTCCCCGATTCTTCTTCTTAGCCTTATGGCTAAGATCAAAGCGTAGTCCGGCCCACGGTGCGCTTCCAGGTCCCCTCCGGACCGGGCCGCTCTGCTTCCCCGCGGTCTGAGAAACCGCGGAACGAAACATTTCAAAATATCAAAGTTTGCATTGAGCGCGTGATTCCCAGCTGCATAGGCCAGGTTGCGGCCGAGTTACGCGCTGAAGGCACTCAACCTCTTCTCGGTTTCTATGGCTGGTCTGGGCCAGTACGAGTGGAATCGGGAAGACATTTAAATTGTTTGGCGATTTGAGATGATGGTTTTTTGGTTGATATAATCTTTCACAAATACCTGCTGGAGTGAGGAGGTCAACAAAACCGATCGGACGTAAAGCTCGAATAACTGTCGCTTGACCATCGTCGCGCCCGAAAATGAAACCGCGCGTAGTTCAAATCATCCGCCCTGCTCGGATACGTACGGGATTGACGGAGAGTTCCCCCGGGGGTCCTAAAGCGGCCGTGCGGCCTCGGTGCTCAAGCTACCGGTCCATTGCGGACTTGAAAGTGCACCCGGGGCCGGACCTCAATTTGATCTTAACCATAAGGCCAAGAAGAAGAAATGAGGGTGCCATAATGTATGAGTTTTTATATAAATATTCATGGATTTAGGGTGGGAATCATTGGCTGAAAGACGTCTCAATGCAAGATTGAAATGATTGAATAAAATTCATTCTCTCTCTAGCCCTCAACCTGAGCGGACCTGCCTACTGAGCGCTCCTGGTAACCGGTTTGACCCACCAGAGACTACCTGCCTGCCACCTCGATTCTTGGTGCTTTTGGTTTTAGTGAAGTGCAGTGTAGTGTCAACGTATACGTTGCTTCGTTTATATAGTTTTCGTTTTGTGTGTGGTTTGTTAACCTGTGTGTGGTAGTAGTAATTTATTTAGTGGATTGTGGTGGTTTTTGTCCTTCGACTCTGATTGGTGACCGGTGAGTGCTTTCCTTTTTCTTTCTTTTGGTCCTCTGAAAACCAGACCTTACTCAAGCATCGTTTTTTCCACTTAGGCTTCATATTCAATTCCAAATCGTAACTTATTGTTTGAGCTAAAGTTAGCTAACCCCTTCTAGAAATTTTAGCATAGTGTATACAGGTTAGCTTTTGTTGGGAACTTGGTAATTAAATTAGGATGGCTTCATCCAGGTCCCCTGTTGCTATGCTCGAAGGCACTGGCGAATGCGCGGCTTTAAGGGCCCGTATCGTCATGCTGGAGAGAATGGTGCGGGAGCTTCGATCGGAGATCGCCGGCCGGAGGGCTTCCCTCGGGAGAGATGGTGCTCAGGGTGGGAATTCGAAAACCCGCCACGCCCATAGGGGTGCACGGATTCATCCGAATGCAACACGTGGCTGGGCGATTAGAGACCTACCCCGTGTCCCATCTCTCAACGAGGGAGTGTCTCACGTCCGTAGGTCGGACGATTGGAGGGTCGTCTCTCGGGGCAAGGGGAAGGTAACGCTGCGGCGAGGATTGGACTCTGCGGAGGCAGATACCATCCCCGTCTCCAACAGGTACCAGGTGCTGTCGGATGACAGCACCACCGTACCTGCAGCCCCTATCCCTACTCCGAGGGCACTGCCTAGGGTAAGGCATCAGCGGTCGGGGAGGGAGGGAACCGTTATACTAGGTAGTTCAAATGTCCGGCGTATAATGAACCCGCTGCGCCGCAGAGTCCAACAGGAGGGAGGTGTTGGATTCTTGTCGTCCTGGTGTATACCGGGCGGCGGGGTACCCCAGGCGACGCTGGCGGTGAAGGCGGCCGTCAGTAATACGGGCTGCTCCAAGCTACGCATTGTGGCTCATGTCGGGACAAACGACGCCTCGGAACGTGGATCTGAAGAGATCCTGCGCTCCTTTAAGGAGATGCACTCGGAGGTGAAACGAGTCGAGGCAGAGTTGAAGGTCCCAATTAAATTAAGTATATGTAGTATTGTGCCGCGTTCAGACCGCGGAAGGCTCGTTTGGAGCCGCATTGAGGGTTTAAATGAGAGATTGCTGGGATTTTGCCGGGGAATCGGAGCGGACTTCGTTGATCTGAGGCCCGTCCTCTCATCGTGTCGGGTACCCCTTAATCGCTCCGGGGTCCATTATACTGCCGAGGCATCGCAGTTGGTAGCGCGTAGGTTACACGAACACGTGTCGAGGGTTTAGCATAGCTGGTAGGCAAGAGCGTAGGTCATATATTGGGAAAAATAAAGTAGAATCCAGCGCTTTTTGTCAATTCAGTTCAGGTAATGCCTCTCAAATCCCCAAAAATATTGAACAAACAAGCACTTGCGTTAAAACAACATATAACCCACGTAAATTTAATAAAATTGGTGCCTCTACATACATAACAGATAGCAATGCAAGTGAATGTAATGCTTTTGTCTCTGTTCACCACGAATCGTCTCAAAACAGTTTTGTTAGCGTACATAAAACCGAAAAACAAGAAGTTATTAGCCATATTAAAATTATAACATTAAATTGCCGTAGCATTAGAAACAAAATATCGGATATTGAACATATTTTTGTCAGTACAAACGCAGACATAGCAGTTGGAACAGAAAGTTGGCTCACGGGAGATATAGCAAACAATGAGGTTTTTCCAAACGGCTTCACAATTTACAGAAGGGACAGACCAAATAGGTTGGGTGGGGGAGTATTCATTGCAGTAAAGTCACATCTTAGTAGCCAACGATATGAATGCGACGTAGATGACATAGAAAGCGTTTGGTGCAACATTAAGGACTACAACGGCAGAAGCCTATACGTGTGTTCATTTTATAGACCCCCAGATTCTAACACAGATGTCCTACACAAGCTCGACGAACAAATATCCACTATCAGCAGCAGACAAAGCAACAGTATTACTATAATCGCTGGTGACACAAATCTACCGTCAATTGACTGGGAAAACTACTGCGTGGGAAAATCTGCCAAAAACAGAGATTCATGCCAAGAACTCCTTCATATATTCACAAAACACTCCTTAGAACAAATAGTTAAATCACCAACACGGGGCCAAAGCATACTAGACATCTTTGCGACTTCTATGCCCGAAATCATTACTAACATTGAAATAATAGACGGAATCAGTGACCATAAGGCTATTCTTGTGGAGTTAAAAACTAAGTTCGTCAAAATAAACAAAGAAAAGCGTAAAATATACCTATACAACAAGGCAAATTTTAACGGACTAAGAGAATATTTAAAGATAAAATTACCGGAATACAAGACAAAAACACTGACAACAAATACAGAGAACACTTGGAATTATTTCTTAAATATTTTACGCGAAGGAATAAAGACGTACATCCCGTCCAAACTCAAATGCGACAGTAAGGAACCTAGATGGTACAACGGGGAAGTCAGATCGGCATTAAGAAGGCAAAGAAAGCTACAGTCAAATTTTAAAAAGAGTTTAAAAAGTGACGATATAATTTATATGAATACAACCAAACAGCAACTAAAAGAATGTCGTAGTAAGACGAAAAGTATTATGCGCACAGCACTACACTCTTTTAAATCTAAAATGCTAAGCGAATATCTTGAGGAAAATCCAAAGTCATTCTGGTCCTATGTTAGGGAAATACAGGGTAAACGTCCCACTGTTCACTCTTTGAGGACGGAAAATGAGGAAATCATTACAGATAGCGTGAAAAAGGCAAATATGTTAAACCGATTTTTCCAGAGCGTCTACAACAAAAACACAAACGCACCAAACGATCCTCCACACCCACCCGGGGAACACATGAGCGATCTTACACTGACCAAGCAGGGAATAGTACATCTACTCCGTAGTATCAAAGCACACAAGGCACCTTGTCCGGAAGAAATACCTGCTAGAATATATAAGGAATTAGCTGACGACATTGCCCCATTTTTACATATTGTTTTTCTAAAATCGATAGAAGAAGGCTCAGTGCCTCGCGACTGGAAGCTAGCCCATATAACTCCCATCTATAAAGGCGGCGATAGGGATAAACCAACCAATTACCGACCCATTTCTTTAACATCGATCTCTTGTAAAATATTGGAACACGTTATTGTCACTAACATTATGAAATTTCTTGATAGTAGGAAAATACTAATCCACAACCAGCACGGATTTAGGAAAAGCAGATCTTGCGAAACACAACTTGGTCTCTTCATTCACGATATACTTAGATCGGGAGAAAAAAACACCCAAGTCGATGCAGTATTCCTGGATTTCAAAAAAGCCTTCGACAAAGTCCCACACAATAAATTGTTACACAAACTTAAATACTATGGGATCAATGAGAAAATAATTAATTGGATTAGGGACTTCTTGTCAAACCGCAAACAAATAGTAGTCATAGATGGGTTGTGCTCAACGGAGAGAGATGTTACTTCGGGCGTCCCCCAGGGAAGTGTAATAGGGCCTCTTCTGTTCTTAATATACATAAATGACTTAAGCACACACGTTAGTAGCAATCTAAGGTTATTTGCTGACGACACGGTGATATACAGGGAAATAAGGAGCCAACTAGATCGCGAGCTACTCTCTAGAGACTTAGACAATATCTCGGGATGGTGCAATAAATGGGGATTAACACTTAATATAGATAAATGTGCAGTTTTGAAATTTTGGAATAAAGGAAGCGAGGAACAGGATATAAACTACAAAATAGAGGGTTCAGTATTGACTACGGCAAATCAAGTTAAATATTTGGGGGTTGTTCTAACACCACGCCTTTCATGGGGAGCACATATCAGGACAATATGCGGATCAGCTTTAAAGAAACTTGGCTTCATAAAACGGGTGGTGGGGAAATGTAATGAAAAAGTTAAAGAGAGGTGTTATTTTGCTCTAGTTAGACCTCATTTGGAATATGCCGCAAGTATTTGGGATCCGTGGGAGAAAATTTGGCAAAAAGAATTAGATAAAGTCCAGAGAAAATCCGCTAGATTTGTAAAAAATTGTTATGATAAAAACACAAGTGTGACAGGTCTCTTAGGGGATTTAGGCTGGGAACCACTTGAAGTGCGGAGAGAACAAGCGAGGCTTAGACTTTTAGAAAGTTCAGAACAAACGAGTTTAAATATGACACTGAAGGAATTATAATGGCCCCACACTACTTAGGTAGATCAGACCACAAAGATAAACTAAGGGAGATAGATTCCAAGACAGATAGGTACAAATACTCATTCTTTCCCCGAACAATCAGTAATCATAATAGCAAGAAACCGAAGTCACTTTAGAAATATTAAAAACTTTGAATTTACAAGTCAGAACAAAATTAAACACTATAGAGATGTTAGGTATACTTTCAGGTGCATGTGTATGTTAGTTGGTAGTTTGAGTGTTTGCATGTGTGTGGGGTGTAAGTGTTCATGCATGAATGTATGCCATGTTTTTTTTTTATATATGATTTGTCGTTATTGCATGCGATTTTTTTTTTATTATTTTTCTTTTCTAAATTATGGGTGGTGTCCTAGCACCCCCCGCCACACGCCCTTGCGGCGGCTTGCGGGGTATTGAGTAGATGTAGATGTAGATGAAATTTGATCCGCATGGCTCAGCACCGAGGTCTCGCAAATTATTCGTACTAATATATACATTGGTCGCTTGGATCATGCATATAAAAATCAAGAAATAGATGCCAGAGCTAGAAGACCTAAGGACTCCATTTCCCCCCGGACAATACGGGATAGCAACTGCAGGGTTATAGATGGCAAAAATTCCACTAGCCACCCTCAGCGTCTAAAAAATCATTAGTTGTATGTATTATGCATGCTCTTCCACTAACCTTATGCGTTTGTTATAATCCATTCTTTCCGAATGACCACATTTGTGTTTATTTCATCTGTTCTTAAGTTTCCATTTCATTTCCTCGTCCCTCTCCGCGGGGGGAAATTCCTGCTACCAGCAACGTTGGGTCGAATTCGTTGCCTTTTACAGACTCTTTCGGGGTGGAGTGCTACGTGGTACATTTTCATGTGGTGGTGATGTTTAAATTTCTTGCTTGTTTGTCCTGGCTTCCGTGTTGTAGGATGGCTTCCGTGCTGCATCAAGGGGGTCAGTTTTTTAGTTTTTTTGCGGTATAGGCGTTTGCATCAGTATTGGATGAAGGGATTTTTGCATGGGTGTGTGCGCTGCTGTGGGTGTATCTTTGCGTGTTGTTTCTTTTGCATGTGGTATATTTCCTTTTTACAGTTGGTGACCAAACACCCCACGTCAATCGCCCTTGCGGGGTATTATATAGATATAGATGAAGTGTATGATTTTTACCGGACTGCGCATCCTAAGCGCCGTAGTGCCTTCGTACACACCGCCCGGTGGAGTAGGGGGCCTCGACGACTCGAATTTCCTACTCCGCAGAATCGAGAGGTGGAAGGGGGCGGAGGAACTAGCACGCGAGGATGCTTTTCTAATGGTACCCGCCCCCCCGTTTTTATGTGAAGGACGTGGGGGCATGTGAGGGCATTAAATCATGGCACCACGGGGCCTGGTGGACAATATTCTACGGCCTGAAACACCGTGGAATGTTAATTGAAAATTTTTCCTTTTCAACTAACAAAATGATTAAAAGATGTAAATGCTGAAACAGAGGGGTGCGACGGAGGGTTTTCCCGTTTTCTAAGGGACTGCGGAACGAAAAATTTCAACATAATAAATTTTAAATTCAGCGCGTCGCGCCCACCAGAATGAATCCTCGCGTGCTAGGTCCTCCGCCCCCCTCCTCCCGCAATCAGTAGAGGAGGAACGTCGTGGAATTCGAGCCCGACTCCTCCCCTCCCCTTTTACCCACGGGTGGCACGAGCCAAGGCGCTTCGGCGCGTAGGAGCGCCGTCCGCGAAAAATCATGCAGTTTGGTCCCCGATTCTTCTTCTTAGCCTTATGGCTAAGATCAAAGCGTAGTCCGGCCCACGGTGCGCTTCCAGGTCCCCTCCGGACCGGGCCGCTCTGCTTCCCCGCGGTCTGAGTAACCGCGGAACGAAACATTTCAAAATATCAAAGTTTGCATTGAGCGCGTGATTCCCAGCTGCATAGTCCAGGTTGCGGCCGAGTTACGCGCTGAAGGCACTCAACCTCTTCTCGGTTTCTATGGCTGGTCTGGGCCAGTACGAGTGGAATCGGGAAGACATTTAAATTGTTTGGCGATTTGAGATGATGGTTTTTTGGTTGATATAATCTTTCACAAATACCTGCTGGAGTGAGGAGGTCAACAAAACCTATCGGGCGTAAAGCTCGAATAACTGTCGCTTGACCATCGTCGCGGCCGAAAATGAAACCGCGCGTAGTTCAAATCATCCGCCCTGCTCGGATACGTACGGGATTGACGGAGAGTTCCCCCGGGGGTCCTAAAGCGGCCGTGCGGCCTCGGTGCTCAAGCTACCGGTCCATTGCGGACTTGAAAGTGCACCGGGGGCCGGACCTCAATTTGATCTTAACCATAAGGCCAAGAAGAAGAAATGAGGGTGCCATAATGTATGAGTTTTTATATAAATTTTCATGTATTTAGGGTGGGAATCATTGGCTGAAAGACGTCTCAATGCAAGATTGAAATGATTGAATAAATTTGATCCGCATGGCTCAGCACCGAGGTCTCGCAAATTATTCGTACTAATATATACATTGGTCGCTTGGATCATGCATATAAAAATCAAGAAATAGATGCCAGAGCTAGAAGACTTAAGGACTCCATTTCCCCCGGACAATACGGGATAACAACTGCAGGGTTATAGATAGCAAAAATTCCACTAGCCACCCTCAGCGTCTAAAAAATCATTAGTTGTATGTATTATGCATGCTCTTCCACTAACCTTATGCGTTTTGTTATAATCCATTCTTTCCGAATGACCACATTTGTGTTTATTTCATCTGTTTTTAAGTTTCCATTTCATTTCCTCGTCCCTCTCCGCGGGGGGAAATTCCTGCTACCTGCAACGTTGGGTCGCATTCCCTGCCTTTTACAGACTCTTTCGGGGTGGAGTTGTGTGTTGTACATTTTCATGTGGTGGTGATGTTTAAATTTCTTGCTTGTTTGTCCTTGTTTCCGTGTTGTAGGATGGCTTCCGTGCTGCATCAAGGGGGTCGGTTTTATAGTTTTTTTGCGGTATAGGCGTTTGCATCAGTATTGGATGAAGGGATTTTTCCATGGGTGTGTGCGCTGCTGTGGGTGTATCTTTGCGTGTTGTTTCTTTTGCATGTGGTATATTTCCTTTTTACAGTTGGTGACCAAACACCCCACGTCAATCGCCCTTGCGGGGTATTATATAGATATAGATGAAGTGTATGATTTTTACCGGACTGCGCATCCTAAGCGCCGTAGTGCCTTCGTACACACCGCCCGGTGGAGTAGGGGGCCTCGACGACTCGAATTTCCTACTCCGCAGAATCGAGAGGTGGAAGGGGGCGGAGGAACTAGCACGCGAGGATGCTTTTCTAATGGTACCCGCCCCCCCCGTTTTTATGTGAAGGACGTGGGGGCATGTGAGGGCATTAAATCATGGCACCACGGGGCCTGGTGGACAATATTCTACGGCCTGAAACACCGTGGAATGTTAATTGAAAATTTTTCCTTTTCAACTAACAAAATGATTGAAAGATGTAAATGCTGAAACAGAGGGGTGCGACGGAGGGTTTTCCCGTTTTCTAAGGGACTGCGGAACGAAAAATTTCAACATAATAAATTTTAAATTCAGCGCGTCGCGCCCACCAGAATGAATCCTCGCGTGTTAGGTCCTCCGCCCCCCTCCTCCCGCAATCAGTAGAGGAGGAACGTCGTGGCATTCGACCCCAACTCCTCCCCTCCCCTTTTACCCACGGGTGGCACGTGCCAAGGCGCTTCGGCGCGTAGGAGCGCCGTCCGCGAAAAATCATACAGTTTGGTCCCCGATTCTTCTTCTTAGCCTTATGGCTAAGATCAAAGCGTAGTCCGGCCCACGGTGCGCTTCCAGGTCCCCTCCGGACCGGGCCGCTCTGCTTCCCCGCGGTCTGAGAAACCGCGGAACGAAACATTTCAAAATATCAAAGTTTGCATTGAGCGCGTGATTCCCAGCTGCATAGGCCAGGTTGCGGCCGAGTTCCGCGCTGAAGGCACTCAACCTCTTCTCGGTTTCTATGGCTGGTCTGGGCCAGTACGAGTGGAATCGGGAAGACATTTAAATTGTTTGGCGATTTGAGATGATGGTTTTTTGGTTGATATAATCTTTCACAAATACCTGCTGGAGTGAGGAGGTCAACAAAACCTATCGGGCGTAAAGCTCGAATAACTGTCGCTTGACCATCGTCGCGGCCGAAAATGAAACCGCGCGTAGTTCAAATCATCCGCCCTGCTCGGATACGTACGGGATTGACGGAGAGTTCCCCCGGGGGTCCTAAAGCGGCCGTGCGGCCTCGGTGCTCAAGCTACCGGTCCATTGCGGACTTGAAAGTGCACCGGGGGCCGGACCTCAATTTGATCTTAACCATAAGGCCAAGAAGAAGAAATGAGGGTGCCATAATGTATGAGTTTTTATATAAATTTTCATGTATTTAGGGTGGGAATCATTGGCTGAAAGACGTCTCAATGCAAGATTGAAATGATTGAATAAATTTGATCCGCATGGCTCAGCACCGAGGTCTCGCAAATTATTCGTACTAATATATACATTGGTCGCTTGGATCATGCATATAAAAATCAAGAAATAGATGCCAGAGCTAGAAGACTTAAGGACTCCATTTCCCCCCGGACAATACGGGATAACAACTGCAGGGTTATAGATAGCAAAAATTCCACTAGCCACCCTCAGCGTCTAAAAAATCATTAGTTGTATGTATTATGCATGCTCTTCCACTAACCTTATGCGTTTTGTTATAATCCATTCTTTCCGAATGACCACATTTGTGTTTATTTCATCTGTTTTTAAGTTTCCATTTCATTTCCTCGTCCCTCTCCGCGGGGGAAATTCCTGCTACCTGCAACGTTGGGTCGCATTCCCTGCCTTTTACAGACTCTTTCGGGGTGGAGTTGTGTGTTGTACATTTTCATGTGGTGGTGATGTTTAAATTTCTTGCTTGTTTGTCCTTGTTTCCGTGTTGTAGGATGGCTTCCGTGCTGCATCAAGGGGGTCGGTTTTATAGTTTTTTTGCGGTATAGGCGTTTGCATCAGTATTGGATGAAGGGATTTTTCCATGGGTGTGTGCGCTGCTGTGGGTGTATCTTTGCGTGTTGTTTCTTTTGCATGTGGTATATTTCCTTTTTACAGTTGGTGACCAAACACCCCACGTCAATCGCCCTTGCGGGGTATTATATAGATATAGATGAAGTGTATGATTTTTACCGGACTGCGCATCCTAAGCGCCGTAGTGCCTTCGTACACACCGCCCGGTGGAGTAGGGGGCCTCGACGACTCGAATTTCCTACTCCGCAGAATCGAGAGGTGGAAGGGGGCGGAGGAACTAGCACGCGAGGATGCTTTTCTAATGGTACCCGCCCCCCCCGTTTTTATGTGAAGGACGTGGGGGCATGTGAGGGCATTAAATCATGGCACCACGGGGCCTGGTGGACAATATTCTACGGCCTGAAACACCGTGGAATGTTAATTGAAAATTTTTCCTTTTCAACTAACAAAATGATTGAAAGATGTAAATGCTGAAACAGAGGGGTGCGGCGGAGGGTTTTCCCGTTTTCTAAGGGACTGCGGAACGAAAAATTTCAACATAATAAATTTTAAATTCAGCGCGTCGCGCCCACCAGAATGAATCCTCGCGTGTTAGGTCCTCCGCCCCCCTCCTCCCGCAATCAGTAGAGGAGGAACGTCGTGGCATTCGACCCCAACTCCTCCCCTCCCCTTTTACCCACGGGTGGCACGTGCCAAGGCGCTTCGGCGCGTAGGAGCGCCGTCCGCGAAAAATCATACAGTTTGGTCCCCGATTCTTCTTCTTAGCCTTATGGCTAAGATCAAAGCGTAGTCCGGCCCACGGTGCGCTTCCAGGTCCCCTCCGGACCGGGCCGCTCTGCTTCCCCGCGGTCTGAGAAACCGCGGAACGAAACATTTCAAAATATCAAAGTTTGCATTGAGCGCGTGATTCCCAGCTGCATAGGCCAGGTTGCGGCCGAGTTCCGCGCTGAAGGCACTCAACCTCTTCTCGGTTTCTATGGCTGGTCTGGGCCAGTACGAGTGGAATCGGGAAGACATTTAAATTGTTTGGCGATTTGAGATGATGGTTTTTTGGTTGATATAATCTTTCACAAATACCTGCTGGAGTGAGGAGGTCAACAAAACCGATCGGGCGTAAAGCTCGAATAACTGTCGCTTGACCATCGTCGCGCCCGAAAATGAAACCGCGCGTAGTTCAAATCATCCGCCCTGCTCGGATACGTACGGGATTGACGGAGAGTTCCCCCGGGGGTCCTAAAGCGGCCGTGCGGCCTCGGTGCTCAAGCTACCGGTCCATTGCGGACTTGAAAGTGCACCGGGGGCCGGACCTCAATTTGATCTTAACCATAAGGCCAAGAAGAAGAAATGAGGGTGCCATAATGTATGAGTTTTTATATAAATATTCATGGATTTAGGGTGGGAATCATTGGCTGAAAGACGTCTCAATGCAAGATTGAAATGATTGAATAAAATTCATTCTCTCTCTAGCCCTCAACCTGAGCGGACCTGCCTACTGAGCGCTCCTGGTAACCGGTTTGACCCACCAGAGACTACCTGCCTGCCACCTCGATTCTTGGTGCTTTTGGTTTTAGTGAAGTGCAGTGTAGTGTCAACGTATACGTTGCTTCGTTTATATAGTTTTCGTTTTGTGTGTGGTTTGTTAACCTGTGTGTGGTAGTAGTAATTTATTTAGTGGATTGTGGTGGTTTTTGTCCTTCGACTCTGATTGGTGACCGGTGAGTGCTTTCCTTTTTCTTTCTTTTGGTCCTCTGAAAACCAGACCTTACTCAAGCATCGTTTTTTCCACTTAGGCTTCATATTCAATTCCAAATCGTAACTTATTGTTTGAGCTAAAGTTAGCTAACCCCTTCTAGAAATTTTAGCATAGTGTATACAGGTTAGCTTTTGTTGGGAACTTGGTAATTAAATTAGGATGGCTTCATCCAGGTCCCCTGTTGCTATGCTCGAAGGCACTGGCGAATGCGCGGCTTTAAGGGCCCGTATCGTCATGCTGGAGAGAATGGTGCGGGAGCTTCGATCGGAGATCGCCGGCCGGAGGGCTCCCCTCGGGAGAGATGGTGCTCAGGGTGGGAATTCGAAAACCCGCCACGCCCATAGGGGTGCACGGATTCATCCGAATGCAACACGTGGCTTGGCGATTAGAGACCTACCCCGTGTCCCATCTCTCAACGAGGGAGTGTCTCACGTCCGTAGGTCGGACGATTGGAGGGTCGTCTCTCGGGGCAAGGGGAAGGTAACGCTGCGGCGAGGATTGGACTCTGCGGAGGCAGATACCATCCCCGTCTCCAACAGGTACCAGGTGCTGTCGGATGACAGCACCACCGTACCTGCAGCCCCTATCCCTACTCCGAGGGCACTGCCTAGGGTAAGGCATCAGCGGTCGGGGAGGGAGGGAACCGTTATACTAGGTAGTTCAAATGTCCGGCGTATAATGAACCCGCTGCGCCGCAGAGTCCAACAGGAGGGAGGTGTTGGATTCTTGTCGTCCTGGTGTATACCGGGCGGCGGGGTACCCCAGGCGACGCTGGCGGTGAAGGCGGCCGTCAGTAATACGGGCTGCTCCAAGCTACGCATTGTGGCTCATGTCGGGACAAACGACGCCTCGGAACGTGGATCTGAAGAGATCCTGCGCTCCTTTAAGGAGATGCACTCGGAGGTGAAACGAGTCGAGGCAGAGTTGAAGGTCCCAATTAAATTAAGTATATGTAGTATTGTGCCGCGTTCAGACCGCGGAAGGCTCGTTTGGAGCCGCATTGAGGGTTTAAATGAGAGATTGCTGGGATTTTGCCGGGGAATCGGAGCGGACTTCGTTGATCTGAGGCCCGTCCTCTCATCGTGTCGGGTACCCCTTAATCGCTCCGGGGTCCATTATACTGCCGAGGCATCGCAGTTGGTAGCGCGTAGGTTACACGAACACGTGTCGAGGGTTTAGCATAGCTGGTAGGCAAGAGCGTAGGTCATATATTGGGAAAAATAAAGTAGAATCCAGCGCTTTTTGTCAATTCAGTTCAGGTAATGCCTCTCAAATCCCCAAAAATATTGAACAAACAAGCACTTGCGTTAAAACAACATATAACCCACGTAAATTTAATAAAATTGGTGCCTCTACATACATAACAGATAGCAATGCAAGTGAATGTAATGCTTTTGTCTCTGTTCACCACGAATCGTCTCAAAACAGTTTTGTTAGCGTACATAAAACCGAAAAACAAGAAGTTATTAGCCATATTAAAATTATAACATTAAATTGCCGTAGCATTAGAAACAAAATATCGGATATTGAACATATTTTTGTCAGTACAAACGCAGACATAGCAGTTGGAACAGAAAGTTGGCTCACGGGAGATATAGCAAACAATGAGGTTTTTCCAAACGGCTTCACAATTTACAGAAGGGACAGACCAAATAGGTTGGGTGGGGGAGTATTCATTGCAGTAAAGTCACATCTTAGTAGCCAACGATATGAATGCGACGTAGATGACATAGAAAGCGTTTGGTGCAACATTAAGGACTACAACGGCAGAAGCCTATACGTGTGTTCATTTTATAGACCCCCAGATTCTAACACAGATGTCCTACACAAGCTCGACGAACAAATATCCACTATCAGCAGCAGACAAAGCAACAGTATTACTATAATCGCTGGTGACACAAATCTACCGTCAATTGACTGGGAAAACTACTGCGTGGGAAAATCTGCCAAAAACAGAGATTCATGCCAAGAACTCCTTCATATATTCACAAAACACTCCTTAGAACAAATAGTTAAATCACCAACACGGGGCCAAAGCATACTAGACATCTTTGCGACTTCTATGCCCGAAATCATTACTAACATTGAAATAATAGACGGAATCAGTGACCATAAGGCTATTCTTGTGGAGTTAAAAACTAAGTTCGTCAAAATAAACAAAGAAAAGCGTAAAATATACCTATACAACAAGGCAAATTTTAACGGACTAAGAGAATATTTAAAGATAAAATTACCGGAATACAAGACAAAAACACTGACAACAAATACAGAGAACACTTGGAATTATTTCTTAAATATTTTACGCGAAGGAATGAAGACGTACATCCCGTCCAAACTCAAATGCGAAAGTAAGGAACCTAGATGGTACAACGGGGAAGTCAGATCGGCATTAAGAAGGCAAAGAAAGCTGCAGTCAAATTTCAAAAAGAGTTTAAAAAGTGACGATATAATTTATATGAATACAACCAAAAAGCTACTAAAAGAATGCCGTAGTAAGACGAAAAGTATTATGCGCACAGCACTACACTCTTTTAAATTTAAAATGCTAAGCGAATATCTTGAGGAAAATCCAAAGTCATTCTGGTCCTATGTTAGGGAAATACAGGGTAAACGTCCCACTGTTCAATCTTTGAAGACGGAAAATGGAGAAATCATTACAGATAGCGTGAAAAAGGCAAATATTTTAAACCATTTTTTCCAGAGCGTCTACAACAAAAACACAAACGCACCAAACGATCCTCCACACCCACCCGGGGAACACATGAGCGATCTTACACTGACCAAGCAGGGAATAGTACATCTACTCCGTAGTATCAAAGCACACAAGGCACCTTGTCCGGAAGAAATACCTGCTAGAATATATAAGGAATTAGCTGACGACATTGCCCCATTTTTACATATTGTTTTTCTAAAATCGATAGAAGAAGGCTCAGTGCCTCGCGACTGGAAGCTAGCCCATATAACTCCCATCTATAAAGGCGGCGATAGGGATAAACCAACCAATTACCGACCCATTTCTTTAACATCGATCTCTTGTAAAATATTGGAACACGTTATTGTCACTAACATTATGAAATTTCTTGATAGTAGGAAAATACTAATCCACAACCAGCACGGATTTAGGAAAAGCAGATCTTGCGAAACACAACTTGGTCTCTTCATTCACGATATACTTAGATCGGGAGAAAACAACACCCAAGTCGATGCAGTATTCCTGGATTTCAAAAAAGCCTTCGACAAAGTCCCACACAATAAATTGTTACACAAACTTAAATACTATGGGATCAATGAGAAAATAATTAATTGGATTAGGGACTTCTTGTCAAACCGCAAACAAATAGTAGTCATAGATGGGTTGTGCTCAACGGAGAGAGATGTTACTTCGGGCGTCCCCCAGGGAAGTGTAATAGGGCCTCTTCTGTTCTTAATATACATAAATGACTTAAGCACACACGTTAGTAGCAATCTAAGGTTATTTGCTGACGACACGGTGATATACAGGGAAATAAGGAGCCAACTAGATCGCGAGCTACTCTCTAGAGACTTAGACAATATCTCGGGATGGTGCAATAAATGGGGATTAACACTTAATATAGATAAATGTGCAGTTTTGAAATTTTGGAATAAAGGAAGCGAGGAACAGGATATGAACTACAAAATAGAGGGTTCAGTATTGACTACGGCAAATCAAGTTAAATATTTGGGGGTTGTTCTAACACCACGCCTTTCATGGGGAGCACATATCAGGACAATATGCGGATCAGCTTTAAAGAAACTTGGCTTCATAAAACGGGTGGTGGGGAAATGTAATGAAAAAGTTAAAGAGAGGTGTTATTTTGCTCTAGTTAGACCTCATTTGGAATATGCCGCAAGTATTTGGGATCCGTGGGAGAAAATTTGGCAAAAAGAATTAGATAAAGTCCAGAGAAAATCCGCTAGATTTGTTAAAAATTGTTATGATAAAAACACAAGTGTGACAGGTCTCTTACGGGATTTAGGCTGGGAACCACTTGAAGTGCGGAGAGAACAAGCGAGGCTTAGACTTTTAGAAAGGTTCAGAACAAACGAGTTTAAATATGACACTGAAGGAATTATAATGGCCCCACACTACTTAGGTAGATCAGACCACAAAGATAAACTAAGGGAGATAGATTCCAAGACAGATAGGTACAAATACTCATTCTTTCCCCGAACAATCAGTAATCATAATAGCAAGAAACCGAAGTCACTTTAGAAATATTAAAAACTTTGAATTTACAAGTCGGAACAAAATTAAACACTATAGAGATGTTAGGTATACTTTCAGGTGCATGTGTATGTTAGTTGGTAGTTTGAGTGTTTGCATGTGTGTGGGGTGTAAGTGTTCATGCATGAATGTATGCCATGTTTTTTTTTTATATATGATTTTGTCGTTATTGCATGCGATTTTTTTTTTTATTATTTTTCTTCTCTAAATTATGGGTGGTGTCCTAGCACCCCCCGCCACACGCCCTTGCGGCGGCTTGCGGGGTATTGAGTAGATGTAGATGTAGATGAAATTTGATCCGCATGGCTCAGCACCGAGGTCTCGCAAATTATTCGTACTAATATATACATTGGTCGCTTGGATCATGCATATAAAAATCAAGAAATAGATGCCAGAGCTAGAAGACTTAAGGACTCCATTTCCCCCCGGACAATACGGGATAGCAACTGCAGGGTTATAGATAGCAAAAATTCCACTAGCCACCCTCAGCGTCTAAAAAATCATTAGTTGTATGTATTATGCATGCTCTTCCACTAACCTTATGCGTTTTGTTATAATCCATTCTTTCCGAATGACCACATTTGTGTTTATTTCATCTGTTTTTAAGTTTCCATTTCATTTCCTCGTCCCTCTCCGCGGGGGGAAATTCCTGCTACCTGCAACGTTGGGTCGCATTCCAATTAAATAAAAGGAATATATTATATTTCCTACTCCGCAGAATCGAGAGGTGGAAGGGGGCGGAGGAACTAGCACGCGAGGATGCTTTTCTAATGGTACCCGCCCCCCCGTTTTTATGTGAAGGACGTGGGGGCATGTGAGGGCATTAAATCATGGCACCACGGGGCCTGGTGGACAATATTCTACGGCCTGAAACACCGTGGAATGTTAATTGAAAATTTTTCCTTTTCAACTAACAAAATGATTAAAAGATGTAAATGCTGAAACAGAGGGGTGCGACGGAGGGTTTTCCCGTTTTCTAAGGGACTGCGGAACGAAAAATTTCAACATAATAAATTTTAAATTCAGCGCGTCGCGCCCACCAGAATGAATCCTCGCGTGCTAGGTCCTCCGCCCCCCTCCTCCCGCAATCAGTAGAGGAGGAACGTCGTGGCAATCGAGCCCGACTCCTCCCCTCCCCTTTTACCCACGGGTGGCACGTGCCAAGGCGATTCGGCGCGTAGGAGCGCCGTCCGCGAAAAATCATACAGTTTGGTCCCCGATTCTTCTTCTTAGCCTTATGGCTAAGATCAAAGCGTAGTCCGGCCCACGGTGCGCTTCCAGGTCCCCTCCGGACCGGGCCGCTCTGCTTCCCCGCGGTCTGAGAAACCGCGGAACGAAACATTTCAAAATTTCAAAGTTTGCATTGAGCGCGTGATTACCAGCTGCATAGTCCAGGTTGCGGCCGAGTTACGCGCTGAAGGCACTCAACCTCTTCTCGGTTTCTATGGCTGGTCTGGGCCAGTACGAGTGGAATCGGGAAGACATTTAAATTGTTTGGCGATTTGAGATGATGGTTTTTTGGTTGATATAATCTTTCACAAATACCTGCTGGAGTGAGGAGGTCAACAAAACCGATCGGGCGTAAAGCTCGAATAACTGTCGCTTGACCATCGTCGCGGCCGAAAATGAAACCGCGCGTAGTTCAAATCATCCGCCCTGCTCGGATACGTACGGGATTGACGGAGAGTTCCCCCGGGGGTCCTAAAGCGGCCGTGCGGCCTCGGTGCTCAAGCTACCGGTCCATTGCGGACTTGAAAGTGCACCGGGGGCCGGACCTCAATTTGATCTTAACCATAAGGCCAAGAAGAAGAAATGAGGGTGCCATAATGTATGAGTTTTTATATAAATATTCATGGATTTAGGGTGGGAATCATTGGCTGAAAGACGTCTCAATGCAAGATTGAAATGATTGAATAAATTTGATCCGCATGGCTCAGCACCGAGGTCTCGCAAATTATTCGTACTAATATATACATTGGTCGCTTGGATCATGCATATAAAAATCAAGAAATAGATGCCAGAGCTAGAAGACTTAAGGACTCCATTTCCCCCCGGACAATACGGGATAGCAACTGCAGGGATATAGATAGCAAACATTCCACTAGCCACCCTCAGCGTCTAAAAAATCATTAGTTGTATGTATTATGCATGCTCTTCCACTAACCTTATGCGTTTTGTTATAATCCATTCTTTCCGAATGACCACATTTGTGTTTATTTCATCTGTTTTTAAGTTTCCATTTCATTTCCTCGTCCCTCTCCGCGGGGGGAAATTCCTGCTACCTGCAACGTTGGGTCGCATTCCCTGCCTTTTACAGACTCTTTCGGGGTGGAGTGCTATGTGGTACATTTTCATGTGGTGGTGATGTTTAAATTTCTTGCTTGTTTGTCCTGGCTTCCGTGTTGTAGGATGGCTTCCGTGCTGCATCAAGGGGGTCAGTTTTTTAGTTTTTTTGCGGTATAGGCGTTTGCATCAGTATTGGATGAAGGGATTTTTGCATGGGTGTGTGCGCTGCTGTGGGTGTATCTTTGCGTGTTGTTTCTTTTGCATGTGGTATATTTCCTTTTTACAGTTTGTGACCAAACCCCCACGTCAATCGCCCTTGCGGGGTATTATATAGATATAGATGAAGTGTATGATTTTTACCGGACTGCGCATCCTAAGCGCCGTAGTGCCTTCGTACACACCGCCCGGTGGAGTAGGGGGCCTCGACCACTCGAATTTCCTACTCCGCAGAATCGAGAGGTGGAAGGGGGCGGAGGAACTAGCACGCGAGGATGCTTTTCTAATGGTACCCACCCCCCCCGTTTTTATGTGAAGGACGTGGGGGCATTAAATCATGGCACCACGGGGCCTGGTGGACAATATTCTACGGCCTGAAACACCGTGGAATGTTAATTGAAAATTTTTCCTTATCAACTAACAAAATGATTGAAAGATGTAAATGCTGAAACAGAGGGGTGCGACGGAGGGTTTTCCCGTTTTCTAAGGGACTGCGGAACGAAAAATTTCAACATAATAAATTTTAAATTCAGCGCGTCGCGCCCACCAGAATGAATCCTCGCGTGCTAGGTCCTCCGCCCCCCTCCTCCCGCAATCAGTAGAGGAGGAACGTCGTGGCATTCGAGCCCGACTCCTCCCCTCCCCTTTTACCCACGGGTGGCACGTGCCAAGGCGCTTCGGCGCGTAGGAGCGCCGTCCGCGAAAAATCATACAGTTTGGTCCCCGATTCTTCTTCTTAGCCTTATGGCTAAGATCAAAGCGTAGTCCGGCCCACGGTGCGCTTCCAGGTCCCCTCCGGACCGGGCCGCTCTGCTTCCCCGCGGTCTGAGAAACCGCGGAACGAAACATTTCAATATATCAACGTTTGCATTGAGCGCGTGATTACCAGCTGCATAGTCCAGGTTGCGGCCGAGTTACGCGCTGAAGGCACTCAACCTCTTCTCGGTTTCTATGGCTGGTCCGGGCCAGTACGAGTGGAATCGGGAAGACATTTAAATTGTTTGGCGATTTGAGATGATGGTTTTTTGGTTGATATAATCTTTCACAAATACCTGCTGGAGTGAGGAGGTCAACAAAACCGATCGGGCGTAAAGCTCGAATAACTGTCGCTTGACCATCGTCGCGGCCGAAAATGAAACCGCGCGTAGTTCAAATCATCCGCCCTGCTCGGATACGTACGGGATTGACGGAGAGTTCCCCCGGGGGTCCTAAAGCGGCCGTGCGGCCTCGGTGCTCAAGCTACCGGTCCATTGCGGACTTGACAGTGCACCGGATGCCGGACCTCAATTTGATCTTAACCATAAGGCCAAGAAGAAGAAATGAGGGTGCCATAATGTATGAGTTTTTATATAAATATTCATGGATTTAGGGTGGGAATCATTGGCTGAAAGACGTCTCAATGCAAGATTGAAATGATTGAATAAATTTGATCCGCATGGCTCAGCACCGAGGTCTCGCAAATTATTCGTACTAATATATACATTGGTCGCTTGGATCATGCATATAAAAATCAAGAAATAGATGCCAGAGCTAGAAGACCTAAGGACTCCATTTCCCCCCGGACAATACGGGATAGCAACTGCAGGGTTATAGATGGCAAAAATTCCACTAGCCACCCTCAGCGTCTAAAAAATCATTAGTTGTATGTATTATGCATGCTCTTCCATTAACCTTATGCGTTTTGCTATAATCCATTCTTTCCGAATGACCACATTTGTGTTTATTTCATCTGTTTTTAAGTTTCCATTTCATTTCCTCGTCCCTCTCCGCGGGGGGAAATTCCTGCTACCAGCAACGTTGGGTCGAATTGGTTGCCTTTTACAGACTCTTTCGGGGTGGAGTGCTACGTGGTACATTTTCATGTGGTGGTGATGTTTAAATTTCTTGCTTGTTTGTCCTGGCTTCCGTGTTGTAGGATGGCTTCCGTGCTGCATCAAGGGGGTCAGTTTTTTAGTTTTTTTGCGGTATAGGCGTTTGCATCAGTATTGGATGAAGGGATTTTTGCATGGGTGTGTGCGCTGCTGTGGGTGTATCTTTGCGTGTTGTTTCTTTTGCATGTGGTATATTTCCTTTTTACAGTTGGTGACCAAACACCCCACGTCAATCGCCCTTGCGGGGTATTATATGGATGTAGATGAAGTGTATGATTTTTACCGGACTGCGCATCCTAAGCGCCGTAGTGCCTTCGTACACACCGCCCGGTGGAGTAGGGGGCCTCGACGACTCGAATTTCCTACTCCGCAGAATCGAGAGGTGGAAGGGGGCGGAGGAACTAGCACGCGAGGATGCTTTTCTAATGGTACCCACCCCCCCCGTTTTTATGTGAAGGACGTGGGGGCATTAAATCATGGCACCACGGGGCCTGGTGGACAATATTCTACGGCCTGAAACACCGTGGAATGTTAATTGAAAATTTTTCCTTATCAACTAACAAAATGATTGAAAGATGTAAATGCTGAAACAGAGGGGTGCGACGGAGGGTTTTCCCGTTTTCTAAGGGACTGCGGAACGAAAAATTTCAACATAATAAATTTTAAATTCAGCGCGTCGCGCCCACCAGAATGAATCCTCGCGTGCTAGGTCCTCCGCCCCCCTCCTCCCGCAATCAGTAGAGGAGGAACGTCGTGGCATTCGAGCCCGACTCCTCCCCTCCCCTTTTACCCACGGGTGGCACGTGCCAAGGCGCTTTGGCGCGTAGGAGCGCCGTCCGCGAAAAATCATACAGTTTGGTCCCCGATTCTTCTTCTTAGCCTTATGGCTAAGATCAAAGCGTAGTCCGGCCCACGGTGCGCTTCCAGGTCCCCTCCGGACCGGGCCGCTCTGCTTCCCCGCGGTCTGAGAAACCGCGGAACGAAACATTTCAATATATCAAAGTTTGCATTGAGCGCGTGATTCCCAGCTGCATAGGCCAGGTTGCGGCCGAGTTACGCGCTGAAGGCACTCAACCTCTTCTCGGTTTCTATGGCTGGTCTGGGCCAGTACGAGTGGAATCGGGAAGACATTTAAATTGTTTGGCGATTTGAGATGATGGTTTTTTGGTTGATATAATCTTTCACAAATACCTGCTGGAGTGAGGAAGTCAACAAAACCGATCGGGCGTAAAGCTCGAATAACTGTCGCTTGTCCATCGTCGCGGCCGAAAATGAAACCGCGCGTAGTTCAAATCATCCGCCCTGCTCGGATACGTACGGGATTGACGGAGAGTTCCCCCGGGGGTCCTAAAGCGGCCGTGCGGCCTCGGTGCTCAAGCTACCGGTCCATTGCGGACTTGACAGTGCACCGGGTGCCGGACCTCAATTTGATCTTAACCATAAGGCCAAGAAGAAGAAATGAGGGTGCCATAATGTATGAGTTTTTATATAAATATTCATGGATTTAGGGTGGGAATCATTGGCTGAAAGACGTCTCAATGCAAGATTGAAATGATTGAATAAATTTGATCCGCATGGCTCAGCACCGAGGTCTCGCAAATTATTCGTACTAATATATACATTGGTCGCTTGGATCATGCATATAAAAATCAAGAAATAGATGCCAGAGCTAGAAGACCTAAGGACTCCATTTCCCCCCGGACAATACGGGATAGCAACTGCAGGGTTATAGATAGCAAAAATTCCACTAGCCACCCTCAGCGTCTAAAAAATCATTAGTTGTATGTATTATGCATGCTCTTCCACTAACCTTATGCGTTTTGTTATAATCCATTCTTTCCGAATGACCACATTTGTGTTTATTTCATCTGTTTTTAAGTTTCCATTTCATTTCCTCGTCCCTCTCCGCGGGGGGAAATTCCTGCTACCAGCAACGTTGGGTCGAATTCGTTGCCTTTTACAGACTCTTTCGGGGTGGAGTGCTACGTGGTACATTTTCATGTGGTAGTGATGTTTAAATTTCTTGCTTGTTTGTCCTGGCTTCCGTGTTGTAGGATGGCTTCCGTGCTGCATCAAGGGGGTCAGTTTTTTAGTTTTTTTGCGGTATAGGCGTTTGCATCAGTATTGGATGAAGGGATTTTTGCATGGGTGTGTGCGCTGCTGTGGGTGAATCTTTGCGTGTTGTTTCTTTTGCATGTGGTATATTTCCTTTTTACAGTTGGTGACCAAACACCCCACGTCAATCGCCCTTGCGGGGTATTATATAGATATAGATGAAGTGTATGATTTTTACCGGACTGCGCATCCTAAGCGCCGTAGTGCCTTCGTACACACCGCCCGGTGGAGTAGGGGGCCTCGACGACTCGAATTTCCTACTCCGCAGAATCGAGAGGTGGAAGGGGGCGGAAGAACTAGCACGCGAGGATGCTTTTCTAATGGTACCCGCCCCCCCCGTTTTTATGTGAAGGACGTGGGGGCATGTGAGGGCATTAAATCATGGCACCACGGGGCCTGGTGGACAATATTCTACGGCCTGAAACACCGTGGAATGTTAATTGAAAATTTTTCCTTTTCAACTAACAAAATGATTAAAAGATGTAAATGCTGAAGACAGAGGGGTGCGACGGAGGGTTTTCCCGTTTTCTAAGGGACTGCGGAACGAAAAATTTCAACATAATAAATTTTAAATTCAGCGCGTCGCGCCCACCAGAATGAATCCTCGCGTGCTAGGTCCTCCGCCCCCCTCCTCCCGCAATCAGTAGAGGAGGAACGTCGTGGCATTCGAGCCCGACTCCTCCCCTCCCCTTTTACCCACGGGTGGCACGTGCCAAGGCGCTTCGGCGCGTAGGAGCGCCGTCCGCGAAAAATCATGCAGTTTGGTCCCCGATTCTTCTTCTTAGCCTTATGGCTAAGATCAAAGCGTAGTCCGGCCCACGGTGCGCTTCCAGGTCCCCTCCGGACCGGGCCGCTCTGCTTCCCCGCGGTCTGAGAAACCGCGGAACGAAACATTTCAAAATATCAAAGTTTGCATTGAGCGCGTGATTCCCAGCTGCACCGTGTGACTATATGTTTTATTTGGGATTGCCGCCCTTGTGGCGTATCCCAATAAGGGGTGTTTTCGACAAGCGACCTTACCTATTTGTTTTGCTGATCAACACTTCAGCATTTTGGTTTTAAAAATTAATTAATTTTAAAAGGTATTTATTCAACTGTCTCGGCGTCTTGCCTTGGGTAGTGGTTGGTCACTGTCGTCTTCTGTAATTGCCCTTGGCCTTTTATGGACATCCCATTTCTTTGAAACTGTATTTTTGCCAATATTTCGGAGAATTTCGTCATCTTTTGTTTCATGTTTTTTGTAGAAATTGATTGCTTTGTTTTTAATGTATTTGTCGATTTCTACTATTCCGGCCGTTGAGTAAAGGTCCTTCTCAGGGTAGTTATTTGGTAAACGAAAGATCATTTTGAGGGTTTTCTTTTCAAATCCATTAAATTGTAATTTTGCTGTCACATTTGCCATTCCTGCCCATGCCGTACTGGCGTATGTGACAATGGGTCTTATGCATGCTGTGTATAATTTCAGTTTTAATTTCCTGTCTACATTTCCTGATCTGAGCAGGTATGAAAGGCCTGCTCTGCTACCAGCTGCTTTGAGAATTGTTTTTCTTATGTGTGGGACGAAATGCAACACTGTGTCTAAAGTAACTCCTAGGTATAGCGCCGTGTCTTTCCATTGGATTGGATTTCCCTCGATGTTTAAGGGATCTACGTAGTCTATTTTCCTTCGGGAGAAGATTACTGCTTGCGTCTTTAATGGATTTAGGTCGATCCTCCACTCTCTATACCATTTTGCGAGCTTGTTAACTGCATCTTGTAAGTATTTTGCTGCGTATTTAGCCTGAACACTTCGGCAGATAATGGCTGCATCATCAGCATAGAGAGCTAACATAGTATTCCCATTTTTTCCTATATTAGGGACATCTGCCGTAAATATATTAAAAAGGAACGGACCAAGGACTGATCCCTGTGGAACTCCCGCAGAGATCATTCCTTCCCTGCTCAGGGCGTTGTCCCACCTTACTCGAAAGGTGCGGTCACTAAGATATGATTTTATTAATTTTATCTGCCAGCAGGTGAAACCCATCACAGACATCTTCCTAATCAGTCCTTTATGCCACACTCTGTCGAACGCTTTGGATATGTCCAAGAACGCCGCGGCAGAGTATGCTTTTCTATTAAAGCTGTCTGCGATGAATTCAACAACTCTATGCAGCTGTTGCTCCGTTCCTCTCCCCTCCCGAAAGCCAAATTGTTCCGGTGGGATGATTCCCTTGTCGTCCGTGGTTTTTTGGTATAATGGCAGGATTAATTTCTCCAAAAATTTTCCCAATCCGGAGAGTAGCGATAATGGTCTGTATTTGTCAGCAGTAAGTGGCCCCCTTCCGCCTTTTGGGATACACACTACTACTGATTTTTTCCATGGACTCGGGAAATGGCCTAGTCTAATGGATGAGTTTGCTATCTCTAGCATATATAATCCGGCAGCTCTGGGAATACGTTTGAGGATCTCGTTGGGTATTCTATCATTTCCAGTGGCTTTTCGAAGTGGTAGTTTTTTCAATACTGCCACTACCTCGTCAATTACAATTTCTGGAAACTCGTCATCTTCTCTGTAGTCTTCGGCACTGTCTTCTCCGTCGTCATCCAATCCATGAGGGGTTGTAAATACTCTTTCTAAATATGCTGCCATGTGATCAGCTTTCTCTTCGGCAGTAGTCAATTTCTTGTTTGGTGCTTTCAGAGCAGTTATCTTTTCTCTGCCTGAATTGCGGATTCTTTCTTCCCTGACCATTTTCCAAATGCTACCATCCTGCATATTCAATGAGGCCAGTTTGTCTTCCCACCTTTTTCTCCTTAGTTCTCTAATGTCGTCTCGCACATTGTGTTTTAATTTGTAGTAATCTCGCCTCAGATTATTGGTTCCAATGCGAATGTACCGCTTTCTGAGACGATTCCTCTCTCTAATCTTTTGTATTATTTCTGGCGGTAGAGAAAGGAAGTCTGGATTCCTCTTAGTCCCACAAGGAATTGCGTCTTCTATACCTTTCTTAATGACGGAGGTTATGGTTTCCGCCATTGCGTCAAGCTCGGTGGGAGTTTCTGGTTTCGGTATTGTGACTGGAAGTAAGTCGGCAACTCTTTTACGAAAAAGCTCCCAATTTGCTTTCCCGTAAATGAGTCTGTCAGTGGTTGGAACTGGCATCACTGGTCCTTTTCCTAATTGTAGGATGACAGGTAAATGGTCGCTAGGTAGCGCAATGGATGTAGTTGCTTTTGCTCTTAACGTGAGACCGTGAAGAATGGCGATATCTATCACATCTCCCACTCCATTCCTCATTGGTCTCGTACTGTTGTTTGGAGCTACTATTCTTGCCTTATTGTCACATGTCCAGGTTCTTAACGTCTTGCCCCTACAACTCTCAGTCCTACAATTCCATTGGGGACTTTTAGCGTTAAAGTCTCCCGCTGCAATTGTTGGTTCTCCAGAAAATATTTTTCTGAGGTCATCAGCATGCAATGTCTTTGAGGGCGGGAGGTAACAGCTATATATCTTACAGCCCGCCACTCTTATCCCCACTATTTCAATAGTCTTGGTATCAAGCGGTTCACTAAGATTGTATTGAGTTCCCTCTCTAATCATTATGGCAACACCGCCACCTTTCTTGCCGTTGTCATCACGATCTTTTCTGATTACTGTCCAATTAGGAATATTGATGTTTTCCTTGGGTGTTAAATGCGTTTCGCTCAGCAGGCAGATATTGCATTTCTTGTTATCTAGAAAATGTAACAATTCGTCAATTTTTCCTATTAATCCACCATTTACATTCCAAATGGTCACGGCCATTGAGGTATTTCGTAATGGTGTGTAATCCATTATGGGTTTGCGGGTAAGAGCCTCATTAATAGTGTTGTGATGGCGGACATTTGTGTCTGCATCATTCTGACTAATTCTGTTAGAGCCGCCATCATTGCTCTTAGTTCCTCGTTCCCTTTTTCTGTTTGCTGTGTATTGTGCTCGTTGTTTTTTCCTTCTGCATTTAAGGGAATCGTCGTTTCAAATCCCGCTGAAACAGGTCTTTCTCTATGTATATTTTCCGTTGTGGCTCTTGGAGTTCTATTCCATGCGTTTACTGTTGGTAAGGGTGCATCCTTTCAAGTTGGCAGGGCCTTTGGTGTCTTGGCATTTTGGTAGGCCTTGACTTTTTCCTGTCTAAGGGGACAGGCATTCGCAAATGAGACATGATCTCCTCCACAGTTGCAGCAAGTGGCTTTATCATCCCTTGTCTTGGTGCAGTCTCGTCCTTCATGTGGCCCTGCGCACTTATAGCATCTAGGTGCAGCTGTGCATCCCTTAGAGCCGTGACCATATCTATTGCATCGATAACACATTTGGGGAGTGTCGTATCGGTACACTTTTAATTTAGCTTGATAATGGCAGATGGAATATATTTCGCCAATCCTGCTAGCTTTAAAGCCGTTCCCCATTTGTACCGTGACGGTATATATGTCGTCCCTTTTGCCTAGGGGCAGCGCTTTCAGGGCAGGTATTCCCTGTTCTTTTAAGTTTTCTACAATGTAATCCAGGTCCATTTTTGGGCTCAGTCCGTGAATAACATATTTCTGGATCTTATTTTCTTTTGTTGCCCAGGTGGAATATTGCGCACCTGACTTATCCAAGAAATCTTTAATTTTTATGTAGTCGGCCTCGTTAGTCAATTGAAGGCGACAGCCTTCCTTCACTTTTCTTAGATAAAACATCTGGTCCCTTGCCTGGTCCTTGATTGCTTTTACAAAGGCTGCTTGATCTTTTACTTCGTATATGATAATGGGTGGCGGACGTTTCCCTTTTTTAGGTGCACCACTTGGTGAATTGTTTCCTTCGGGCAATCTTCGGACACCATCTTGGCATTGTCCTATTAGTGGGTCGTATCGGTTGTTAACCTCTATTGAGTTTGGCGAAGTCTGGATAGTGTTGCTTCTCTTCCGTTTGTTTTTGCTCTCTGCAACAGTGATGAATATTCCACCCTCCTCCGTGTTGGTATCCATGTCCTCCTGTCCTTGCCTGTAACCCGTAAGATCAGCATCATCAATAATCTGATTTCTATTTGGCGGAGTCTCAGGTCGTAAATCCTGTCTTGTCTCTCTTCTAAAGAGAACAGACGATATTGCCGGTGGTAAGGGTATGTGCCTTTTTTCTGGCACATTGATTTCTTCCGTAGCCAGGGTTGTGGCCGCCTCTTTCTTCTTAGCGGGCGAGCGAATCATCTCCAGAGAGATATTCGCTCCCGCCTGATCTATCTCTTCTGTTTTCTCTTTTTACCTACGCTCTATCCTACTCTCTAAGATCCGGATAGAAAAGAGGTCCCAAAAGCAATCCCACCGATCCGACTGCAAGCAGTGCGGGCACAGTGGGTCTTTGCCCCGGTTCCCCCCACTATTCCGAGCCCTAATTCCCAGCAGCATAGTCCAGGTTGCGGCCGAGTTACGCGCTGAAGGCACTCAACCTCTTCTCGGTTTCTATGGCTGGTCTGGGCCAGTACGAGTGGAATCGGGAAGACATTTAAATTGTTTGGCGATTTGAGATGATGGTTTTTTGGTTGATATAATCTTTCACAAATACCTGCTGGAGTGAGGAGGTCAACAAAACCGATCGGGCGTAAAGCTCGAATAACTGTCGCTTGACCATCGTCGCGGCCGAAAATGAAACCGCGCGTAGTTCAAATCATCCGCCCTGCTCGGATACGTACGGGATTGACGGAGAGTTCCCCCGGGGGTCCTAAAGCGGCCGTGCGGCCTCGGTGCTCAAGCTACCGGTCCATTGCGGACTTGAAAGTGCACCGGGGGCCGGACCTCAATTTGATCTTAACCATAAGGCCAAGAAGAAGAAATGAGGGTGCCATAATGTATGAGTTTTTATATAAATATTCATGGATTTAGGGTGGGAATCATTGGCTGAAAGACGTCTCAATGCAAGATTGAAATGATTGAATAAATTTGATCCGCATAGCTCAGCACCGAGGTCTCGCAAATTATTCGTACTAATATATACATTGGTCGCTTGGATCATGCATATAAAAATCAAGAAATAGATGCCAGAGCTAGAAGACTTAAGGACTCCATTTCCCCCCGGACAATACGGGATAGCAACTGCAGGGTTATAGATAGCAAAATTCCACTAGCCACCCTCAGCGTCTAAAAAATCATTAGTTGTATGTATTATGCATGCTCTTCCACTAACCTTATGCGTTTTGTTATAATCCATTCTTTCCGAATGACCACATTTGTGTTTATTTCATCTGTTTTTAAGTTTCCATTTCATTTCCTCGTCCCTCTCCGCGGGGGGAAATTCCTGCTACCAGCAACGTTGGGTCGAATTCGTTGCCTTTTACAGACTCTTTCGGGGTGGAGTGCTACGTGGTACATTTTCATGTGGTAGTGATGTTTAAATTTCTTGCTTGTTTGTCCTGGCTTCCGTGTTGTAGGATGGCTTCCGTGCTGCATCAAGGGGGTCAGTTTTTTAGTTTTTTTGCGGTATAGGCGTTTGCATCAGTATTGGATGAAGGGATTTTTGCATGGGTGTGTGCGCTGCTGTGGGTGTATCTTTGCGTGTTGTTTCTTTTGCATGTGGTATATTTCCTTTTTACAGTTGGTGACCAAACACCCCACGTCAATCGCCCTTGCGGGGTATTATATAGATATAGATGAAGTGTATGATTTTTACCGGACTGCGCATCCTAAGCGCCGTAGTGCCTTCGCACACACTGCCCGGTTGAGTAGAGGGCCTCGACGACTCGAATTTCCTACTCCGCAGAATCGAGAGGTGGAAGGGGGCGGAGGAACTAGCACGCGAGGATGCTTTTCTAATGGCCCCCGCCGCCCCGTTTTTATGTGAAGGACGTGGTGGCATGGGAGGGCATTAAATCATGGCACCACGGGGCCTGGTGGACAATATTCTACGGCCTGAAACACCGTGGAATGTTAATTGAAAATTTTTCCTTTTGAACAAACAAAATGTTTAAAAGATGTAAATGCTGAAGACCGAGGGGGCGACGGAGGGCTTTCCCGATTTCTAAGGGACCGCGGAACGAAAAATTTCATCCTGGTGGGTTCCACGCGCTGAATTAAAACTTTAAAATTTTTTAATCTTTTGTTTCGCGGGCCCTCAGACCGCGGAAAAGCCGAGCGGACCGGTCCGGAGGGGACTTGGAAGTGCACCATGGGCCGGACTCTACTTTGATCTTAGCCAAAAGGCCAAAAAAAAGAATCGGGGGACCAAACTATGATTTTTCACGGACGGCGCTCCTACGCGCCAAAGCGCTTTCGGACGCGCCACCCGTAAGTGAAAGGGGGGGGAGGAGTCGGGCTCCTACGCCTCGACTTTCCTCCTCTACAGAGTGCGAGAGAAGGAGGGGGCGGAGGAACCAGCACGCGAGGATTCATTCTCGTGGGCGCGACGCGCTAAATTTAAAAATAAATTTTAATGAAGTCTAGGTGGCCGCCGAGTTAGGCGCTGAAGCCACTAAACCTTCTTCTCGGTCACTACGGCATCTACATCTACATCTACATAATACCCCGCAAGCCGCCGCAAGGGCGTGTGGCGGGGCGTGCTAGGTCACCACCCATAATTTAGAAAAGAAAAAGAAAAAAAAACCGCATGCAATAACGACAAAATCATATATATATTAAAAAAAAACATGGCATACATTTGGGGAAGCCCTCATTACACTCTCAGGGGATCGGCACGGGTCCACTTATTAGGGCATAGAGTGTAGGATAGGGAGGAACCGGCTTAGGCCGGCTGTGCCCGTACCGCTTGTCGGACGGATCGGCCGGATTTGCTACGTTCCTCAATTGAGCCATCGCGGGATATTCCCTCCCCTTAAATAGGCGACGGAGACTCCTCCAAATCCAAATTCAGTTACGTAGATTGCAAAATCGATAAAATGTTGCGATCGCCATCTAAACCAACAAGGCTTGAAGAAGTAGAGGCTAGAAGCAAAATACCCCTCCCGCCCCAAATCCATACAATTCTATTTCAAAGGGATAGTGATAAGGGAAAAAATCAAAGTGACGCTAGCGTTAGAAGTACAAACCCTGATGGGTACTGCCGTGATATGGAGGAACAAAAGATTACTGACGACACTGTTGATGAACATTTGTTCGAAACAGTAGAGCAAACTAAAAAGAAAAGACGAAGGGAAGAAAACCCCAAACAAGGGTCTTTTAATATAGGGACTAGAAATAAATACGCGCCATTGATAAATCTAGCAGAGGAGGAAAAAGCGGAGAAAAGTAAATTTAATACTAATGAAAACCAGGCAAATCCAAGAAGTAAATGGCCACCTGCGATCATTGTGTACAAAATCCTAAACATAACAGAATTCATCAAAAAGCTTAGAGAACTGGCGAAGGACAAAACCTTCATAATCAAAAAGACAATTGACGGAAATAGAATACAGCTTAAAACCAAGGATGACTACGAAAAAGTTTTAAACTTTCTCGAAACAAAGCGAGCACAATTTACGACATGGGCCGCAAAAGGGGAAGGCGTCGTAAGATACGTAATTCATGGCCTTGACCGCGGTATAGATGTCGAGTACATAAGAGAAGAATTGAATGGGGCAAAAGTCCCGTGCCTGAGCGTAAAGCCGATTAGCGAGAGAAACGCAGACATCTACGTAGCGACTGTAAATAGAGGAGATAACTTTGATATTAAAAAACTCGAAGAAATAAAATACCTGTGCGCACATTCAGTGACCATATCAGCATTTAAATATAGCAAGCCCCAGAGATGCTACAAATGCAATCGCTACGGACACGGCTCAAGGTACTGTCAGGCCACCCCTCGATGCTATATATGCGCTGGAGATCATGAGGGCATGAATTGCCCCCGATCAAGTCCTGTGTCGTGCTGCAACTGTGGCGGAGACCATGAAGCTTACACCCGCACATGCCCTGATTACATTAGAGCGGCAAAAAAGTACGAACAAAAGAAAACGCCCGCAGAGACGGAGAAAAGGGGAGCAAATAGAACCTTCAAACCTGCACCGGCCATCAACCCATGGCAAAGAAAGGAACAAGAACGAGGGAAATCTACGGAAGAAGGAAAGGACTTGACAGGTACTATTAGGACCGAGAGCCGGGAAACCGAAAAAACATACGGACATATCCCCGAAATATCCGACCTTATAAAAACCATGTCCGAATTCGGGAAAATGATGCAACTACAAATGCAAATGTTACAGGAAATGATGACCAAAATAAGCGGCATAATACTTACAAGCGCCAACTATCATGGAAAATAGACATAAAGATAAACAAAAATTGGTCATTTGCCTGTGGAATGTTAACGGAGGGCTAGAGCACAAAACGCCCGAGCTTCTTCATTTCCTCAGAAGGAATAAGGTGGACATATGCCTTCTATCAGAGACGCATCTAAAAACTGACGTTAGCTGGAAACTCCCCGGTTATAAAATAAGACGGAATGACCGAGCCCTTACACAGAGACAAAAAGCTGCAGGAGGCGTAGCAATCACAGTACGAGAAGAGCTGACTACCACAGATTTGCCGATTTTAACCTCTAACAATTTAGAAAGCATAGGGCTGGAAATCTTAATAGACAAAGGGAAGATAAAAATATACTCCTGCTACCTCCCACCAAGAAAAAGTGTGGTAAAACCAGAATTTGACGCCCTCTTAGACTCTGACGAACCAACAATTATTGGTGGCGATTTTAACGCTAAACATTATGACTGGGACTGCCCGACAAAGAACGAAAACGGGAAACTTATCAGAAAATGGACAAATGATCTCAAAGCAAAAATAATTGCCCCAAACGAACCGACGAGGGTACATGGCCAAAATGTCATCGATCTCGCAATATTAAAAAATGTAAGGAGCCCAGCGAAAGCCATTACCTATAAAAACTTAACAAGCGACCACTACCCGGTATTGTTAAGCATCGGGACTAAACCGATAATAAACCCGGAAAGGACTAAACGACCCTCTCTCGGGTTAGCAAACTGGCCACTCTTCAGGGAATCTGTCGTAGACGGCTTAGAAAAGAGCCGCAGCCCAGACACGACTGAGACGATAGACGAGATGGTAGCAGAAATAACAAATGCCATTGTGGAAGGCATGAAAAAAGGGATACCGATGGCAAAGAAACGACCGTATGATTACCTCAAGCTAAGCGATGAGGTAAAAACCCTCATTAAAGAAAGAAATGCTCTTAGAAGATCATACTATCGCCTAGGCACCCGAGAACTTAAAAATAGGGTTAAAGATCTTAACAAAAAAATAAGGACTTCAATTGAGGAAGCTAGGACTGCTAAATTCAATCAGCAACTAGCAGAACTAAATAAAAACAATCACTCCGTATGGAAGTTAGCAAAGAAACTACGGAAATCCCCTACCAGTGACCCAAGTATAAAAACAAAAACAGAGACCCTGACGACGTCCCAAGAAAAGGCCAAACATATGGCAACATTTTATGAAAACATTTTTACGACCAACGACCCGGGGGCCGAAAAAGCCGAAATAAAACCATTGAACAAAAACGACGCCGGGTCACCGGAGGGGCAACTAATTATCACACTGGATGATGTTGTTGAAGAAATAGCCAAGCTCCCAAACGGGAAATCCCCGGGAGAGGACAACATCTCTAACGAAATAATAAAAAGACTTCCGGAAGCGGCCGGTCAGTATCTGGTAAGGATCTTTAACGCGTCAATCGCACTCGGATACTACCCGAAAGATTGGAAGAAGGCCTTGATCAAATGTATCCCTAAAAAGGGGGGGAAAACGCTAAAAGAGGAAAACTTGAGACCAATATCCCTCCTCTCGAGCCTGGGTAAGCTCCTTGAAAGGGTTGTAGCACCGCACATCAAGAGATACGCGGAGCTAAAGGAAGTCATACCACAAGAACAGTTCGGTTTCCGCCAGGGATATTCAACCGAACAACAGATTCACAGAGTCACAGACTTCATAAGTGACGCTTACAACAAAAAAGAAAAAGCCATCGGTATTTTCCTTGACCTATCTAAGGCCTTCGACAAGGTCTGGCATGGGGGCCTAATTCAAAAGATGGAGTTTTGGAAATTCCCCAAATGGATGATAAATTGGACAAAGTCTTACCTAGACGGAAGAACTTTTAAAGTCAAATGGGGCGAAGAAAAAAGCGACAACAAAACTGCCAAAGCTGGTGTCCCACAAGGATCCATATTAGGCCCTCTGCTATTCAACATTTATACAGCCGACTTCCCAAAGCACAAAAATGACTGGCGAAGTATAACTGCCCTCTACGCTGACGATGCCGCAATCCTGGTAAAAGGGAAAAACATGACCTCAATAAAAGAAAGAGCACAAGATGCATTGGACGAGATAACATCGTGGTATAAAAAATGGAAATTGCAGATAAATACCCAAAAAACGAAAGCAATACTTTTCGTCCACCCAGGATCACGTGAAGCATCCTGTGAATGTATCAGGATTGGACAACAACCGATTGAATGGAGTCAAAGCATCAAATATTTAGGAGTGGACTTAGATGACAGACTGACCTTTAAAATACATATCAAACAGATAAGAGATAAAGCGGCCGCAATAAGGTCGCAATTGGCACCGATTATCCGACAAAACGCCACCCCTAAGGAAATAAAAATTCTAATATACTCGGCAATAATAAGACCAATAATGACCTACGCAGCCCCTGCGTGGATGGGACTACTCAGTAGATCCCTAATGGACAAATTATGTAGCACAGAACGGAAGACCCTGAGGCTGGCTTTTGGGCTCCCCCCCTGGGAGGAAAATGAGAATGTATACCGAAAAACAGGCATAGAAAAACTCTCAGATCTCCTACTAACAAGGTGTAAAACATACTATGACAAGTTAAAAGAAAACCCAAATAGGGCCATGACATACACAAAAATAAATAAAATAGGCCCCTATGATAAACATAAGAGACCTAATAATGTCACACTCCAATAATAATACGGAAAATAATTAAATAAATATAAAAAAGGGCAAAAACAACGATGCTGGTGGTGCTCCAGAAAGAAAAAGGAAATATATACCGAGACACAGAGCATAAGCCCAACTAGGCGACCTCTGATAAAAAAAAGCCGCCTAAAAAACGGCAAGGCAATTCGTCGTCGTCGGCATACATTCATGCATGGAACCTTACACCCCACACCTATGCAAACACTCAAACTACCAACTAACATACACATGCACCTGAAAGTTTACCTAACATCTCTATAGTGTTTATTTTTGTTTTGACTTGTAAATTCAACGTTTTTAATATTTCTAAAGTGACTTCGGTTTCTTGCTATTATGATTACTGATTGTTCGGGGAAAGAATGAGTATTTGTACCTATCTGTCTTGGAATCTATCTCCCTTAGTTTATCTTTGTGGTCTGATCTACCTAAGTAGTGTGGGGCCATTATAATTCCTTCAGTGTCATATTTAAACTCGTTTGTTCTGAACCTTCTAAAAGTCTAAGCCTCGCTTGTTCTCTCCGCACTTCAAGTGGTTCCCAGCCTAAATCCCCTAAGAGACCTGTCACACTTGTGTTTTTATCATAACAATTTTTAACGAATCTAGCGGATTTTCTCTGGACTTTATCTAATTCTTTTTGCCAAATTTTCTCCCACGGATCCCAAATACTTGCGGCATATTCCAAATAAGGTCTAACTAGAGCAAAATAACCCCTCTCTTTAACTTTTTCATCACATTTCCCCACCACCCGTTTTATGAAGCCAAGTTTCTTTAAAGCTGATCCGCATATTGTCCTGATATGTGCTCCCCATGAAGGGCGTGGTGTTAGAACAACCCCCAAATATTTAACTTGATTTGCCGTAGTCAATACTGAACCCTCTATTTTGTAGTTTATATCCTGTTCCTCGCTTCCTTTATTCCAAAATTTAAAAACTGCACATTTATCTATATTAGCTATATCTATACCTCCCGTCTCGGCCAGTACGGGAGGAATCGGGGGGGAATTTAAATTTTTTGGGTATTTGAGATAATGGTTACTTGGTAGATATTTTCTTCCACAAATACCTGTCGGAATGTGGTGGTCAACAAAACCAATCGGGCGTAAAGGTCGAAAAACTGTCGTTTGACCGTCGTCGCGGCCGAAAATGAAACCGCGCGTCGTTCAAATCATCCACCCTGCTCGGATACGTACGCGATTGACGAAGGGTGCCCCGGGGGTCCTATGGCGGCGGTGCGGCCTCGTTGCTCAAGCTACCGGTCCATGGCGGACTTGCAAGTGCACCGGGGGCCGGACCTCAATTTGATCTTAACCATATTGCCAAGAAGAAGAAATGAGGGTGCCATAATGTATGAGTTTTTATATAAATATTCATGGATTTAGGGTTGGAATCATTGGCTGCAAGACGACTCAATGCAAGATTGAAATGATTGAATAAATTTGATCCACATGGCGTAGCACTGAGGTCTCGCAAATTATTCGTACTAATATATAAATTGGTCGCTTGGATCATGCATATAAAATTCAAGAAATAGATGCCAGAGCTAGAAGACTTAAGGACTCCATTTCCCCTCGGACAATACGGGATAGCAATTGCAGGGTTATCGATAGCAAAAATTCCACTAGCCACCCTCAGCGTCTAAAAAATTATTAGTTGTATGTATTATGCATGCTCTTCCACTAACCTTATGCGTTTTGTTATAATCCATTCTTTCCGAATGACCACATTTCTGTTTATTTCATCTGCTTTTAAGTTTCCATTTCATTTCCTCGTCCCTCTCCGCGGGTGGAAATTCCTGCTACCAGCAACGTTGGGTCGAATTCCTTGCCTTTTACAGACTCTTTCGGGGAGGAGTGCTACGTGGTACATTTTCATGTGGTAGTGATGTTTAAATTTCTTGCTTGTTTGTCCTGGCTTCCGTGTTGTAGGATGGCTTCCGTGCTGCATCATGCGGTGCAGTTTTTTAGTTTTTTGCGGTATATGCGTTTGCATGAGTTATGGATGAAGGGATTTTTGCATGTGTGTGCGCTGCTGTGGGTGTATTTTTGCGTGTTGTTTCTTTTGCATGTGGTGTATTTCCTTTTTACAGTTGGTGACCTAACACCCCACGCCACACGCCCTTGCGGCTGCTAACGGGGTATTATGTAGATATAGATGAACTTTATGTTTTTTACCGGACTGCGCATCCTAAGCGCCGAAGTACCTTCGCACACACTGCCCGGTGGAGTAGGGGGCCTCGACGACTCGAATTTCCTACTCCGCAGAATTGAGAGGTGGAAGGGGGCGGAGGAACTAGCACGCGAGGATGCTTTTCTAATGGCCCCTGCCGCCCCGTTTTTATGTGAAGGACGTGGTGGAATGGGAGGGCATTAAATCATGGCACCACGGGGCCTGGTGGACAATATTCTACGGCCTGAAACACCGTGGAATGTTAATTGAAAATTTTTCCTTTTGAACAAACAAAATGTTTAAAAGATGTAAATGCTGAAGACCGAGGGGGCGACGGAGGGCTTTCCCGTTTTCTAAGGGACCGCGGAACGAAAAATTTCAAAATTATAAATTTTAAATTTAGCGCGTCGCGCCCACGAGAATGAATCCTCGCGTGCTGGTTCCTCCGCCCCCCTCCTTCTCTCGCACTCTGTAGAGGAGGAAAGTCGAGGCGTAGGAGCCCGACTCCTCCCCCCCCTTTCACTTACGGGTGGCGCGTCCGAAAGCGCTTCGGCGCGTAGGAGCGCCGTCCGTGAAAAATCATAGTTTGGTCCCCCGATTCTTTTTTTTGGCCTTTTGGCTAAGATCAAAGTAGAGTCCGGCCCATGGTGCACTTCCAAGTCCCCTCCGGACAGGTCCGCTCGGCTTTTCCGCGGTCTGAGGGACCGCGAAACAAAAGATTAAAAAATTTTAAAGTTTTAATTCAGCGCGTGGAACCCACCAGGATGAAGTCTAGGTGGCCGCCGAGTTAGGCGCTGAAGCCACTAAACCTTCTTCTCGGTCACTACGGCATCTACATCTACATCTACATAATACCCCGCAAGCCGCCGCAAGGGCGTGTGGCGGGGCGTGCTAGGTCACCACCCATAATTTAGAAAAGAAAAAGAAAAAAAAACCCCATGCAATAACGCCAAAATCATATATATATAAAAAAAAAAAAAACATGGCATACATTCATGCATGGAACCTTACACCCCACACACATGCAAACACTCAAACTACCAACTAACATACACATGCACCTGAAAGTATACCTAACATCTCTATAGTGTTTATTTTTGTTCCGACTTGTAAATTCAACGTTTTTAATATTTCTAAAGTGACTTCGGTTTCTTGCTATTATGATTACTGATTGTTCGGGGAAAGAATGAGTATTTGTACCTATCTGTCTTGGAATCTATCTCCCTTAGTTTATCTTTGTGGTCTGATCTACCCAAGTAGTGTGGGGCCATTATAATTCCTTCAGTGTCATATTTAAACTCGTTTGTTCTGAACCTTTCTAAAAGTCTAAGCCTCGCTTGTTCTCTCCGCACTTCAAGTGGTTCCCAGCCTAAATCCCCTAAGAGACCTGTCACACTTGTGTTTTTTTCATAACAATTTTTAACGAATCTAGCGGATTTTCTCTGGACTTTATCTAATTCTTTTTGCCAAATTTTCTCCCACGGATCCCAAATACTTGCGGCATATTCCAAATGAGGTCTAACTAGAGCAAAATAACCCCTCTCTTTAACTTTTTCATCACATTTCCCCACCACCCGTTTTATGAAGCCAAGTTTCTTTAAAGCTGATCCGCATATTGTCCTGATATGTGCTCCCCATGAAAGGCGTGGTGTTAGAACAACCCCCAAATATTTAACTTGATTTGCCGTAGTCAATACTGAACCCTCTATTTTGTAGTTTATATCCTGTTCCTCGCTTCCTTTATTCCAAAATTTAAAAACTGCACATTTATCTATATTAGCTATATCTATACCTCCCGTCTTGGCCAGTACGGGAGGAATCGGGGGGGAATTTAAATTTTTTGGGTATTTGAGATAATGGTTTCTTGGGAGATATTTTCTTCCAAAAATACCTGTCGGAATGTGGTGGTCAACAAAACCGATCGGGCGTAAAGCTCGAAAATCTGTCGTTTGACCGTCGTCGCGGCCGAAAATGAAACCGCGCGTCGTTCAAATCATCCACCCTGCTCGGATACGTACGCGATTGACGAAGGGTGCCCCGGGGGTCCTATGGCGGCGGTGTGGCCTCGTTGCTCAAGCTACCGGTCCATGGCGGACTTGCAAGTGCACCGGGGGCCGGACCTCAATTTGATCTTAGCCATAAGGCCGAGAAGAAGAAATGAGGGAGCCATAATGTATGAGTTTTCGTCGAAATATTCATGGATTAAGGGTTGGAATCATTGGCTGCAAGACGACTCAATGCAAGATTGAAATTATTGAATAAATTTGATCCGCATGTCTCAGAACCGGGGTCTCGCAAATTATTCGTACTAATATATACATTGGTCGCTTGGATCATGCATATAAAATTCGGGAAATAGATGCCAGAGCTAGAAGAGACATTAGAGTTTTCAAATAACACATTCGTTAACTTCAAGAAAACCACAAGAACGCTCCAGCCAGACAATCAACGGGTGGTATAGCCCAGGTTGCAAGGCACCCGAGAGGAGTGGCTAACCCAGCTCCACTTTCTTACTCGAGGGTGGCGCTCTGCGCCTCATCATTAAATCGGTCGTCTCATTTCGGCTATCCGGCAAAGCGCCCCCTGGGTGCATTGCACATGCCGGTGAACCGGGTGGGTCCCCACGCTAGGGTTCCCCTTAAAAAATAGCGATACACAAAAGGTATACACATATACGCCATTGTATGTCAATTGTAAAAACGCCATAGCCCAGGGTGGGCTATCGTACCATTTCGGAGCAACATTGCGCTCCGAAAATCACAGCGAAATGGCCGATTCGTCCAACAAAGCAAGTACTGCCAACGATATAAACAACCTTATTCCAGCGCCACCTCCCTTGCCGTTGCAAGGAATGTTTAAACAAGTATACACATTTAGTGCACGGGCGAAAGAGGACCCGCGAAAGGAGAAAAATCACGAAAATGGTAAACCTGGCCCGGCCGGTCAGGCCCAGAGGCAAGCAATTGCACAGACAGAAGCTCTTGACATTACTATATTCTCTCGCAAATACAATAGCGACATAGCTTCGCCATCCCCGGCGACAGCCGAAGCCATTGCCGCCCTTCAAAAGCAGCAAAAGGTCAATAAACAACAAGAAAAGGTCAATTTAGTAGGTACCTCTGAAACAGCCATGGAAGCGAGGAACACGGCCAATAACAATAGCAACAACCATTTGACAACGTCCACCTCTTCAGCAACGACCACTGTTGCCCTCCCTCTCGCCGAACCGCTTAACACAGGCCCTCAAGCACAAACACCGCATGGTCAAAGAGACGACGGCTTCACTGTCGTCTCCAGGAAAAAAGGTACCCCGCTTAAGAGGCGAAGAATTTTAGACTCCCCAGATATCGCTCATCCAAATAGGTTTTCACCCATTGAGTCATCGGCTGAGGTGATGGAGACTCAGCCATCCGTACCAAAATCACCCAAAATCCCGGCCATAACCGTCCATAATGTGAAAGGGTGGGTTGAATTGGCTAAGGAGTTGACGGCGAATCTGCTCTCGCCGCCCAAATGTATCCTCAAGGGACCAAACACCGTGGCAATAACTTGTGCCAACACTGAGGATTATGTTAAAACTAAACACATTCTTAAAACTAGGGACCTAGAATATACGTCTTACCAGCTTCCAGCCGATAGGCTGAAAGAATATTGTGTAAAAAACCTGGTAGGCGACGTAAATGCAAAGGAATTAGAGCTAGAATTACACCGAATGGGGTATAAAGTAAAAAGCGTAGTACAACTGACCACCACTAAACCTACCTACGAGGACAGGATGAAAGGGAAAACAACTGGCATCAAGCGATTGGTGCCAGTTTATCACGTCATCTTAACAAATGACCCCCAACCAGGGGACCTTCTCAAAATTGAATACTTGTTGACCATGCGGGTGAATATATCTAAATTCACCAAACCTAAGGGCGTTGTACAGTGCCACAAATGCCAGGGCTTCGGACATACAAAAAATTATTGTAACATTCGGCCCCGTTGCGTTAAGTGTGCCGGTCCACACTTAACATCCGAATGTGAAAAGAAAGATCGCAGTACGCCCGCGCGATGCGTAAACTGCACAATGGAGCACCCCGCCAATTATCGCGGATGTCCCGTTTTTAAATGGGAAAATCAACGAAAATTGGCGAGAGAAAAGCGCGACACAATTTCCCGAGGACCAGCCCAAGGGAAAACATATATACCTGCCCCGGCTCCTGACAAGAATGCTTGGGCTCCTAGAGCTCAAGGTCCTTTGCAGGACCAATCATCTTTTACCGCCACCAACCCATTTCCCTCTCTCCCCCCTCCTAGGATCCCTCCTCCCCATGTTATCAACCCACTTCTGCCCGGCGGCGCTATTTCACTTTCTACTCCTTCCTCTTTAAATCACCTACCAAACCTTCCGGCTTCAAATTCCGCACACAATGAACAGTCACTGTTTGGATACTTTATGTCCATGCATCACCAGTTAAGTCTCTTAAAGACAAAAACGGAGAAGAAAATCTTTATGCTCCAACAATTATGCGAGTTGCACGAGCTTAATGACGAGTAAGCTCCGTAACATTTGCCTTCTCAGTTGGAATTGCAACGGCATACTCGGCCGCCAACGGGAACTCAAAAATTTTATAAGCTCTGGCAATTTCGATGTAGTCGCCCTTCAGGAGACGCATCTGACACCCAGTCACAGATTCCACTTGCCCAACTATACCACATATCGGCGAGACCGTCCCACCGCTCGCGGTGGTGGCGTGCTCATCGCAGTAAAATCCTCTATTAAACACAAAGCACTGAAAGGATACGCCCTTAGTACATTAGAATGCGTCGGAATACGACTCCCAACTCCCATAGGTGACCTTGACATCTATTCAGCTTACCAACCTAGTGGTAAAACTATTCTTCCTGACGAAATTCGTCCCTTATTCCCGACTGACAGTCGCGTCGTTGCCATCGGCGATTGGAATTCAAAACATACGGAATGGGGGTGCCGGTCCGCGAATACTAATGGCCGGCGTTTGCATAACATTGTTAATTCCATCATGGTAGACGTCGAAGTGCCACTAGCGGCAACGCACATTGACAGCCGTGGTGAAGACATCCTGGATTTCTGCCTAACGAAAAATCTGCCTTACATAACGACTCCAACTGTACTTTCCGATCTCTCCAGTGATCATTACCCGATTAAAACCGACATTGCGACTGTCCCTTATGAGCAGCCTCCTTCCCTTCCTTCAAAGACGAACTGGAAACAGTTCGCCTCCATAGCAGAAGACGCCTTTTCCTCAATCACAATCCCACACTCCTCAGCCCGGCAGGACATTGACGCTCATGTCTTGGCCATAACCGAGGCAATGCGTGACGCGCATGCACTGGCATCGCTCCCGTACCCTCATCCCCCTCCTCCTTCAAACGCCCTACCCGACGACATCCTGCTACTCATAAAACAGCGCAACAAGGCCCGCAGACAATGGGCGCGAACCAGGGATGGCGCCTATAAACGGCGTTATAACTTTTTCGCGTCCTGCGTCAAACGCGAGATCAGAAATCGGTTTAATGACCAATGGAGAGACAAACTCGACAACCTTTCCTTCGACGACGGATCCCTTTGGAAGGTTGCTAAGCAACTGACCAAAAAAGGCCGTCCAGACCAGCCCATCAGGCATAACGACAACCTGTACTTCGACGCCAATGACAAGGCAGAAATCCTAGCCAACGCGTTCCAGGAAACCATGACTCTTAAAACCGACTGGCCAAGGACGCGGGAGGACGAAGAAGCCGAGGCTGCTGTAAGTAGCTTAGGTCTCCTTCCGACTCCTCCATTCCAGCCGGTCACTGAGACGGAGCTTAGAATGACAATAAAGTACTTAAACCCGAAAAAAGCCCCGGGTATTGATGACATCTCAAACAGGCATTTGAAGAACGCGCCACTGCCGGCCGTTCGTCACCTACTGGGCTTATTTAATAACTGTCTTTCCTCTTGCTACTTTCCAGATTCCTGGAAAATAGCAAAAGTGTGCCTGCTTCCCAAGCCAGGCAAAGACCCGACAATTCCTTTAAACCGTAGACCTATTTCCTTACTTTCATCTATCTCTAAGCTGTTTGAATCAATTTTAAAAGCCCGTCTAGACCTCTTCCTACGGACCAATGACGTAATACGACCGGAACAAATGGGATTCCGGGAAGGACATTCCACCTCCCTGCAGATACTCAGACTAGCAGAGTATATCAGCCACGGCATGCAGAACAACCAACACACTGCAGTGTTGTTCTTGGATGTGGCCAAGGCATTCGACCAAGTCTGGCATGATGGATTGATACTTAAATTATTTAAAATCGGGGTTCCATTACATCTCATCAAGATGTTCCATAGTTTTCTCGCTTCACGAGCTATACATGTCGCCGAAAACGGAGCTCTATCAACCGGGAAACAGATAAATTGTGGCGTCCCGCAGGGCGCCATATTATCTCCTACTCTCTTCAACTGCTATGTCAACGATCTTCCTTCTTCTCCACAAACTCAAACTTTCATGTTCGCCGACGATACTGCTATCGCGGCAAGGTCTTGGAGCGGCACATGTGCCTTCCGAAAGATACAAAACCACCTCTCTTTACTCGAAAAGTGGACCGTCGACTCGAAAGTAACAATTAACGCTGAGAAAAGTGTTGTTGTCGACTTTCGGAGGAGACGAAGCTATTTCCCAAAAAAACCTCTAACCTTTCAATCCGTGCGTATTCCGACGAAATTGTCACACAAATTCTTAGGGATACACTTCGACTACAGACTGACATGGGCCACGCACGTGCAGCATGCCTTACACATCGCTCAGGGCACAAGAGCACTTCTGTCTCCACTCTTGTGCTCCAAATCACGCCTCACGCACCGAACCAAGATTAGACTGTACCTTTCGTATATCCGTCCCAGGATGCTGTACGGCTGCGAAATTTTCGGGAACGCGACAAAAACAGACAGAATACGCTTAGAAACATTCCAGAATAGAATACTTCGCTACCTCACAAACCAGAGTAAACTCGTCCCAATACATGAGATCAGAAACGCACACAAAATACCTAAAATACACGACTTCATTCGAGCGCAAGCTGAACGACTCGAGAGGTCCCTTCCACAAAACACGCTTACAAAGAACATATGGGATTACTCCCTTCATAGAAAACGCCATCCGAGCTACAGACTGCCAAAAGAAATTCTATTTCGGTAACATTACCGAATTCTTTTCTATGACTTTCTTTTTCTATAGATGTGTCAAAAATTATAAATGTATTTCAGCTAGAGTTAAGGTTTTATGCTTAAGGCATTGTGTAACTGCCAATTTGCTTTAATTGTATGTAAAAAAAAAAGGACTTTGAAAAGGAAAGTTAAGAAATTTATAAAAAATTAAAAAAAAAAATAAAAAAAAAAGGACAAAAAGAAAATTATATATATATCCAAAGAAAAAAATATATATATATATATTTTAAAAAAAAACAACAAAAGAGAAAAAAAAATAAAATAAATATCTTATATAGAATTTAATTAGACCAGAATCTAATGTTAATTTTAGTTTTTAGATTGATAAATGTTTTTCCGTCCTGTTGACGTGTTTTTGGGCAAAATGTCTCGGCCCTTAGAATTAAGCTAATTTTAGTCCTTCCTTTAAGATAAGGCCAATTGCCAACCCACTAGAGGTCTTTCTTTCAATTTCTCCTTCACTAACACTGGAAAGGTACACGTTCGTCATTTACACATTCGATCGCCATTTATTTCCCTGTGCAAACTGCACATACACTAACGCTGAAGGGGTGGACGTTGTCACACCGAAGCAGCGCTTAAAATGAGGGCAAAATGCCCAGTCATTAGGGGATCTGGTCTGGTCTGGTCCAGAGCTAGAATACTTAAGGACATCTTCTCCCCCCGTCAATACGGGATAGAAACTGACGGGTTATAGATAGGAGAAATTCCACTAGCCACCCTCAGCGCATAAAAAATCATTAGTTGTATTTATATTGCATGCTCTTCCACTAACCTTATGCGTTTTGTTATAATCCATTCTTTCCGAATGACCACATTTGTGTTTATTTCATCTGTTTTTAAGTTTCCATTTCATTTCCTCGTCCCTCTCCGCGGGGGGAAATTCCTGCTACCTGCAACGTTGGGTCGCATTCTTTGCCTTTTACAGACTCTTTCGGGGTGGAGTGCTATGTGGTACATTTTCATGTGGTAGTGATGTTTAAATTTCTTGCTTGTTTGTCCTTGCTTCCGTGTTGTAGGATGGCTTCCGTGCTGCATCAAGGGGGTCAGTTTTTTAGCGGTATAGGCGTTTGCATCAGTATTGGATGAAGGGATTTTTGCATGAGTGTGTGCGCTGCTGTGGGTGTATCTTTGCGTGTTGTTTCTTTTGCATGTGGTATATTTCCTTTTTACAGTTGGTGACCTAACACCCCACGTCAATCGCCTTGCGGCTGCTTGCGGGGTATTATATAGATATAGATGAAGTGTATGATTTTTACCGGACTGCGCATCCTAAGCGCCGAAGTGCCTTCGCACACACTGCCCGGTGGAGTAGGGGGCCTCGACGACTCGAATTTCCTACTCCGCAGAATCGAGAGGTGGAAGGGGGCGGAGGAACTAGCACGCGAGGATGCTTTTCTAATGGCCCCCGCCGCCCCGTTTTTATGTGAAGGACGTGGTGGAATGGGAGGGCATTAAATCATGGCACCACCGGGCCTGGTGGACAATATTCTACGGCCTGAAACACCGTGGAATGTTAATTGAAAATTTTTCCTTTTGAACAAACAAAATGTTTAAAAGATGTAAATGCTGAAGACCGAGGGGGCGACGGAGGGCTTTCCCGATTTCTAAGGGACCGCGGAACGAAAAATTTCAAAATTATAAATTTTAAATTTAGCGCGTCGCGCCCACGAGAATGAATCCTCGCGTGCTGGTTCCTCCGCCCCCCTCCTTCTCTCGCACTCTGTAGAGGAGGAAAGTCGAGGCGTAGGAGCCCGACTCCTCCCCCCGCTTTCACTTACGGGTGGCGCGTCCGAAGGCGCTTCGGCGCGTAGGAGCGCCGTCCGCGAAAAATCATAGTTTGGTCCCCCGATTCTTTTTTTGGCCTTTTGGCTAAGATCAAAGTAAAGTCCGGCCCATGGTGCACTTCCAAGTCCCCTCCGGACCGGTCCGCTCGGCTTTTCCGTGGTCTGAGGGACCGCGAAACAAAAGATTAAAAAATTTTAAAGTTTTAATTCAGCGCGTGGAACCCACCAGGATGAAGTCTAGGTGGCCGCCGAGTTAGGCGCTGAAGCCACTAAACCTTCTTCTCGGTCACTACGGCTGGTCTACATCTACATCTACATCTACATAATACCCCGCAAGCCGCCGCAAGGGCGTGTGGCGGGGGGTGCTAGGTCACCACCCATAATTTAGAAAAGAAAAAGAAAAAAAAACCGCATGCAATAACGACAAAATCATATATATATATATAAAAAAAAAAACATGGCATACATTCATGCATGGAACCTTACACCCCACACACATGCAAACACTAAAACTACCAACTAACATACACATGCACCTGAAAGTATACCTAACATCTCTATAGTGTTTATTTTTTTTCCGACTTGTAAATTCAACGTTTTTAATATTTCTAAAGTTACTTCGGTTTCTTGCTATTATGATTACTGATTGTTCGGGGAAAGAATGAGTATTTGTATCTATCTGTCTTGGAATCTATCTCCCTTAGTCTATCTTTGTGGTCAGATCTACCTAAGTAGTGTGGGGCCATTATAATTCCTTCAGTGTCATATTTAAACTCGTTTGTTCTGAACCTTTCTAAAAGTCTAAGCCTCGCTTTTTCTCTCCGCACTTCAAGTGGTTCCCAGCCTAAATCCCCTAAGAGACCTGTCACACTTGTGTTTTTATCATAACAATTTTTAACGAATCTAGCGGATTTTCTCTGGACTTTATCTAATTCTTTTTGCCAAATTTTCTCCCACGGATCCCAAATACTTGCGGCATATTCCAAATGAGGTCTAACTAGAGCAAAATAACACCTCTCTTTAACTTTTTCATCACATTTCCCCACCACCCGTTTTATGAAGCCAAGTTTCTTTAAAGCTGATCCGCATATTGTCCTGATATGTGCTCCCCATGAAAGGCGTGGTGTTAGATCAACCCCCAAATATTTAACTTGATCAATACTGAACCCTCTATTTTGTAGTTTATATCCTGTTCCTCGCTTCCTTTATTCCAAAATTTCAAAACTACACATTTATCTATATTAGCTATATCTATAACTCCCGTCTCGGCCAGTACGGGAGGAATCGGGGGGGAATTTAAATTTTTTGGGTATTTGAGATAATGGTTTCTTGGTAGATATTTTCTTCCAAAAATATCTGTCGGAATGTGGTGGTCAACAAAACCGATCGGGCGTAAAGCTCGAAAATCTGTCGTTTGACCGTCGTCGCGGCCGAAAATGAAACCTCGCGTCGTTCAAATCATCCACCCTGCTCGGATACGTACGCGATTGACGAAGGGTGCCCCGGGGGTCCTATGGCGGCGGTGCGGCCTCGTTGCTCAAGCTACCGGTCCATGGCGGACTTGCAAGTGCACCGGGGGCCGGACCTCAATTTGATCTTAGCCATAAGGCCGAGAAGAAGAAATGAGGGAGCCATAATGTATGAGTTTTCGTCGAAATATTCATGGGTTAAGGGTTGGAATCATTGGCTGAAAGACGACTCAATGCAAGATTGAAATTATTGAATAAATTTGATCCGTATGTCTCAGAACCGGGGTCTCGCAAATTATTCGTACTAATATATACATTGGTCGCTTGGATCATGCATATAAAATTCGGGAAATAGATGCCAGAGCTAGAAGACTTAAGGACATCTTCTCCCCCCGTCAATACGGGATAGAAACTGACGGGTTATAGATAGGAGAAATTCCACTAGCCACCCTCAGCGCATAAAAAATCATTAGTTGTATTTATATTGCATGCTCTTCCTCTAACCTTAGGCGTTTTGTTATAATCCATTCTTTCCGAATGACCACATTTGTGTTTATTTCATCTGTTTTTAAGTTTCCATTTCATTTCCTCGTCCCTCTCCGCGGGGGGAAATTCCTGCTACCTGCAACGTTGGGTCGCATTCCCTGCCTTTTACAGACTCTTTCGGGGTGGAGTGCTATGTGGTACATTTTCATGTGGTAGTGATGTTTAAATTTCTTGCTTGTGTGTCCTCGCTTCAGTGTGTTAGGATGGCTTCCGTGCTGCATCAAGGGGGTCAGTTTTTTAGTTTTTTTTCGGTATAGGCGTTTGCATCAGTATTGGATGAAGGGATTTTTGCATGAGTGTGTGCGCTGCTGTGGGTGTATCTTTGCGTGTTGTTTCTTTTGCATGTGGTATATTTCCTTTTTACAGTTGGTGACCTAACACCCCACGTCAATCGCCCTTGCGGCTGATTGCGGGGTATTATGTAGATATAGATGAAGTGTATGATTTTTACCGGACTGCGCATCCTAAGCGCCGTAGTGCCTTCGTACACACCGCCCGGTGGAGTAGGGGGCCTCGACGACTCGAATTTCCTACTCCGCAGAATCGAGAGGTGGAAGGGGGCGGAGGAACTAGCACGCGAGGATGCTTTTCTAATGGCCCCCACCGCCCCGTTTTTATGTGAAGGACGTGGCGGCATGGGAGGGCATTAAATCATGGCACCACGGGGCCTGGTGGACAATATTCTACGGCCTGAAACACCGTGGAATGTTAATTGAAAATTTTTCCTTTTGAACAAACAAAATGTTTAAAAGATGTAAATGCTGAAGACCGAGGGGGCGACGGAGGGCTTTCCCGTTTTCTAAGGGACCGCGGAACGAAAAATTTCAAAATTATACATTTTAAATTTAGCGCGTCGCGCCCACGAGAATGAATCCTCGCGTGCTGGTTCCTCCGCCCCCTTCCTTCTCTCGCACTCTGTAGAGGAGGAAAGTTGAGGCGTAGAAGCCCGACTCCTCCCCCCCCTTTCACTTACGGGTGGCGCGTCCTAAGGCGCTTCGGCGCGTAGGAGCACCGTCCGCGAAAAATCATAGTTTGGTCCCCCGATTCTTTTTTTTGGCCTTTTGGCTAAGATCAAAGTAGAGTCCGGCCCATGGTGCACTTCCAAGTCCCCTCCGGACCGGTCAGCTCGGCTTTTCCGCGGTCTGAGGGACCGCGAAACAAAAGAATAAAAAATTTTAAAGTTTTAATTCAGCGCGTGGAACCCACCAGGATGAAGTCTAGGTGGCCGCCGAGTTAGGCGCTGAAGCCACTAAACCTTCTTCTCGGTCACTACGACTTGTCTACATCTACATCTACATCTACATAATACCCCGCAAGCCGCCGCAAGGGCGTGTGGCGGGGGGTGCTAGGTCACCACCCATAATTTAGAAAAGAAAAAGAAAAAAAAACCGCATGCAATAACGACAAAATCATATATATATATATATATATATATATATAAAAAACATGGCATACATTCATGCATGGAACCTTACACCCCACACACATGCAAACACTCAAACTACCAACTAACATACACATGCACCTGAAAGTATACCTAACATCTCTATAGTGTTTAATTTTGTTCCGACTTGTAAATTCAACGTTTTTAATATTTCTAAAGTGACTTCGGTTTCTTGCTATTATGATTACTGATTGTTCGGGGAAAGAATGAGTATTTGTACCTATCTGTCTTGGAATCTATCTCCCTTAGTTTATCTTTGTGGTCTGATCTACCTAAGTAGTGTGGGGCCATTATAATTCCTTCAGTGTCATATTTAAACTCGTTTGTTCTGAACCTTTCTAAAAGTCTTAGCCTCGCTTGTTCTCTCCGCACTTCAAGTGGTTCCCAGCCTAAATCCCCTAAGAGACCTGTCACACTTGTGTTTTTATCATAACAATTTTTAACGAATCTAGCGGATTTTCTCTGGACTTTATCTAATTCTTTTTGCCAAATTTTCTCCCACGGATCCCAAATACTTGCGGCATATTCCAAATGAGGTCTAACTAGAGCAAAATAACACCTCTCTTTAACTTTTTCATCACATTTCCCCACCACCCGTTTTATGAAGCCAAGTTTCTTTAAAGCTGATCCGCATATTGTCCTGATATGTGCTCCCCATGAAAGGCGTGGTGTTAGAACCACCCCCAAATATTTAACTTGATCAATACTGAACCCTCTATTTTGTAGTTTATATCCTGTTCCTCGCTTCCTTTATTCCAAAATTTCAAAACTGCACATTTATCTATATTAGCTATATCTATACCTCCCGTCTCGGCCAGTACGGGAGGAATCGGGGGGGAATTTAAATTTTTTGGGTATTTGAGATAATGGTTTCTTGGTAGATATTTTCTTCCACAAATACCTGTCGGAATGTGGTGGTCAACAAAACCGATCGGGCGTAAAGCTCGAAAAACTGTCGTTTGACCGTCGTCGCGGCCGAAAATGAAACCGCGCGTCGTTCAAATCATCCACCCTGCTCGGATACGTACGCGATTGACGAAGGGTGCCCCGGGGGTCCTATGGCGGCGGTGCGGCCTCGTTGCTCAAGCTACCGGTCCATGGCGGACTTGCAAGTGCACCGGGGGCCGGACCTCAATTTGATCTTAGCCATAAGGCCGAGAAGAAGAAATGAGGGAGCCATAATGTATGAGTTTTCGTCGAAATATTCATGGATTAAGGGTTGGAATCATTGATTGCAAGACGACTCAATGCAAGATTGAAATTATTGAATAAATTTGATCCGCATGTCTCAGAACCGGGGTCTCGCAAATTATTCGTACTAATATATACATTGGTCGCTAGAATCATGCATATAAAATTCGGGAAATAGATGCCAGAGCTAGAAGACTTAAGGACATCTTCTCCCCCCGTCAATACGGGATAGCAACTGACGGGTTATAGATAGGAGAAATTCCACTAGCCACCCTCAGCGTCTAAAAAATCATTAGTTGTATTTATATTGCATGCTCTTCCACTAACCTTATGCGTTTTGTTATAATCCATTCTTTCCGAATGACCACATTTGTGTTTATTTCATCTGTTTTTAAGTTTCCATTTCACTTCCTCGTCCTTCTCCACGGGGGGAAATTCCTGCTACCTGCAACGTTGGGTCGCATTCCTTGCCTTTTGCAGACTCTTTCGGGGTGGAGTGCTACGTGGTACATTTTCATGTGGTAGTGATGTTTAAATTTCTCTCTTGTTTGTCCTTGCTTACGTGTTGTAGGATGGCTTCCGTGCTGCATCAAGGGGGTCAGTTTTTTAGTTTTTTTGCGGTATAGGCGTTTGCATCAGTATTGGATGAAGGGATTTTTGCATGAGTGTGTGCGCTGCTGTGGGTGTATCTTTGCGTGTTGTTTCTTTTGCATGTGGTATATTTCGTTTTTACAGTTGGTGACCTAACACCCCACGTCAATCGCCCCATCGGCTGCTTGCGGGGTATTATATAGATATAAATTAAGTGTATGATTTTTACCGGACTGCGCATCCTAAGCGCCGAAGTGCCTTCGCACACACTGCCCGGTGGAGTAGGGGGCCTCGACGACTCGAATTTCCTACTCCGCAGAATTGAGAGGTGGAAGGGGGCGGAGGAACTAGCACGCGAGGATGCTTTTCTAATGGCCCCCGCCGCCCCGTTTTTATGTGAAGGACGTGGTGGAATGGGAGGGCATTAAATCATAGCACCACGGGGCCTGGTGGACAATATTCTACGGCCTGAAACACCGTGGAATGTTAATTGAAAATTTTTCCTTTTGAACAAACAAAATGTTTAAAAGATGTAAATGCTGAAGACCGAGGGGGTGACGGAGGGCTTTCCCGATTTCTAAGGGACCGCCGAACGAAAAATTTCAAAATTATAAATTTTAAATTTAGCGCGTCGCGCCCACGAGAATGAATCCTCGCGTGCTGGTTCCTCCGCCCCCCTCCTTCTCTCGCACTGTGTAGAGGAGGAAAGTCGAGGCGTAGGAGCCCGACTCCTCCCCCCCCTTTCACTTACGGGTGGCGCGTCCGAAGGCGCTTCGGCGCGTAGGAGCGCCGTCCGCGAAAAATCATAGTTTGGTCTCCCGATTCTTTTTTTTGGTCTTTTGGCTAAGATCAAAGTAGAGTCCGGCCCATGGTGCACTTCCAAGTCCCCTCCGGACCGGTCCGCTCGGCGTTTCCGCGGTCTGAGGGACCGCGAAACAAAAGATTAAAAAATTTTAAAGTTTTAATTCAGCGCGTGGAACCCACCAGGATGAAGTCTAGGTGGCCGCCGAGTTAGGCGCTGAAGCCACTAAACCTTCTTCTCGGTCACTACGGCTGGTCTACATCTACATCTACATCTACATAATACCCCGCAAGCCGCCGCAAGGGCATGTGGCGGGGGGTGCTAGGTCACCACCCATAATTTAGAAAAGAAAAAGAAAAAAAAAACCGCATGCAATAACGACAAAATCATATATATATAAAAAAAAAACATGGCATACATTCATGCATGGAACCTTACACCCCACACACATGCAAACACTCAAACTACCAACTAACATACACATGCACCTGAAAGTATACCTAACATCTCTATAGTGTTTATTTTTGATCCGACTTGTAAATTCAACGTTTTTAATATTTCTAAAGTGACTTCGGTTTCTTGCTATTATGATTACTGATTGTTCGGGGAAAGAATGAGTATTTGTACCTATCTGTCTTGGAATCTATCTCCCTTAGTTTATCTTTGTGGTCTGATCTACCTAAGTAGTGTGGGGCCATTATAATTCCTTCAGTGTCATATTTAAACTCGTTTGTTCTGAACCTTTCTAAAAGTCTAAGCCTCGCTTGTTCTCTCCGCAATTCAAGTGGTTCCCAGCCTAAATCCCCTAAGAGACCTGTCACACTTGTGTTTTTTTCATAACAATTTTTAACGAATCTAGCGGATTTTCTCTGGACTTTATCTAATTCTTTTTGCCAAATTTTCTCCCACGGATCCCAAATACTTGCGGCATATTCCAAATGAGGTCTAACTAGAGCAAAATAACACCTCTCTTTAACTTTTTCATCACATTTCCCCACCACCCGTTTTATGAAGCCAAGTTTCTTTAAAGCTGATCCGCATATTGTCCTGATATGTGCTCCCCATGAAAGGCGTGGTGTTAGAACAACCCCCAAATATTTAACATGATTTGCCGTAGTCAATACTGAACCCTCTATTTTGTAGTTTATATCCTGTTCCTCGCTTCCTTTATTCCAAAATTTCAAAACTGCACATTTATCTATATTAGCTATATCTATACCTCCCGTCTCGGCCAGTACGGGAGGAATCGGGGGGGAATTTAAATTTTTTGGGTATTTGAGATAATGGTTTCTTGGTAGATATTTTCTTCCACAAATACCTGTCGGAATGTGGTGGTCAACAAAACCGATCGGGCGTAAAGCTCGAAAAACTGTCGTTTGACCGTCGTCGCGGCCGAAAATGAAACCGCGCGTCGTTCAAATCATCCACCCTGCTCGGATACGTACGCGATTGACGAAGGGTGCCCCGGGGGTCCTATGGCGGCGGTGCGGCCTCGTTGCTCAAGCTACCGGTCCATGGCGGACTTGCAAGTGCACCGGGGGCCGGACCTCAATTTGATCTTAGCCATAAGGCCGAGAAGAAGAAATGAGGGAGCCATAATGTATGAGTTTTCGTCGAAATATTCATGGGTTAAGGGTTGGAATCATTGGCTGAAAGACGACTCAATGCAAGATTGAAATTATTGAATAAATTTGATCCGTATGTCTCAGAACCGGGGTCTCGCAAATTATTCGTACTAATATATACATTGGTCGCTTGGATCATGCATATAAAATTCGGGAAATAGATGCCAGAGCTAGAAGACTTAAGGACATCTTCTCCCCCCGTCAATACGGGATAGAAACTGACGGGTTATAGATAGGAGAAATTCCACTAGCCACCCTCAGCGTCTAAAAAATCATTAGTTGTATTTATATTGCATGCTCTTCCACTAACCTTAGGCGTTTTGTTATAATCCATTCTTTCCGAATGACCACATTTGTGTTTATTTCATCTGTTTTTAAGTTTCCATTTCATTTCCTCGTCCCTCTCCGCGGGGGGAAATTCCTCCTACCTGCAACGTTGGGTCGCATTCTCTGCCTTTTACAGACTCTTTCGGGGTGGAGTGCTATGTGGTACATTTTCATGTGGTAGTGATGTTTAAATTTCTTGCTTGTGTGTCCTTGCTTCAGTGTGTTAGGATGGCTTCCGTGCTGCATCAAGGGGGTCAGTTTTTTAGTTTTTTTGCGGTATAGGCGTTTGCATCAGTATTGGATGAAGGGATTTTTGCATGAGTGTGTGCGCTGCTGTGGGTGTATCTTTGCGTGTTGTTTCTTTTGCATGTGGTATATTTCCTTTTTACAGTTGGTGACCTAACACCCCACGTCAATCGCCCTTGCGGCTGATTGCGGGGTATTATGTAGATATAGATGAAGTGTATGATTTTTACCGGACTACGCATCCTAAGCGCCGTAGTGCCTTCGTACACACCGCCCGGTGGAGTAGGGGGCCTCGACGACTCGAATTTCCTACTCCGCAGAATCGAGAGGTGGAAGGGGGCGGAGGAACTAGCACGCGAGGATGCTTTTCTAATGGCCCCTGCCGCCCCGTTTTTATGTGAAGGACGTGGCGGCATGGGAGGGCATTAAATCATGGCACCACGGGGCCTGGTGGACAATATTCTACGGCCTGAAACACCGTGGAATGTTAATTGAAAATTTTTCCTTTTGAACAAACAAAATGTTTAAAAGATGTAAATGCTGAAGACCGAGGGGGCGACGGAGGGCTTTCCCGTTTTCTAAGGGACCGCGGAACGAAAAATTTCAAAATTATAAATTTTAAATTTAGCGCGTCGCGCCCACGAGAATGAATCCTCGCGTGCTGGTTCCTCCGCCCCCTTCCTTCTCTCGCACTCTGTAGAGGAGGAAAGTTGAGGCGTAGAAGCCCGACTCCTCCCCCCCCTTTCACTTACGGGTGGCGCGTCCGAAGGCGCTTCGGCGCGGAGGAGCACCGTCCGCGAAAAATCATAGTTTGGTCCCCTGATTCTTTTTTTTGGCCTTTTGGCTAAGATCAAAGTAGAGTCCGGCCCATGGTGCACTTCCAAGTCCCCTCCGGACCGGTCAGCTCGGCTTTTCCGCGGTCTGAGGGACCGCGAAACAAAAGATTAAAAAATTTTAAAGTTTTAATTCAGCGCGTGGAAACCACCAGGATGAAGTCTAGGTGGCCGCCGAGTTAGGCGCTGAAGCCACTAAACCTTCTTCTCGGTCACTACGGCTGGTCTACATCTACATCTACATCTACATAATACCCCGCAAGCCGCCGCAAGGGCGTGTGGCGGGGGGTGCTAGGTCACCACCCATAATTTAGAAAAGAAAAAGAAAAAAAAACCGCATGCAATAACGACAAAATCATATATATATATATAAAAAAAAAAAAACATGGCATACATTCATGCATGGAACCTTACACCCCACACACATGCAAACACTAAAACTACCAACTAACATACACATGCACCTGAAAGTATACCTAACATCTCTATAGTGTTTAATTTTGTTCCGACTTGTAAATTCAACGTTTTTAATATTTCTAAAGTGACTTCGGTTTCTTGCTATTATGATTACTGATTGTTCGGGGAAAGAATGAGTATTTGTACCTATCTGTCTTGGAATCTATCTCCCTTAGTTTATCTTTGTGGTCTGATCTACCTAAGTAGTGTGGGGCCATTATAATTCCTTCAGTGTCATATTTAAACTCGTTTGTTCTGAACCTTTCTAAAAGTCTAAGCCTCGCTTGTTCTCTCCGCACTTCAAGTGGTTCCCAGCCTAAATCCCCTAAGAGACCTGTCACACTTGTGTTTTTATCATAACAATTTTTAACGAATCTAGCGGATTTTCTCTGGACTTTATCTAATTCTTTTTGCCAAATTTTCTCCCACGGATCCCAAATACTTGCGGCATATTCCAAATGAGGTCTAACTAGAGCAAAATAACACCTCTCTTTAACTTTTTCATCACATTTCCCCACCACCCGTTTTATGAAGCCAAGTTTCTTTAAAGCTGATCCGCATATTGTCCTGATATGTGCTCCCCATGAAAGGCGTGGTGTTAGAACCACCCCCAAATATTTAACTTGATCAATACTGAACCCTCTATTTAGTAGTTTATATCCTGTTCCTCGCTTCCTTTATTCCAAAATTTCAAAACTGCACATTTATCTATATTAGCTATATCTATAACTCCCGTCTCGGCCAGTACGGGAGGAATCGGGGGGGAATTTAAATTTTTTGGGTATTTGAGATAATGGTTTCTTGGTAGATATTTTCTTCCAAAAATATCTGTCGGAATGTGGTGGTCAACAAAACCGATCAGGCGTAAAGCTCGAAAATCTGTCGTTTGACCGTCGTCGCGGCCGAAAATGAAACCTCGCGTCGTTCAAATCATCCACCCTGCTCGGATACGTACGCGATTGACGAAGGGTGCCCCGGGGGTCCTATGGCGGCGGTGCGTTCTCGTTGCTCAAGCTACCGGTCCATGGCGGACTTGCAAGTGCACCGGGGGCCGGACCTCAATTTGATCTTAGCCATAAGGCCGAGAAGAAGAAATGAGGGAGCCATAATGTATGAGTTTTCGTCGAAATATTCATGGATTAAGGGTTGGAATCATTGATTGCAAGACGACTCAATGCAAGATTGAAATTATTGAATAAATTTGATCCGCATGTCTCAGAACCGGGGTCTCGCAAATTATTCGTACTAATATATACATTGGTCGCTAGAATCATGCATATAAAATTCGGGAAATAGATGCCAGAGCTAGAAGACTTAAGGACATCTTCTCCCCCCGTCAATACGGGATAGCAACTGACGGGTTATAGATAGGAGAAATTCCACTAGCCACCCTCAGCGTCTAAAAAATCATTAGTTGTATTTATATTGCATGCTCTTCCACTAACCTTATGCGTTTTGTTATAATCCATTCTTTCCGAATGACCACATTTGTGTTTATTTCATCTGTTTTTAAGTTTCCATTTCACTTCCTCGTCCTTCTCCACGGGGGGAAATTCCTGCTACCTGCAACGTTGGGTCGCATTCCTTGCCTTTTGCAGACTCTTTCGGGGTGGAGTGCTACGTGGTACATTTTCATGTGGTAGTGATGTTTAAATTTCTCTCTTGTTTGTCCTTGCTTACGTGTTGTAGGATGGCTTCCGTGCTGCATCAAGGGGGTCAGTTTTTTAGTTTTTTTGCGGTATAGGCGTTTGCATCAGTATTGGATGAAGGGATTTTTGCATGAGTGTGTGCGCTGCTGTGGGTGTATCTTTGCGTGTTGTTTCTTTTGCATGTGGTATATTTCCTTTTTACAGTTGGTGACCTAACACCCCACGTCAATCGCCCTTGCGGCTGCTTGCGGGGTATTATATAGATATAGATTAAGTGTATGATTTTTACCGGACTGCGCATCCTAAGCGCCGAAGTGCCTTCGCACACACTGCCCGGTGGAGTAGGGGGCCTCGACGACTCGAATTTCCTACTCCGCAGAATCGAGAGGTGGAAGGGGGCGGAGGAACTAGCACGCGAGGATGCTTTTCTAATGGCCCCCGCCGCCCCGTTTTTATGTGAAGGACGTGGTGGAATGGGAGGGCATTAAATCATGGCACCACGGGGCCTGGTGGACAATATTCTACGGCCTGAAACACCGTGGAATGTTAATTGAAAATTTTTCCTTTTGAACAAACAAAATGTTTAAAAGATGTAAATGCTGAAGACCGAGGGGGTGACGGAGGGCTTTCCCGATTTCTAAGGGACCGCCGAACGAAAAATTTCAAAATTATAAATTTTAAATTTAGCGCGTCGCGCCCACGAGAATGAATCCTCGCGTGCTGGTTCCTCCGCCCCCCTCCTTCTCTCGCACTGTGTAGAGGAGGAAAGTCGAGGCGTAGGAGCCCGACTCCTCCCCCCCCTTTCACTTACGGGTGGCGCGTCCGAAGGCGCTTCGGCGCGTAGGAGCGCCGTCCGCGAAAAATCATAGTTTGGTCTCCCGATTCTTTTTTTTGGCCTTTTGGCTAAGATCAAAGTAGAGTCCGGCCCATGGTGCACTTCCAAGTCCCCTCCGGACCGGTCCGCTCGGCGTTTCCGCGGTCTGAGGGACCGCGAAACAAAAGATTAAAAAATTTTAAAGTTTTAATTCAGCGCGTGGAACCCACCAGGATGAAGTCTAGGTGGCCGCCGAGTTAGGCGCTGAAGCCACTAAACCTTCTTCTCGGTCACTACGGCTGGTCTACATCTACATCTACATCTACATAATACCCCGCAAGCCGCCGCAAGGGCATGTGGCGGGGGGTGCTAGGTCACCACCCATAATTTAGAAAAGAAAAAGAAAAAAAAAACCGCATGCAATAACGACAAAATCATATATATATAAAAAAAAAAACATGGCATACATTCATGCATGGAACCTTACACCCCACACACATGCAAACACTCAAACTACCAACTAACATACACATGCACCTGAAAGTATACCTAACATCTCTATAGTGTTTATTTTTGATCCGACTTGTAAATTCAACGTTTTTAATATTTCTAAAGTGACTTCGGTTTCTTGCTATTATGATTACTGATTGTTCGGGGAAAGAATGAGTATTTGTACCTATCTGTCTTGGAATCTATCTCCCTTAGTTTATCTTTGTGGTCTGATCTACCTAAGTAGTGTGGGGCCATTATAATTCCTTCAGTGTCATATTTAAACTCGTTTGTTCTGAACCTTTCTAAAAGTCTAAGCCTCGCTTGTTCTCTCCGCAATTCAAGTGGTTCCCAGCCTAAATCCCCTAAGAGACCTGTCACACTTGTGTTTTTTTCATAACAATTTTTAACGAATCTAGCGGATTTTCTCTGGACTTTATCTAATTCTTTTTGCCAAATTTTCTCCCACGGATCCCAAATACTTGCGGCATATTCCAAATGAGGTCTAACTAGAGCAAAATAACACCTCTCTTTAACTTTTTCATCACATTTCCCCACCACCCGTTTTATGAAGCCAAGTTTCTTTAAAGCTGATCCGCATATTGTCCTGATATGTGCTCCCCATGAAAGGCGTGGTGTTAGAACAACCCCCAAATATTTAACATGATTTGCCGTAGTCAATACTGAACCCTCTATTTTGTAGTTTATATCCTGTTCCTCGCTTCCTTTATTCCAAAATTTCAAAACTGCACATTTATCTATATTAGCTATATCTATACCTCCCGTCTCGGCCAGTACGGGAGGAATCGGGGGGGAATTTAAATTTTTTGGGTATTTGAGATAATGGTTTCTTGGTAGATATTTTCTTCCACAAATACCTGTCGGAATGTGGTGGTCAACAAAACCGATCGGGCGTAAAGCTCGAAAAACTGTCGTTTGACCGTCGTCGCGGCCGAAAATGAAACCGCGCGTCGTTCAAATCATCCACCCTGCTCGGATACGTACGCGATTGACGAAGGGTGCCCCGGGGGTCCTATGGCGGCGGTGCGGCCTCGTTGCTCAAGCTACCGGTCCATGGCGGACTTGCAAGTGCACCGGGGGCCGGACCTCAATTTGATCTTAGCCATAAGGCCGAGAAGAAGAAATGAGGGAGCCATAATGTATGAGTTTTCGTCGAAATATTCATGGGTTAAGGGTTGGAATCATTGGCTGAAAGACGACTCAATGCAAGATTGAAATAATTGAATAAATTTGATCCGTATGTCTCAGAACCGGGGTCTCGCAAATTATTCGTACTAATATATACATTGGTCGCTTGGATCATGCATATAAAATTCGGGAAATAGATGCCAGAGCTAGAAGACTTAAGGACATCTTCTCCCCCCGTCAATACGGGATAGAAACTGACGGGTTATAGATAGGAGAAATTCCACTAGCCACCCTCAGCGTCTAAAAAATCATTAGTTGTATTTATATTGCATGCTCTTCCACTAACCTTAGGCGTTTTGTTATAATCCATTCTTTCCGAATGACCACATTTGTGTTTATTTCATCTGTTTTTAAGTTTCCATTTCATTTCCTCGTCCCTCTCCGCGGGGGGAAATTCCTCCTACCTGCAACGTTGGGTCGCATTCTCTGCCTTTTACAGACTCTTTCGGGGTGGAGTGCTATGTGGTACATTTTCATGTGGTAGTGATGTTTAAATTTCTTGCTTGTGTGTCCTTGCTTCAGTGTGTTAGGATGGCTTCCGTGCTGCATCAAGGGGGTCAGTTTTTTAGTTTTTTTGCGGTATAGGCGTTTGCATCAGTATTGGATGAAGGGATTTTTGCATGAGTGTGTGCGCTGCTGTGGGTGTATCTTTGCGTGTTGTTTCTTTTGCATGTTGTATATTTCCTTTTTACAGTTGGTGACCTAACACCCCACGTCAATCGCCCTTGCGGCTGATTGCGGGGTATTATGTAGATATAGATGAAGTGTATGATTTTTACCGGACTACGCATCCTAAGCGCCGTAGTGCCTTCGTACACACCGCCCGGTGGAGTAGGGGGCCTCGACGACTCGAATTTCCTACTCCGCAGAATCGAGAGGTGGAAGGGGGCGGAGGAACTAGCACGCGAGGATGCTTTTCTAATGGCCCCTGCCGCCCCGTTTTTATGTGAAGGACGTGGCGGCATGGGAGGGCATTAAATCATGGCACCACGGGGCCTGGTGGACAATATTCTACGGCCTGAAACACCGTGGAATGTTAATTGAAAATTTTTCCTTTTGAACAAACAAAATGTTTAAAAGATGTAAATGCTGAAGACCGAGGGGGCGACGGAGGGCTTTCCCGTTTTCTAAGGGACCGCGGAACGAAAAATTTCAAAATTATAAATTTTAAATTTAGCGCGTCGCGCCCACGAGAATGAATCCTCGCGTGCTGGTTCCTCCGCCCCCTTCCTTCTCTCGCACTCTGTAGAGGAGGAAAGTTGAGGCGTAGAAGCCCGACTCCTCCCCCCCCTTTCACTTACGGGTGGCGCGTCCGAAGGCGCTTCGGCGCGGAGGAGCACCGTCCGCGAAAAATCATAGTTTGGTCCCCCGATTCTTTTTTTTGGCCTTTTGGCTAAGATCAAAGTAGAGTCCGGCCCATGGTGCACTTCCAAGTCCCCTCCGGACCGGTCAGCTCGGCTTTTCCGCGGTCTGAGGGACCGCGAAACAAAAGATTAAAAAATTTTAAAGTTTTAATTCAGCGCGTGGAAACCACCAGGATGAAGTCTAGGTGGCCGCCGAGTTAGGCGCTGAAGCCACTAAACCTTCTTCTCGGTCACTACGGCTGGTCTACATCTACATCTACATCTACATAATACCCCGCAAGCCGCCGCAAGGGCGTGTGGCGGGGGGTGCTAGGTCACCACCCATAATTTAGAAAAGAAAAAGAAAAAAAAACCGCATGCAATAACGACAAAATCATATATATATATATAAAAAAAAAAACATGGCATACATTCATGCATGGAACCTTACACCCCACACACATGCAAACACTAAAACTACCAACTAACATACACATGCACCTGAAAGTATACCTAACATCTCTATAGTGTTTAATTTTGTTCCGACTTGTAAATTCAACGTTTTTAATATTTCTAAAGTGACTTCGGTTTCTTGCTATTATGATTACTGATTGTTCGGGGAAAGAATGAGTATTTGTACCTATCTGTCTTGGAATCTATCTCCCTTAGTTTATCTTTGTGGTCTGATCTACCTAAGTAGTGTGGGGCCATTATAATTCCTTCAGTGTCATATTTAAACTCGTTTGTTCTGAACCTTTCTAAAAGTCTAAGCCTCGCTTGTTCTCTCCGCACTTCAAGTGGTTCCCAGCCTAAATCCCCTAAGAGACCTGTCACACTTGTGTTTTTATCATAACAATTTTTAACGAATCTAGCGGATTTTCTCTGGACTTTATCTAATTCTTTTTGCCAAATTTTCTCCCACGGATCCCAAATACTTGCGGCATATTCCAAATGAGGTCTAACTAGAGCAAAATAACACCTCTCTTTAACTTTTTCATCACATTTCCCCACCACCCGTTTTATGAAGCCAAGTTTCTTTAAAGCTGATCCGCATATTGTCCTGATATGTGCTCCCCATGAAAGGCGTGGTGTTAGAACAACCCCCAAATATTTAACTTGATCAATACTGAACCCTCTATTTTGTAGTTTATATCCTGTTCCTCGCTTCCTTTATTCCAAAATTTCAAAACTGCACATTTATCTATATTAGCTATATCTATAACTCCCGTCTCGGCCAGTACGGGAGGAATCGGGGGGGAATTTAAATTTTTTGGGTATTTGAGATAATGGTTTCTTGGTAGATATTTTCTTCCAAAAATATCTGTCGGAATGTGGTGGTCAACAAAACCGATCGGGCGTAAAGCTCGAAAATCTGTCGTTTGACCGTCGTCGCGGCCGAAAATGAAACCTCGCGTCGTTCAAATCATCCACCCTGCTCGGATACGTACGCGATTGACGAAGGGTGCCCCGGGGGTCCTATGGCGGCGGTGCGTTCTCGTTGCTCAAGCTACCGGTCCATGGCGGACTTGCAAGTGCACCGGGGGCCGGACCTCAATTTGATCTTAGCCATAAGGCCGAGAAGAAGAAATGAGGGAGCCATAATGTATGAGTTTTCGTCGAAATATTCATGGATTAAGGGTTGGAATCATTGATTGCAAGACGACTCAATGCAAGATTGAAATTATTGAATAAATTTGATCCGCATGTCTCAGAACCGGGGTCTCGCAAATTATTCGTACTAATATATACATTGGTCGCTAGAATCATGCATATAAAATTCGGGAAATAGATGCCAGAGCTAGAAGACTTAAGGACATCTTCTCCCCCCGTCAATACGGGATAGCAACTGACGGGTTATAGATAGGAGAAATTCCACTAGCCACCCTCAGCGTCTAAAAAATCATTAGTTGTATTTATATTGCATGCTCTTCCACTAACCTTATGCGTTTTGTTATAATCCATTCTTTCCGAATAACCACATTTGTGTTTATTTCATCTGTTTTTACGTTTCCATTTCACTTCCTCGTCCTTCTCCACGGGGGGAAATTCCTGCTACCTGCAACGTTGGGTCGCATTCCTTGCCTTTTGCAGACTCTTTCGGGGTGGAGTGCTACGTGGTATTTTTTCATGTGGTAGTGATGTTTAAATTTCTTCCTTGTTTGTCCTTGCTTCCGTGTTGTAGGATGGCTTCCGTGCTGCATCATAGGTTGCAGTTTTTTAGTTTTTTTGCGGTAAATGCGTTTGCATGAGTATTGGATGAAGGGATTTTTTCGAGAGTGTGCGCTGCTGTGGGTGTATTTTTGGGTGTTGTTTCTTTTGCATGTGGTATATTTTCTTTTTACAGTTGGTGACCTAACACCCCACGCCACATGCCCCATCGGCTGCTTGCGGGGTATTATGTAGATATAGATGAACTGTATGTTTTTTACCGGACTGCGCATCCTAAGCGCCGAAGTGCCTTCGTACACACCGCCCGGTGGAGTAGGTGGCCCCGACGACTCGAATTTCCTACTCCGCAGAATTGAGAGTTGGAAGGGGTTGGAGGAACTAGCACGCGAGGATGCTTTTCAAATGGCCCCTGACCCCAGTTTTTATGTGAAGGACGTGGGGGCATGGGAGGGCATTAAATCATGGCACCACGGAGCCTGGTGGACAATATTCTACGGCCTGAAACACCGTGGAATGTTAATTGAAAATTTTTCCTTTTGAACAAACAAAATGTTTAAAAGATTTAATGCGGAAGACCGAGGGGGGCGACGGAGGGCTTTTCCGTTTTCTAAGGGACCGCGGAACGAAAAATTTCAAAATTATAAATTTTAAATTTAGCGCGTCGCGCCCACCAGAATGAATCCTCGCGTGCTTGTTCCTCCGCCCCCTTCCACCTCTCGCAATCTGTAGAGGAGGAAAGTCGAGGTGTTGGAGCCCGACACCTTCCCTCCCTTACACCTACGGTTGGCGCGCCCGGAGGTGCTTCGTCGCGTAGGACGAGCCGTCCGCGAAAAATCACACACTACTGCCCCCCGATTTTTCTTCTTGGCTTTATGGCTAAATTCAAAGTGTAGTCCGGCCCCTGGTGCACTTGCAGGTGCCCTTCGCACCAGTAGGTTGAGCAGCGAGGCCCTTCGGCCCCCTAAGGGCCCCCGAGGGCACCCTCCGTCGATCAAATACGTATCGGAGCAGATTTGGTGTTATGAACGGCGCGCGGTTTACTTTTCGGACACGACGCCGGTCAAGCGACAGTTCGACACTTTTCACGCCCGATCTGTTCGGATGACCCCCTCCCCCCGGCCGGTATTTATGGAAGATTTCATCTACCACAAAACCGTGATCTCAACCACTAAGACAATTTCATTTCAATTTCAAATTCTATTTCTATATCAATTTCAATTTCGATATTTATTACAATATCAATTTCAATTTCATTTTCAATTTCAATTTCAATTTCCATTTCAATTTCAGTATCATTTTTATTTTCATTTTCATTTAATTTTCACTCTCAATTTCATTTTCATTTTCATTTTCTATTTCATTTTCATTTTTATTTTCATTTTCATTTTCACTCTCACTCTCATTCTCATTTTCATTTTTATTTTTATTTTTATTTTCATTTTTATTTTTATTTTTATTATTAATTTAATTTTTATTTTCATTTTTATTTTCATTTTTATTTTCATTTTTATTGTCATTTATTTTCATTCTCTTTTTTTAAATGTTTATTTTCATTTTCATTTTTATTTTTATTGTGTTCATTTTTATTTTCATTATGTTCATGTTTCTGTCAATTTTCATGTTTCTCTTTATGTTCATGACAATGTTCATGTTCATGTTCATTTTCATGTTCATATTCATGTCCATATTCATGCTTATTTTCATTTTCATCAACATTTTAATTTTAATTTTCTTTCTCTTTTTCATTCTCATTTTCATTTTCAATTTGTTTCATTTTCAATTTCATTTTCATGGACCGCGGAACGAGAAATTTTAAAAATTCAAATATTAAATTAAGCGCGTTGCGCAAACCAGAATGAAGTCCTGGTGGCCACCGAGTTTGGCGGTGAAGGCGATCAACCCGCTTCTCGGCCCGTACGGGTGGTCTCGTCCCCTAGTAATGGGATCGCGTGGAAATTAATATTGTCTGGGGATTTGAGATAAAGGTTTTATGGTATATATCTACTTTAACAAATACCGGCCGGGGGGAGGGGGTTTACCGAAACGATCGGACGTGAAGTGCGCCTAACGGTCGCTTGACTGTCGTCGCGGCCGAAAGTGAAATCGCGCGCCGTTCAAATCACCCGCTCTGCTCCGATGCGTATGGGATCGACCGAGGGGGACCCTGGTGGCTCTGAGGTGGCCTAGGGGAATCGGTGCAAAAGCTAGCGGTCCGTAGGGGACCTGGCAGTGCACCAGGGGCCGGACTTAACATTGATCCTAGCCATAAGGCCGAGAAGGTCAATCGGGTGGCCATAGCGTATGATTTTTCGCGGACGGCAAGTCCTACGTGCCGAAGCGCCTTCGGACGAGCCGCCCAGTGTTATATTTGGAGATGAGGAGTCGGGCTCCGACGCCTCGACTTTCCTCCTCCGCAGAGAAGGAGGCGACGCGGAGGAACTAGCACGCGAGGATGCCTTTCTGACAGCCCACGCCCCCCCGTTTTTAAGGGATGGACGTGGGGGCGTGGGAGGGCATTAAGTCATGGCACCACGGGGCCTGGTGGACAATATTCCACGGACTGAATCACCGTGAAATGATAATTGAAAAATTGTCCTTTTAAAAAAACAAAAAATTGGAAAGATTAATTAAAGAAGCCCTTAATCGCCCCCTGGGCCTTCAGCCCAGGGGGCGATTAAGGGCTTTCCCGTTTACTAAGGGACCGTGGAACGAAAAATATCAAAATTTCAAATTTTAAATTTTGCGCCTGGCGCCTACCTGACTGAATTCGGTAGGCGCGACCGAAGGCGCTTCGGCGCGTAGGACGCGTCGTCCGCGAAAAATCATACACTATGGCCCCTCAATTCTTCTTCTTGGCTTTATGGCTAAGATCAAAGTGTTGTCCGGCCTATGGTGCACACTTCCTGGTCCCCTCCGGACCGGTAGCTTTAATAGCGAATGTGAGGCCCTACGGCCCCCCTTAGGGCCCCCGGGGGCAACCTCCGTCGATCAAATACGTATCAGAGCAGTGGGGGTTTTATTAACGACGCGCGGTTTCCTTTTCGGACACGACGCCACTCAAGCGAACGTTCGGTAATTTTCACGCCCGATCGGTTGGGTTGACCCTCTCCCCCCGGCCAGTAATTATGGAAGTTTCATCTACCACATTACCTTTTTCTCAAACCTCAAGACAATTTCATTTCAATTTCAATTTCAATATTTATTTTAATATCAATTTATATTCCAATTTAATTTCAATTTCAATTTCAATATTTATTTTAATATCAATTTCAATTTCAATTTAATTTCAATTTCGATTTCCATTTCAAATTCGATTTCATATCAAATTCAATTTCAATTTTAATATCATTTTTATTTTCATTTTCATTTAATTTTCATTTTCAATTTCATTTTCATTTTCATTTTTATTTTCCTTTTCATTTTCAATTTCATTCTCTTTCTCATTTTCATTTTCATTTTCATCTTCACTTTTATTCTCATTGTCATTCTTATTTTTATTTTCTTTTTTATATTCCATTTCATTTTTATTCCCATTTTCGTTTTCATATCCATTTTCATTTACACATTTATTTTCATTTTTATTTTCAATTTCATTTTCATTATATATCTCATTTTCATTTTAGTTTTTTTTTCATTTTCAATTTAATTTTCATTTTACATTTAATTTTCAATTTATTTTTCAATTTCATTTTCATTTACAAACTTATTTTCAATTTTATTTTTATTTCATTTTCCTTTTCATTGAAAATGAAATTGAAATTGACATGGAAATTGACATTGAAATTGAAATAAAAAAGGAAATGAAATCGATATTTAATATTGCAGTTGAAATTGAAATCGAAATTTTAATTGATATTGAAATTGAAATCGAAGTCGCAGTTGAAATATAAATGGAAATGACAATAAAAATGAAAATGAATAAGAAATTGAATATGAAAATAAAAATGAAAATAAAAACGAAAATGAAAAATTAAAATGAAAAAGAATATGAAAATGATAATGAAAATGAAACTTATACTAAAAATGAAAAAGAAAAGGAAAAGAAAATGAAATTGAATATAAAATTGAAAATGAAACGGAAAATGAAAATAGAATTGAAAATGAAATTGAAAATTAAAATTTAATAGAAACTGAAAAAGAAAATTAATATGAGAATGAAAATGAAAACGAAAAAGAAAATGAAATTGAAAATGAAAATGAAATTAAAAATGAAAAAGAAAATGAATATGAAAATGGAAAGGAAAACCAAAAAGAAAATGAAGAAAAAATAAAAATTAAAAATAAAATTAAAATGAAAATGAACATAAACATGAACATGACATTAACATGAACATGAACAGGAAATATGAAAATGAAAATAAAATTTAAATTGAAATTGAAATTGAAAATGATATCGAAAATGATGTTAAAATTGAAATTGAAATCGATAGGGATGTAGCAAATGAAATTGAAATTAAAATTGAAATCAAAATTGAAATTGAAATTGAAATTGAAATCGAAATTGAAAAAGAATTTGAAATTGAAATCGATATTGATATTCCAATGGAAATTGAAATGGTAATTGTAATTGATATTGAAATTGAAATAGAAATTGAAAACGAAATCAAAATTGAAATAAAAATGAAAATGAATATGAAAATGAAAATGAAAAAGAAAATGAATATGAAAATGACAAAGAAGCGCAAAGGAAAATGAATATGAAAATGAAAATGAAATTTGAAATTCAAATGAAAATGAAAATGAATATGCATATGAAAATGAAAATGAAAATGAAAATGAAAACTCAAATGAACATGATCATGAACAGAAATATGAATATAAAAAAGAACATGACATTAGCATGAACATATGACGTTGAAATTGAAATAAAAATTGAAAATGTAATTGAAATATACATTGAAATTGAAATAGAAATTGACATTGCAATTGAAATTGAAATTGACATTGAAATTAAAATCGAAATGGAAATGGAGATTGAAGTTGAAATATAAATTTAAATTGAAATCGAAATCGAAAATGAAATTGAACAAAAATTGAAAATGAAAATGAACAGGAACATAAAAATGAACATAAAAAAGAACATTACATTAACATGAATATGAACAGGAACATGAAAATGAAATTGAAATGTAAATTAAAATTGATATTGAAATTGTAATTGAAAATGAAATTAGGGTTGAAATTGAAATTGAAATTGATATTTTATTGAAATCGAAATTGTATTTGAAATAAAAATTGAAATTGAAAGCAAATTCGAAATTGAATTAAAGATCGAAATCGAAATGGAAATTAAAATCGAAATCTTAAAGGTAATTGAAATTGAAATCAAAAACGCAAAAAAATAAATTGAAATCCAAATTGAAATAGAAAAAAAATTGAAATTAAAATCGAAATGAAAATTTAAATTGAAATATAATTGAAATGGAAATCGAAATTGAACGTAAAATCGATATTGAAATTGAACTCAAAATTGAAATCGAAATTGAAATGGAAAATGAAATTGAAATTGTAATTGAAATCAAAATTAAAATCCAAATATAATCATAATCAAAATCAAAATAGATATAGAAAGTGAAATCGAAATCGCAATTGAAAATAAAATTGAAATCGAAATCAAAATCGAAATAAAAATTGAAATTGAAATATAATTTATAATTCAAATTGAATTCGAAATTGAAATTGAAATTGAAAATGTAATTGATATTTAAATTGAAATCGAAATCGAAATTGAAAGTGAAATTGAAATATAATTTGAAATAACCATATAAATTGGAATAAAAAAATTTAAATAAAATGAAAATAAAAATTGAAATTAAAATGGAAATTGAAAATGAAATTACATTGAAATATAAATAAATATTTAAATTGTAATCGAAATAGTATTTCAAATAATAATTGAAATTGAATGCGAAATCGAAATTGAATTAGAAATGGAAATTGAAATGGAAATTGAAATCGAAATAGAAATGGTAATTGATTATGAAATCGGAATTCAAATTGAAATCGAAATTATAATCGAAATAAAAATTAAAATTAAAATTAAAGTTAAAATTAAGAAAAAAATTAAAATTATTATATAATTTAGAATTGAAATTGAAATCATAATGGAAATCGAATCTGAAATTAAAAACGAAAAATTAATCGAAATTGAAATAAAAATTGAAATTGAAAACGAAATTCAAATAAAAATTTAATATAAAATCTCAATCGAAATCAAATTCGAAAATAAAAAACAATAAAAAAATGAAAATGAAAATAAAAATAAAAATGAAAATGAAAAAAAAAATAAAAATAAAATAAGAATAAAAAAATAAAAATAAAAATAAAAATAAAAATAAAAATAAAAATAAAAATAAAAATAAAAATAAAAATAAAAATAAAAATAAAAATAAAAATAAAAATAAAAATAAAAATAAAAATAAAAATAAAAATAAAAATAAAAATAAAAATAAAAATAAAAATAAAAATAAAAATAAAAATAAAAATAAAAATAAAAATAAAAATAAAAATAAAAATAAAAATAAAAATAAAAATAAAAATAAAAATAAAAATAAAAATAAAAATAAAAATAAAAATAAAAATAAAAATAAAAATAAAAATAAAAATAAAAATAAAAATAAAAATAAAAATAAAAATAAAAATAAAAATAAAAATAAAAATAAAAATAAAAATAAAAATAAAAATAAAAATAAAAATAAAAATAAAAATAAAAATAAAAATAAAAATAAAAATAAAAATAAAAATAAAAATAAAAATAAAAATAAAAATAAAAATAAAAATAAAAATAAAAATAAAAATAAAAATAAAAATAAAAATAAAAATAAAAATAAAAATAAAAATAAAAATAAAAATAAAAATAAAAATAAAAATAAAAATAAAAATAAAAATAAAAATAAAAATAAAAATAAAAATAAAAATAAAAATAAAAATAAAAATAAAAATAAAAATAAAAATAAAAATAAAAATAAAAATAAAAATAAAAATAAAAATAAAAATAAAAATAAAAATAAAAATAAAAATAAAAATAAAAATAAAAATAAAAATAAAAATAAAAATAAAAATAAAAATAAAAATAAAAATAAAAATAAAAATAAAAATAAAAATAAAAATAAAAATAAAAATAAAAATAAAAATAAAAATAAAAATAAAAATAAAAATAAAAATAAAAATAAAAATAAAAATAAAAATAAAAATAAAAATAAAAATAAAAATAAAAATAAAAATAAAAATAAAAATAAAAATAAAAATAAAAATAAAAATAAAAATAAAAATAAAAATAAAAATAAAAATAAAAATAAAAATAAAAATAAAAATAAAAATAAAAATAAAAATAAAAATAAAAATAAAAATAAAAATAAAAATAAAAATAAAAATAAAAATAAAAATAAAAATAAAAATAAAAATAAAAATAAAAATAAAAATAAAAATAAAAATAAAAATAAAAATAAAAATAAAAATAAAAATAAAAATAAAAATAAAAATAAAAATAAAAATAAAAATAAAAATAAAAATAAAAATAAAAATAAAAATAAAAATAAAAATAAAAATAAAAATAAAAATAAAAATAAAAATAAAAATAAAAATAAAAATAAAAATAAAAATAAAAATAAAAATAAAAATAAAAATAAAAATAAAAATAAAAATAAAAATAAAAATAAAAATAAAAATAAAAATAAAAATAAAAATAAAAATAAAAATAAAAATAAAAATAAAAATAAAAATAAAAATAAAAATAAAAATAAAAATAAAAATAAAAATAAAAATAAAAATAAAAATAAAAATAAAAATAAAAATAAAAATAAAAATAAAAATAAAAATAAAAATAAAAATAAAAATAAAAATAAAAATAAAAATAAAAATAAAAATAAAAATGAATATGAATATGAAAATGAAAATTCAAACCCATATGAAAATGAAAATGAAAATTCAAACCCATATGCAAATGAAAATGAAATTTTAAATAAAAAAAAAGAATATGAAAATGAAAATGAAATTTGATATGAAAAATAAAATGACTATTTAAATGAAAATTATCCTGAAAATAAAACTGAAAATGAACATGAACTTTAACATAAACATGAAAATGAAAATGAAAATGAAAATGAAGATGAAAATGAAAATGAAAATGAAAATGAAAATGAAAATGCAAATGCATATGCAAATGCATATGCAAATGCAAATGCAAATGCAAATGAAAATGCAAATGAAAATGAAAATAAAAATGAAAATGAAAATGAATATGAAAATGAAAATGAAAATGAAAATGAAAATGAAAATGAAATTGAAAATGAAAATGAAAATGAAACAAAAAAGGAAACTGAAAATGAAACTGAATATGAAAATGAAAATGAAATGAAAATGAAAATGAAAATGAAAATGAAATTGAAAATGAAAATGAAAATGAAAATGAAAATGAAAATGAAAATGAAAATGAAAATGAAAATGAAAATGAAAATGAAAATGAAAATGAAAATGAAAATGAAAATGAAAATGAAAATGAAAATGAAAATGAAAATGAAAATGAAAATGAAAATGAGAATGAAAATGAGAATGAAAATGAGAATGAGAATGAAAATGAGAATGAGAATGAAAATGAGAATGAAAATGAAAATGAAAATGAAAATGAAAATGAAAATGAGAATGAAAATGAGAATGAAAATGAGAATGAAAATGAAAATGAAAATGAAAATGAAAATGAAAATGATAATGAAAATGAAAATGAAAATGAAAATGAA
>NW_027286944.1:0-7500 GCF_022747635.1 Hetaerina americana | reverse complement strand
GAAAATGAAAATGAAAATGAAAATGAAAATGAAAATGAAAATGAAAATGAAAATGAAAATGAAAATGAAAATGAAAATGAAAATGAAAATGAAAATGAAAATGAAAATGAAAATGAAAATGAAAATGAAAATGAAAATGAAAATGAAAATGAAAATGAAAATGAAAATGAAAATGAAAATGAAAATGAAAATGAAAATGAAAATGAAAATGAAAATGAAAATGAAAATGAAAATGAAAATGAAAATGAAAATGAAAATGAAAATGAAAATGAAAATGAAAATGAAAATGAAAATGAAAATGAAAATGAAAATGAAAATGAAAATGAAAATGAAAATGAAAATGAAAATGAAAATGAAAATGAAAATGAAAATGAAAATGAAAATGAAAATGAAAATGAAAATGAAAATGAAAATGAAAATGAAAATGAAAATGAAAATGAAAATGAAAATGAAAATGAAAATGAAAATGAAAATGAAAATGAAAATGAAAATGAAAATGAAAATGAAAATGAAAATGAAAATGAAAATGAAAATGAAAATGAAAATGAAAATGAAAATGAAAATGAAAATGAAAATGAAAATGAAAATGAAAATGAAAATGAAAATGAAAATGAAAATGAAAATGAAAATGAAAATGAAAATGAAAATGAAAATGAAAATGAAAATGAAAATGAAAATGAAAATGAAAATGAAAATGAAAATGAAAATGAAAATGAAAATGAAAATGAAAATGAAAATGAAAATGAAAATGAAAATGAAAATGAAAATGAAAATGAAAATGAAAATGAAAATGAAAATGAAAATGAAAATGAAAATGAAAATGAAAATGAAAATGAAAATGAAAATGAAAATGAAAATGAAAATGAAAATGAAAATGAAAATGAAAATGAAAATGAAAATGAAAATGAAAATGAAAATGAAAATGAAAATGAAAATGAAAATGAAAATGAAAATGAAAATGAAAATGAAAATGAAAATGAAAATGAAAATGAAAATGAAAATGAAAATGAAAATGAAAATGAAAATGAAAATGAAAATGAAAATGAAAATGAAAATGAAAATGAAAATGAAAATGAAAATGAAAATGAAAATGAAAATGAAAATGAAAATTGTCTCCATACACCTCCTTTAATTGGCGATGAATATCACATGGGCGAACGTTTCTTGCATTGAGGAATTTAATCTCTGCTCTCACTTCACAACTGGCGGCGTTCTCAATTTTTTTAAACATTGTAAACAATCACAGAAACAACACAGGCAATGCTAGCGTCACGCAACTTGGCTCAGAGAGGGCAGACAAGCCACTGAAGCTAACTGACCTCGTCCAGCGGCTACTTGCGTCGTCAGCACTTCTTGCGGCACGAACGGGTACTACTTTCCGGATGACTTTTGTATTTATATAATGATATCAACAAAAACCGCGTTAAAACCCACGGCGGGTTGCCAAATTATACCCAACTACGTATCTTTTTTCACCACTGAGTGCCTAACGAAACACGCTCCGAAAGCTATCTTTACACTTCTTTCTTAAACCAAAAAGTCTTTTCCTTTATTTCTTTATTCTTTACATCCATGATCTTCTTTTTTGATGACACCTGTGGAGAGAAGGGGTTAGTACAAACATACATTAAACATTCCCCACGAAAACTGCGTATATACCCACGGCGAGTAGCCTTATGAACTCTAACTACGCAACGTTTAGCATCGCTTAGTGCGTAGCGTAACCACTTGACCTTAGCTATCTTATTACTTCTTTCTTCAACAAAGAAGCCTTCTCTTTTCTTTCTCCATTTTTGATATCCATATTCTTCTATTCTTGAAGTCACCAGTGGAGAAGGGGAAAAAGTACACATACTACCTTGATCAAAAAGTTCCCGGAAAAACCACCGTATGGCGCTCCCATCGTTCCGATTTGAGTTCTGTTTTTTTGTTAAATTGGTACATCTGTTGTTGATATTCCCTTTAAATCTTAGTGTCATAACTTGACATTTGCAAAATTTACGTAGCCAAGAGTACATCTATCTCTGTGTGTGTTGGCGATTTTTTACAATTGCAGAAATGGATTTAAATTTGCAACAACGAACTTGTATTAAATTTTGCGTAAAAAACGTATTTATTGGCGCACGGACGTTGGAAATGTTGGAAAAGTGTTTCGGCAACGATTCTCTAAAAAAAACGGTCGTTTACCAGTGGCACGAGCGGTTCAGAAGTGGTCGTGAACCATCGAAGATGATGAACGCAGTGGCAGACCATCGACATCGAAAGTCGGTGAAAAAATTGATAAAGTAAAAGAAATGTTGGTCAATAACCGCAAATTAACTAATAGAGAAATAGCGGAGGACTTGAACATTGCCTATGGATCCGCCCAAGACATTGTGGTTAATGATTTGGGTTCCCGTCGTGTAGCAGCAAAGTTGGTGCCAAAAGACCTCAATTTCATGCAAAAAAGAGACCGTGTTGACGTCGCAAAAGACATGATTTGCGAGGCTGAATCCGATCCCACATTCATCAAAAGGATCATTACTGGAGACGAGACGTGGGTTTATGAGTACGACACGCAATCCAGACATCAGGAGGGTGAATGGCGTTCACCAAAAGAGCCGAGACCAAAAAAACCACGTCGTTTTCAGTCAAAAAAGAAGGCAATGCTGACGGTTCTCATGGATTACAACGGTGTAGTGCATCATGAATTTTTGCCAGAAGGCCAGTCAGTAAACAAAGGATATTATTTGGGCGTTATGAGACGTTTGCGTGAAGCAATTCGCCAAAAGAGACCAGAAATATGGGGAGAAAACTCGTGGATTTTGCACGATGATAACGCACCGTCGCACAGTGCTATCATTATTCGTAATTTTTTGACGAAAAATGCAACAAATACCATCCAACAGCCACCGAATTCACCTGATTTGGCTCCCTGTGACTTCTTTCTGTTCAATCGAGTTAAAAAACCATTACGGGGAACGCGTTTTAGCAGCCGAGAGGAAGTAATGGAAAAATCGCAGGAAGCACTGATGGACTTACCGAAAACCGAATACAAAAATGTTTCGAGGATTGGATCAAGCGCTGGCATAAGTGTGTTGCAGTCGATGGGGATTACTTTGAAGGGGACAATATAGATTTAGATGAATAAATTTGTATTTTTAATTTTCTTAAAAAAATCCCGGAAATTTTTGATCAAGTTAGTATACATACAACCCTCTCCACCACAACAACGAAAAACCCACGGCAGATTTCTCATGGGCCCTTACTACGTAACGTTTTGCACCGTTAGGTGACTAACTAAAACACGCCCCCTAAGCTTTCTTCACATTCCTTTCTTCAACTAAGAAGTCTTTTCCTCTCTTTCTTGACTCTAGACACCCATAATCTTTTTTCTTGAATTCACCTGTGGAAAGGGGGGATAAGTTCACATAAACATATAACACTCCCCACAAATACCTTTAAAAACCAATTACTTACTGTCTTAGGGGCCAAACTTCGCACAGCTTTGAACCGCACAGTGCCTAACTAAAACACGCGCCCTAAGCTATCTTACATTTCTTTCTTCTACGAAGAGGTCTCTTCTTTTCTTTCTATAGTCTTGACATTCATGACCTACCTTCCTGTAAGTCACCTGCGGGGATGTTGGATTAGTACTGATATACATATAACATTCCACACAAAAACTACGTAAAAACCCACGGCGCTGTCCTTATTTGCTAAACCTACGAAACGTTCTTTAACAATAGGCACCTAACTAAAACACGCGCCAAAAGCATTTTTACGTGACTTTCTTCAACCAAGAAGCCTTCTCTTTTCTTTCTTCATTATTGACATACATAATCTATTTTCTTTAAGTCGCCTGATGAGACGGGGAATTAGTACAGATTTACATATAATGATTCCAACAAAAACCGAGTAAAGACCCACGGCGGGTTGCCAAATATATGCCCCAACTACGTATCTTTTTCACCACTGAGTTCCTAACGAAAACACGCTCCGAAGGCTATCTTCACACTTCTTTCTTTAATCAAAAAGTATTTTCCTTTCTTTCTTTATTCTTTAAATCCATGATCTTCTTTATTTGAAGACACCTGTGAAGAAAAGGGGTTACTACAAACATACATTTAACACTCCCTACCAAAACTGCGTATATACCCACGGCGAGTAACCTTATGAACCCTAACTACGCAACGTTTAGCACCGCTTAGTGCCTAGCCTAACCACGTGACCTTAGTTATCTTCTTACTATTCTCTTCAACAAAGAAGCCTTCTCTTTTCTTTCTCCATTCTTGATATTCATGATCTTCTTTTCTTGAAGTCACCAGTGGAGAAGGGGGAATAGTACACATATACATACAACCCTCTCCACCACAACAACGTAAAACCCACGGCAGATTCCTTATAAGCCCTTACTACATAAGGTATTGCACCGTAAGGTGCCTAACTAAAACACGCTTCCTTAGCTTTCTTCACATTCCTTTCTCCAACCAAGAAGTCTTTTCCTTTCTTTCTTCATTCTTGACATTCATGACCTACTTTCCTGTAAGTCACCTTTGGGGAGGTTGGATTTGTACTGATATACATATAACATTCCACACAAAAACTACGTAAAAACCTACGGCGCGTTTCCTTATTTGCCTAACCTACGAAACTTTCTTTAACATTAGGCGCCTAACTAAAACACGCGCCGTAAGCTATTTTAACACTACTTTCTTCAACCAAGAAGTCTTCTCTTTTCTTTCTTCTTTCTTGAAATATATTATCTTCTTTTCTTAAAGTCAACTCTGGAGAGCTGGGAAAAGTAAACATATACATATAAACTCTTCACCAATACCGCGTTAAACCCACTGCGGGTCTCCTTTTGGGCCATCAATATGCAACGTTTTGCATCACTATGTGCCTAGCTAAAAAAACGCGCCCTAAACTATCTTCAAACTTCTTTTTTCCACCAAAAAGTCTTCTCTTATCTTTCTAATCCTGACATCCTTGATCTCCTTTTGTTGCAGTCATCTGTGAGAGATGATATAAGTACACATAAACAAATAACACTCCCCAAAAAAACTGCGTAAAAATCATTCGCCGTTTGCCTTATTTTCATTAATTATTCAACGATTTGCACCACTTGGTGCCTAGTTAAAAACGCACCGTAAGCTATCTTCACACTTCTTTTTTCCACCAAGAAGTCTTCTGTTATTTTTCTTCATCCTTATCTTCCATGATCATCTTTTGTTTAAGTCAGCTTTAGAGAGGAAAGATTAGTGCAAATATGAATATAATACTTCCCACCAAAACCACGCAGATACCTACGGAGGGTTTCCTTATTGGCTTACTACGTAATGTTTTCCACCGCTAAATTCCAATTTAAAACACGCGCCTTAATATATATTCACACTTCTTTTTTCAATCAAGAAATCTTCTTTTTCTTTCTTCACTCCTGTCATCATTGATCTTCTGTTTCGGAAGCAAACTGTGGAGAGTGGGGATTTAATCACACATATATATAACACTCTTTACCATAACCGCGTTACAACCCGCGGCTTGTAGCCTTATGAGCCCTTACTGCGCAACGTTTTGCACCGATAAGTGCCTAACTTAAACCCTCGCACTATGCTTAATTCACACTCCTTTCTTCAAAGAAAAAGGATCTCTTTTCATTCTCCATTCTTGACTTCAATGAACTTCTCTTCATGAAACTAACTGCGGAGAGGAGGTATTAGTACGGATATACAAAAAACTCTCACCAAAATAAACCGCGAAAAAACCTACGGCGGGTTACCAAAATGGCCCTAACTAAGCTACGATTTGCACCAGTAGGTGATTTGCAAAAAAAGGCGCCCTAAGCTATCTTCACACATCTTTTGCCAACCAAGAAATCTTTTCTTATCTATCTTTATCCTTGACATCAATGATCTACTTTTGTTGCAGTCACCAGTTGAGAGAGGGTTTAAGTACACATGAACATAAATCACTTCGTAACAAAAAATCGTTATAGCGAACGGCGGTTTACCTCATTGGCCCAAACTACGCAACGTTTTGCATGACTAGATACCTAGCAAAAAAACGTGCCCTAAGCTATCTTAAGATTTCTTTTTTCAACCAAGAAGTCTTCTCTTACCTTTCTTTATCCTTGACATCCATGGTCTTTTTTTATTGTAGTCACCTGTTGAGAGAGGGGAATAATGTATATATACATTCTTCTAAATTATGGGTGGTGTCCTAGCACCCCCCGCCACACGCCCTTGCGGCGGCTTGCGGGGTATTGAGTAGATGTAGATGTAGACACATATGACACTATCCACAAAAACCACAGAGATACCCACGGCGGATGGCCTTACTGGCCGTCACCATGTACCGTCTTGCACCGCTCTGTTGCTAACTAAAACACATACTTAAAGCTATCTTTACACTTCTTTCTTCAACCAAGAAGTCATAATTATTTTTTCTTTTTCTTGACATCCATGATCTTCTTTCCTTCAAGTCACCTGCCCAGGAGGGGGATTTAGTACAGATAAACAAATAACACTCCCCACAAAAACCACGTAAAAACACACGGCGAGTTACCATATTGGCCTCAACTACGCAACGTTTTGCACCACTAGGTGCCTAACTAAAACATTATCCCTAAGCTATCTTCTCACTTTTATTTCAACTAAGAAGTATGCATTTATCTTTCTTCATACTTGACATCCTTTATCTTCTTCTGTTAAAGTCAGCTGTAGAGAGGAAGGATTAGTGAACATAACACATAACTCACCCACCATAACCACGGAGATACCTAGGGCGGTTTTCCTTTTGGGCCCTTACTACGTAATGCTTTGCACCACTAAGTGCCTTACTGAAACACGCGCCCTAAGCTATCTTCACACTTCTTTCTTTAACCAAGAAACCTTTTTCTTTCTTCATTCTTGATATGCATGATCTTCTTTTCTTGAAGTCAGCTGTGGATAGGTTGGATTAGTACACATATACATATAACTTTCCCTACCAAAACCGCGTATATACCCACGGCGGGTTGCCTTATGACCAAAAACTACGCAACGTTTTGCACTACTTAGAGGCTAACTGAAACACGCGCCCTAAGGTATTTTAAAAGTTCTTACTTCAACCTTTAAGTCTTCTCTTTTTTTTCTTCATTATTGACAATTATAATCTATTTCCTTTAAGTTGCCTGATGAGACGGGGAATTAGTACAGATATACATATAATGATCCCAAAAAAAGCCGCGTAAAAACCCACGGCGGGTTGCCATATTTGCCCCAACTACGTATCTATTTTTACCACTGAGTCGGTAACAAAAACACGCTCCGAAAACTATCTTCACACTTCTTTCTTTAACCAAAAAGTCTTTTCCTTTCTTTCTTTATTCTTTACATACATGATCTTCATTTTTTGAAGTCACCTGTGGAGAAAAGCGGTTAGTACAAACATACATTAAACACTCCCCACCAAAACTGTGTAAATACCCACGGCGAGTAGCCTTATGAACCCCAACTACGCAACGTTTAGCACCGCTTAGTG
>NW_027286943.1:0-187177 GCF_022747635.1 Hetaerina americana | reverse complement strand
TTCCAAATGGCAGTTATTGGGAAAACTTTCGTATTCAAACGTATTTCTGGCAAACATAAAATTTTTCATCCAAAGTACCGGGATGAGAAATTTTGTGATTCAATTTTCGTGTAAGTTTTTCTTTCAAGTGCTTTTCTAAAAGCTTTTCATTCATCAAATGAAAATTTGTTCTTTCTTTACCATTCAAAACGGTCGTATTTGAGAAAATGGTATCATTTATACGTACTTCTTGCAAGCTTAACGTTTTCTAGCCGCAGTCCCGGGATTAGAAATTTCGTGATTCAAGCGACTCGTTTAGTTGTTCCCCCGAGGGTTTTCTTGAAAGCCTGTTAGTTTTAATTGTAAATTTGTGTGACTCTTTTCATTTCCAAACGGCAGTAATTGAGAAAATTTTCGTATTCATACGTATTTCTTGCAAACAAAATTTTTCATCCGCAGTACCGGGATAAGAAATGTTGTGATTCAATTGTGGCGTTTAGTTTTTACCTCAGCGGTTTTTTAAAGCTTAAAATTCATTGAATGAATATTTGGTTGCCTCCCTTCCTTTTAAAGCAGTCGCTGTTATGAAAGTTTCGTTAATATACGTACTTTTTAAACATAATAATTTTCCTCCGCAGTCCCGGGATGAGAAATTTTATGAATCAATTTTCGTGTAAGTTTTTTCTTCCAAGTGCTTTTCTAAAAGCTTTTCATTCATCAAATGAAAATTTGTTCTTTCTTTACCATTCAAAACGGTCGTATTTGAGAAAATGGTATCATTTATACGTACTTCTTGCAAGCATAACGTTTTCTAGCCGCAGTCCCGGGATAAGAAATTTCGTGATTCAAGCGACTCGTTTAGTTGTTCCCCCGAGGGTTTTTTTGAAAGCCTTTTTGTTTTAATTGTAAATTTGTGTTTTCCTTTTATTTCCAAACGGCAGTTATTGAGAAAATTTTCGTATTCATACGTATTTCTTGTAAATATAAAATTTTTCATCCGCAGTACTGGGATGAGAAATTTTGTGATTTAATTGTGGCGTTTAGTTTTTACCTCAGCGGTTTTTTAAAGCTTAAAATTCATTGAATGAATATTTGGTTGCCTCTCTTCATTTCAAAGCATTTCAAAACGGTCGTATTTGAGAAAATGGTATCATTTATACGTATTTCTTGCAAGCATAACGTTTTCTCGCTGAAGTCCCGCGATGAGAAATTTCGTGATTCAAGCGACTCGTTTGGTTGTTCCAACGAGGGTTTTTTTTGAAAGCCTGTTAGTTTTAATTGTAAATTTGTTTCACTCCTTTCATATGCAAAAGGCAGTTATTGAGAAAATTTCCGTATTCAAACGTATTTCATGCAAACATAAAATTTTTCATCCGCAGTACCGGGATGAGAAATTTTTCGATTCAATTGTTGCGTTTAGTTTTTCCTCAGCGGTTTTTTAAAGCTTAAAATTAATTGAATGAATATTTGGTCGCCTCTCTTTTTTTCAAAGCAGCCGCTGTTATAAAAGTTTCGTTAATATACGTATTTGTTAAACATAATAATTTTCCTCCGCAGATTCGGGATGAGAAATTTCGCGAATGAATTGTCGTGTAAGTTTTTCTACCAAGTGCTTTTTTAAAAGCTCTTCATTCATCAAATGAAAATTTGTTCCTTTCTTAACCTTTCAAAACGGTCGTTTTTGAGAAAATGGTATCATTTATACGAATTTCTTGCAAGCATAATGTTTTCCAGCCGCAGTCCCGGGATTAGAAATTTCGTGATTAAAGCGACTCTTTTAGTTGTTCCCCCGAAGGTTTTTTTGAAAGCCTGTAAGTTTTAATTGTAAATTTGTTTGACACTTTTCATTTCCAAACGGCAGTTATTAAGAAAATTTTCGTGTTTAAACGTATTTCTTGCAAATATAAAATTTTTCATCCGCAGTACCGGGATGAGAAATTTTGTGATTCAATTGTGGCGTTTAGTTTTTACACTCAGCGGTTTTTTAAAGCTTAAAATTCATTGAATGAATATTTGGTCGCCTCTCTTCCTTTAAAGGCAGTCGCTGTTATGAAAGTTTCGTTAATATACTTATTTTTTAAAAATAATAATTTTCCTCCGCAGTCCCGGGATGAGAAATTTCGTGATTCAAGCGACTCGTTTAGTTGTTCCCCCGAGGGTTTTTTAGAAAGACTGTTAGTTTTAATTGTAAATATGTGTGACTCTTTTCATTTCCAAACGGCAGTTATTGGGAAAACTTTCGTATTCAAACGTATTTCTGGCAAACATAAAATTTTTCGTCCGCAGTACTGGGATGAGAAATTTTGTGATTCAATTGTGGCGTTCAGTTTTTACCTCAGCGGTTTTTTAAAGCTTAAAATTCATTGAATGAATATTTGGTTGCCTCCCTTCCTTTTAAAGCAGTCGCTGTTATGAAAGTTTCGTTAATATACGTACTTTTTAAACATAACAATTTTCCTCCGCAGTCCCGGGATGAGAAATTTTATGAATCAATTTTCGTGTAAGTTTTTCTTCCAAGTGCTTTTCTAAAAGCTTTTCATTCATCAAATGAAAATTTGTTCTTTCTTTACCATTCAAAACGGTCGTATTTGAGAAAATGGTATCATTTATACGTATTTCTTGCAAGCATAACGTTTTCCAGCCGCAGTCCCGGGATGAGAAATTTCGTGATTCAAGCGACTCGTTTAGTTATTTCCCCGAGGGTTTTTTAGAAAGACTGTTAGTTTTAATTGTAAATATGTGTGACTCTTTTCATTTCCAAATGGCAGTAATTGGGAAAACTTTCGTATTCAAACGTATTTCTGGCAAACATAAAATTTTTCAACCGCAGTACCGGGATGAGAAATTTTGTGATTCAATTGTGGCGTTTATTTTTTACCTCAGCGGTTTTTTAAAGCTTACAATTCATTGAATGAATATTTGGTTGCCTCCCTTCCTTTTAAAGCAGTCGCTGTTATGAAAGTTTCGTTAATATACGTACTTTTTAAACATAATAATTTTCCTCCGCAGTCCCGGGATGAGAAATTTTATGAATCAATTTTCGTGTAAGTTTCTCTTCCAAGTGCTTTTCTAAAAGCTTTTCATTCATCAAATGAAAATTTGTTCTTTCTTTACCATTCAAAACGGTCGTATTTGAGAAAATGGTATCATTTATACGTATTTCTTGCAAGCATAACGTTTTCCAGCCGCAGTCCCGGGATGAGAAATTTCGTGATTCAAGCGACTCTTTTAGTTGTTCCCCCGAGGGTTTTTTAGATGGACTGTTAGTTTTAATTGTAAATATGTGTGACTCTTTTCATTTCCAAATGGCAGTTATTGGGAAAACTTTCGTATTCAAACGTATTTCTGGCAAACAAAATTTTTCATCCAAAGTACCGGGATGAGAAATTTTGTGATTCAATTGTTGCGTTTAGTTTTTACCTCAGCGGCTTTTTAAAGCTTAAAATTCATTGAATGAATATTTGGTTGCCTCCCTTCCTTTTAAAGCAGTCGCTGTTATGAAAGTTTCGTTGATATACGTACTTTTTAAACATAATAATTTTCCTCCGCAGTCCCGGGATGAGAAATTTCGTGAATCAATTTTTCGTGTAAGTTTTTCTTCCAAGTGCTTTTCTAAAAGCTTTTCATTCATCAAATGAAAATTTGTTCTTTCTTAACCATTCAAAACGGTCGTATTTGAGAAAATGGTATCATTTATACGTACTTCTTGCAAGCATAACGTTTTCTAGCCGCAGTCCCGGGATAAGAAATTTCGTGATTCAAGCGACTCGTTTAGTTGTTCCCCCGAGGGTTTTTTTGAAAGCCTTTTTATTTTAATTGTAAATTTGTGTTTTCCTTTTATTTCCAAACGGCAGTTATTGAGAAAATTTTCGTATTCATACGTATTTCTTGTAAATATAAAATTTTTCATCCGCAGTACTGGGATGAGAAATTTTGTGATTTAATTGTGGCGTTTAGTTTTTACCTCAGCGGTTTTTTTAAAGCTTAAAATTCATTGAATGAATATTTGGTTGCCTCTCTTCATTTCAAAGCAGTCGCTGTTTTAAAAGTTTCGTTAATATACGTACTTTTTAAACATAATAACTTTCCTCCGCAGTCCCGGGATGAGTAATTTCGCGAATCAATTTTCGTGTAAGTTTATCTTCCAAGTGCTTTTTTAAAGGCTCTTTATTCATGAAATGAAAATTTGTTCTTTTCTTTAACCTTCAAAACGGTCGTTTTTGAGAATATGGTATCATTTATACGTATTTCTTGCAAGCATAACGTTTTCCAGCCGCAGCCGTCGGGATGAGAAATTTCGTGATTCAAGCGACTCGTTTAGTTATTTCCCCGAGGGTTTTTTAGAAAGACTGTTAGTTTTAATTGTAAATATGTGTGACTCTTTTCATTTCCAAATGGCAGTAATTGGGAAAACTTTCGTATTCAAACGTATTTCTGGCAAACATAAAATTTTTCATCCGCAGTACCGGGATGAGAAATTTTGTGATTCAATTGTGGCGTTTATTTTTTACCTCAGCGGTTTTTTAAAGCTTACAATTCATTGAATGAATATTTGGTTGCCTCCCTTCCTTTTAAAGCAGTCGCTGTTATGAAAGTTTCGTTAATATACGTACTTTTTAAACATAATAATTTTCCTCCGCAGTCCCGGGATGAGAAATTTTATGAATCAATTTTCGTGTAAGTTTCTCTTCCAAGTGCTTTTCTAAAAGCTTTTCATTCATCAAATGAAAATTTGTTCTTTCTTTACCATTCAAAACGGTCGTATTTGAGAAAATGGTATCATTTATACGTATTTCTTGCAAGCATAACGTTTTCCAGCCGCAGTCCCGGGATGAGAAATTTCAAGATTCAAGCGATTCTTTTAGTTGTTCCCCCGAGGGTTTTTTAGAAAGACTTAGTTTTAATTGTAAATATGTGTGACTCTTTTCATTTCCAAATGGCAGTTATTGGGAAAACTTTCGTATTCAAACGTATTTCTGGCAAACATAAAATTTTTCATCCAAAGTACCGGGATGAGAAATTTTGTGATTCAATTGTTGCGTTTAGTTTTTACCTCAGCGGCTTTTTAAAGCTTAAAATTCATTGAATGAATATTTGGTTGCCTCCCTTCCTTTTAAAGCAGTCGCTGTTATGAAAGTTTCGTTGATATACGTACTTTTTAAATATAATAATTTTCCTCCGCAGTCCCCGGGATGAGAAATTTCGTGAATCAATTTTCGTGTAAGTTTTTCTTCCAAGTGCTTTTCTAAAAGCTTTTCATTCATCAAATGAAAATTTGTTCTTTCTTTACCATTCAAAACGGTCGTATTTGAGAAAATGGTATCATTTATACGTACTTCTTGCAAGCATAACGTTTTCTAGCCGCAGTCCCGGGATAAGAAATTTCGTGATTCAAGCGACTCGTTTAGTTGTTCCCCCGAGGGTTTTTTTGAAAGCCTTTTTGTTTTAATTGTAAATTTGTGTTTTCCTTTTATTTCCAAACGGCAGTTATTGAAAAAATTTTCGTATTCATACGTATTTCTTGTACATATAAAATTTTTCATCCGCAGTACTGGGATGAGAAATTTTGTGATTTAATTGTGGCGTTTAGTTTTTACCTCAGCGGTTTTTTAAAGCTTAAAATTCATTGAATGAATATTTGGTTGCCTCTCTTCATTTCAAAGCAGTCGCTGTTTTAAAAGTTTCGTTAATATACGTACTTTTTAAACATAATAACTTTCCTCCGCAGTCCCGGGATGAGTAATTTCGCGAATCAATTTTCGTGTAAGTTTATCTTCCAAGTGCTTTTTTAAAGGCTCTTTATTCATGAAATGAAAATTTGTTCTTTTCTTTAACCTTCAAAACGGTCGTTTTTGAGAATATGGTATCATTTATACGTATTTCATGCAAGCATAACGTTTTCCAGCCGCTGTCCTGGGATGTGAAATTTCGTGATTAGGGTCACTGGTGTAGTTGTTCCCCCGAGGGTTTTTTTAAAAGCCTGTTTGTTTTAATTGTAAATTTGTTTGAATCTTTTCATTTCCAAACGGCAGTTACTGAGAAAATTTTCGTATTCAAACGTATTTCTTGCAAGCATAACGTTTTCTAGCCGCAGTCCCGGATTGGAAATTTCGTGATTCAAGCGACTCGTTTAGTTGTTCCCCCGAGGGTTCTCTTGAAAGCCTGTTAGTTTAAATTGTAAATTTGTGTGACTCTTTTCATTTCCAAACGGCAGTTATTGAGATAATTTTCGTATTCATACGTATTTCTTGCAAACAAAATTTTTCATCCGCAGTACCGGGATAAGAAATTTTGTGATTCAATTGTGGCGTTTAGTTTTTACCTCAGCGGTTTTTTAAAGCTTAAAATTCATTGAATGAATATTTGGTCGCCTCTCTTCCTTTAAAGGCAGTCGCTGTTATGAAAGTTTTGTTAATATACTTATTTTTTTAACAAAATAATTTTCCTCCGCAGTCCCGGGATGAAAAATTTCGCGAATCAATTGTTCTCTAAATTTTTCTTCAAAGTGCTTTTTAAAAAGCTCTTCATTCATCAAATGAAAATTTGTTCCTTTCTTTACCTTTCAAAATCGTCGTTTTTTAAAAAATGGTATTATTTACACGTATTTCTTGCAAGCATAACGTTTTCTAGCCGCAGTCCCGGGATTAGAAATTTCGTGATTCAAGCGACTCGTTTAGTTGTTCCCCCGAGGGTTTTCTTGAAAGCCTGTTAGTTTTAATTGTAAATTTGTGTGACTCTTTTCATTTCCAAACGGCAGTTATTGAGAAAATTTTCGTATTCATACGTATTTCTTGCAAACAAAATTTTTCATCCGCAGTCCAGGGATAAGAAATGTTGTGATTCAATTGTGGCGTTTAGTTTTTACCTCAGCGGTTTTTTAAAGCTTAAAATTCATTGAATGAATATTTGGTTGCCTCCCTTCCTTTTAAAGCAGTCGCTGTTATGAAAGTTTCGTTAATATACGTACTTCTTAAACATAATAATTTTCCTCCGCAGTCCCGGGATGAGAAATTTCGTGAATCAATTTTCGTGTAAGTTTTTCTTCCAAGTGCTTTTCTAAAAGCTTTTCATTCATCAAATGAAAATTTGTTTTTTCTTTAACATTCAAAACGGTCGTTTTTGAGAAAATGGTATCATGTATACGTATTTCTTGCAAGCATAACGTTTTCCAGCCGCTGTCCCGGGATGTGAAATTTCGTGATTAGGTTCACTGGTGTAGTTGTTCCCCCGAGGGTTTTTTTAAAAGCCTGTTTGTTTTAATTGTAAATTTGTTTGAATCTTTTCATTTCCAAACGGCAGGTATTGAGAAAATTTTCGTATTCAAACGTTTTTCTTGCAAACACAAAATTTTTCATCCGCAGTACCGGGATGAGAAATTTTGTGATTCAATTGAGGCGTTTAGATTTTACGTCAGCTGTTTTTTAAAGCTTTAAATTTATTGAATGAATATTTGGTCGCCTCTCTTCCTTTCAAAGCAGTACCTGTTATAAAAGTTTCGTTAATATACGTATTTTTTACACATAATAATTTTCCTCCCCCGTCCCGGGATTAGAAATTTCACGAATCAATTGTCGTGTAAGTTTTTCTTCCAAGTGCTATTTTAAAAACTCTTCATTCATCAAATGAAAATTTGTTCCTTTCTTTACCTTTCGAAACGGTCGTTTTTTTGAAAATGGTATCATTTATACGTATTTCTTGCAAGCATAACGTTTTCCAGCCGCAGTCCCGGGATGAGAAATTTCGTGATTCAAGCGACTCGTTTAGTTGTTCCCCCGAGGGTTTTTTATAAAGACTGCTAGTTTTAATTGTAAAATTGTGTTACTCTTTTCATTTCCAAACCGCAGTTATTGGGAAAACGTTCGTATTCAAACGTATTTCTTGCAAACATAAAATTTTTCATCCGCAGTACCGGGATGAGAAATTTTGTGATTGAATTGTGGCGTTTAGTTTTTACCTCAGCGGTTTTTTAAAGATTAAAATTCATTGAATGAATATTTGGTCGCCTCTCTTCCTTTAAAGGCAGTCGCTGTTATGAAAGTTTCGTTGATATACTTATTTTTTAAACATAATAATTTTCCTCCACAGTCCCGGGATGAAAAATTTCGCGAATCAATTGTTCTCTAAATTTTTCTTTCAAGTGCTTTTTTAAAAGTTTTTCATTCATCAATTGAAAATTTGGTCTTTCTTTACCATTCAAAACGGTCGTTTTTGAGAAAATGGTATCATTTATACGTATTTCTTGCAAGCATTACGTTTTCTAGCCGCAATCCCGGATTGGAAATTTCGTGATTCAAGCGACTCGTTTAGTTGTTCCCCCGAGGGTTTTCTTGAAAGCCTGTTAGTTTAATTATAAATTTGTGTGACTCTTTTCATTTCCAAACGGCAGTTATTGAGAAAATTTTCGTATTCATACGTATTTCTTGCAAACAAAATTTTTCATCCGCAGTACCGGGATAAGAAATTTTGTGATTCAATTGTGGCGTTTAGTTTTTACCTCAGCGATTTTTTAAAGCTTAAAATTCATTGAATGAATATTTTGTCGCCTTTCTTCCTTCAAAGGCAGTCGCTGTTATAAAAGTTTCGTTAATATTCTTATTTTTTAAACATAATAATTTTCCTCCGCCGTCCCGGGATGAAAAATTTCGCGAATCAATTCTTGTCTAAATTTTTCTTCCAAGTGCTTTTTTAAAAGCTTTTCATTTATCAAATGAAAATTTGTTTTTTCTTTACCATCAAAACGGTCGTTTTTGAGAAAATGGTATCATTTATACGTATTTCTTGCAAGCATAACGTTTTCCAGCCGCAGTCCCGTGATGAGAAATTTCGTGATTCAAGCGAATCGTTTAGTTGTTCCCCCGAGGGTTTTTTAGAAAGACTGTTAGTTTTAATTGTAAATATGTGTGACTCTTTTCCTTTCCAAACGGCAGTTATTGGGAAAACTTTCGTATTCAAACGTATTTCTAGCAAACATAAAATTTTCATCCGCAGTACCAGGATGAGAAATTTGGTGATTCAATTGTGTCGTTTAGTTTTTACCTCAGCGGTTTTTTAAAGCTTAAAATTCATTGAATGAATATTTGGTTGCCTCCCTTCCTTTTAAAGCAGTCGCTGTTATGAAAGTTTCGTTAATACACGTACTTTTTAAACATAATAATTTTTCTCCGCAGTCCCGGAATGAGAAATTTCGTGAATCAATTTTCGCGTAAGTTTTTCTTCCAAGTGCTTTTCTAAAAGCTTTTCATTCATCAAATGAAAATTCTTTCTTTCTTTACCATTCAAAACGGTCGTATTTGAGAAAATGGTATCATTTATACGTACTTCTTGCAAGCAAAACATTTTCTAGCCGCAGTCCCGGGATAAGAAATTTCGTGATTCAAGCGACTCGTTTAGTTGTTCCCCCGAGGGTTTTTTTGAAAGCCTTTTAGTTTTAATTGTAAATTTGTGTGACTCTTTTCATTTCCAAACGGCAGTTATTGGGAAAACTTTCGTATTCAAACGTATTTCTGGCAAACAAAATTTTTCATCCGCAGTACCGGGATGAGAAATTTTGTGATTTAATTGTGGCGTTTAGTTTTTACCTCAGCGGTTTTTTAAAGTTAAAAATTCATTGAATGAATATTTGGTTTCCTCTCTTCATTTCAAAGCAGTCGCTTTTTTAAAAGTTTCGTTAATATACGTACTTTTTAATCATGATGATTTTCCTCCGCAGTCCCGGGATGAGTAATTTCGCGAATCAATTTTCGTATAAGTTTTTCTTCCAAGTGCTTTTTTAAAGGCTCTTTATTCATCAAATGAAAATTTGTTCCTTTCTTTACCTTTCAAAACGGTCGTTTTTGAGAAAATGGTATCATTTATACGTATTTCTTGCAAACATAAAATTTTTCATCCGCAGTACCGGGATGAGAAATTTTGTGATTCAATTGTGGCGTTTAGTTTTTTGCCTCAGCGGTTTTTTAAAGCTTAAAATTCATTGAATGAATATTTAGTCGCCTCTCTTTCTTTCAAAGCAGTCGCTGTTATAAAAGTTTCTTTAATATACGTATTTTTTAAACATAATAATTTTCCTCCGCAGTCCCGGGATGAGAAATTTCAAAAATGAATTGTCGTGTAAGTTTTTCTTCAAAGTACTTTTTTAAAAGCTCTTCATTCATCAAATGAAAATTTGTTCTTTTCTTTAACTTTCAAAACGGTCGTTTTTGAGAATATGGTATCATTTATACGTATTTCTTGCAAGCATAAGGTTTTCCAGCCGCAGTCCCGGGATTAGAAATTTCGTGATTAAAGCGACTCTTCTAGGTGTTCCCCCGAAGGTTTTTTGAAAGCCTGTTAGTTTTAATTGTAAATTTGTTTGACTCTTTTCATTTCCAATAGGCAGTTATTAAGAAAATTTTCGTATTCAAACGTATTTCCTGCAAACATAAAATTTTTCAACCGCAGTACCGGGATGAGAAATTTTGTGATTCAATTGTGGCGTTTAGTTTTTACCTCAGCGGTTTTTTAAAGCTTAAAATTCATTGAATGAATATTTTGTTGCCTCCCTTCCTTTCAAAGCATTAGCTGTTATAAAAGTTTCGTTAATACGCGTACTTATTATACATAATAATTTTCCTCCGCAGCCCCGGGATAAGAAATTTCGCGAATCAATTTCCGTGTAAGTTTTTCTTCCAAGTGCTTTTTTAAAGGCTCTTTATTAATCAAATGAAAATTTGTACTTTCTTTACCATTCAAAACGGTCGTATTTAAGAAAATGGTATGATTTATACGTGTTTCTTGCAAGCATAACGTTTTCTAGCCACAGTCCCGGGATAAGAAATTTCGGGATTCAACCGACTCGTTTAGTTGTTCCCCCGAGGGTTTTTTGAAAGCCTTTTAGTTTTAATTATAAATTTGTGTTTTCCTTTTATTTCCCAACGGCAGTTATCGAGAAAATTTTCGTATTCACACGTATTTCTTGTAAATATAAAATTTTTCATCCGCAGTACCGGGATGAGAATTTTTGTGATTCAATTGAGGCGTTCAGATTTTACGTCAGCTGTTTTTTAAAGCTTTACCTTATTGAATGAATATTTGGTCGCCTCTCTTCCTTTCAAAGCAGTACCTGTACTAAAAATTTCGTTAATATACGTATTTTTTAAACATAATAATTTTCCTCCCCCGTCCCGGGATGAGAAATTTCGCGAATCAATTGTCGTGTAAGTTTTTCTTCCAAGTGCTTTTTTAAAAACTCTTCATTCATCAAATGAAAATTTGTTCCTTTCTTTACCTTTCGAAACGGTCGTTTTTTTGAAAATGGTATCATTTATACGTATATCTTGCAAGCAAAACGTTCTCCAGCCGCAGTCCCGGGATTAGAAATTTCGTGATTAAAGCGACTCTTTTAGTTGTTCCCCCGAAGGATTTTTTGAAAGCCTGTTAGTTTTAATTGTAAATTTGTTTGACTCTTTTCATTTCCAAACGGCAGTTATTAAGAAAATTTTCGTATTTAAACGTATTTCCTGCAAACATAAAATTTTTCATCCGCAGTACCGGGATGAGAAACTTTGTGATTCCATTGTGGCGTTTAGTTTTTACCTCAGCGGTTTTTTAAAGCTTAACAATCATTGAATGAATATTTGGTCGCCTCTCTTCCTTTAAAGGCAGTCGATGTTATGAATGTTTCACTAATATACTTATTTTTTAAACATAATAATTTTCCTCCGCAGTCCCGGGATGAAAAAATTCGCGAAATAATTGTTCTCTAAATTTTTCTTCCAAGTGCTTTTTTAAAAGTTTTTCATTCATCAAATGAAAATTTGTTCTTTCTTTACCAATCAAAACTTTCGTTTTTGAGAAAATGGTATCATTTATACGTATTTCTTGCAAGCATAAAGTTTTCCAGCCGCAGTCCCGGGATGAGAAATTTCGTGATTCAAGCGACTCGTTTCGTTGTTCCCCCGAGGTTTTTTTTGAAAGCCTGTCAGTTTTAATTGTAAATTTGTTTGACTCTTTTCACTTCCAAACGGCAGTTATTGAGAAAAGTTTCGTATTCATACGTATTTCTTGCAAAGAAAATTTTTCATCCGCAGTACCGGGATGAGAAATTTTGTGATTTAATTGTTGCGTTTAGTTTTTACCTCAGCGGTTTTTTAAAGCTTAAAATTCATTGAATGAATATTTTGTTGCCTCCCTTCCTTTCAAAGCATTAGCTGTTATAAAAGTTTCGTTAATATACGTACTTATTATACATAATAATTTTCCTCCGCAGTCCCGGGATGAGAAATTTCGCGAATCAATTTCCGTGTAAGTTTTTCTTCCAAGTGCTTTTTTAAAGGCTCTTTATTCATCAAATGAAAATTTGTTCCTTTCTTTACCTTTCAAAATCGTCGTTTTTGAGAAAATGGTATCATTTATACGTATTTCTTGCAAGCATAACGTTTTCAAGCCGCAGTCCCGGGATGAGAAATTTCGTGATTCAAGCGAATCGTTAAGTTGTTCCCCCGAGGGTTTTTTTGAAAGACTGTTAGTTTTAATTGTAAATTTGTGTTACTCTTTTCATTTCCAAACGGAAGTTATTGGGAAAACTTTCGTATTCAAACGTATTTCTTGCAAACATAAAATTTTTCATCCGCAGTACCGGGATGAGAAATTTTGTGATTCAATTGTGGCGTTTAGTTTTTACCTCAGCGGTTATTTAAAGCATAAAATTCATTGAATGAATATTTCGTCGCCTCTCTTTCTTTCAAAGCAGTCGCTGTTGTAAAAGTTTCGTTAATATACGTGTTTTTTAAACATAATATTTTTCCACCCCAGTCACGGAATGAGAAATTTCGCGAATCAATTGTCGTGTAAGTTTTTCTTCCAAGTGCTTTTTTAAAAACTCTTCATTCATCAAATGAAAATTTGTTCCTTTCTTTACCTTTCAAAACGGTCGTTTTTTTGAAAATGGGATCATATATACGTATTTCTTGCAAGCATAACGTTTCCCAGCCGCAGTCCCGGGTTGAGAAATTTTGTGATTCAAGCGACTCGTATGGTATTACCACGAGGGTTTTTTTGAAAGCCTGTTAGTTTTAATTGTAAGTTTTTGTGACTCTTTTCATTTCCAAACGGCGGTTATTGAGAAAATTTTCGTATTCATACGTATTTATTGTAAACATAAAATTTTTCATCCGCAGTACCGGGATGAGAAAATTTGTGATTTAATTGTGGCGTTTAGTTTTTACCTCAGTGGTTTTTTAAAGCTTAAAATCCATTGAATGAATATTTGGTTGCCTCCCTTCATTTCAAAGCAGTCGCTGTAATAAAAGTTTCGTTAAAATACGTATCTTTTAAACATAATAATTTTCCTCCGCAGTCCCGGGATGAGTAATTTCGCGAATCAAAATTCGTGTAAGTTTTTCTTCCTAGTGCTTTTTTAAAGGCTCTTTATTAATCAAATGAAAATTTGTACTTTCTTTACCATTCAAAACGGTCGTATTTAAGAAAATGGTATGATTTATACGTGTTTCTTGCAAGCATAACGTTTTCTAGCCGCAGTCCCGGGATAAGAAATTTCGTGATTCAACCGACTCGTTTAGTTGTTCCCCCGAGGGTTTTTTGAAAGCCTTTTAGTTTTAATTGTAAATTAGTGTGACTCTTTTCCGTTCCAAACGGCAGTTATTGAGAAAATTTTCGTATTCATACGTATTTCTTGCAAACAAAATTTTTCATCCGCAGTACCGGGTTGAGAAATTTTGTGATTTAATTGTTGCGTTTAGTTTTTTTCTCAGCTGTTTTTTAAAGCTTAAAATTCATTGATTGAATATTTTGTTGCCTCCCTTCCTTTCAAAGCCTTACCTGTTATAAAAGTTTCGTTAATATACGAACTTATTAAACATAATAATATTCCTCCGAAAGTTCGGGATAAGAAATTTCGCGAATCAATTGTCGTGTAAGTTTTTCTACCAAGTGCTTTTTAAAAAGCTCTTCATTTATCAAATGAAAATTTGTTCCTTTCTTTACCTTTCAAAATCGTCGTTTTTTAGAAAATGGTATCATTTATACGTATTTCTTGCAAGCATAACGTTTTCTAGCCGCAGTCCCGGATTGGAAATTTCGTGATTCAAGCGACTCGTTTAGTTGTTCCCCCGAGGGTTCTCTTGAAAGCCTGTTAGTTTAAATTGTAAATTTGTGTGACTCTTTTCATTTCCAAACGGCAGTTATTGAGAAAATTTTCGTATTCATACGTATTTCTTGCAAACAAAATTTTTCATCCGCAGTACCGGGATAAGAAATTTTGTGATTCAATTGTGGCGTTTAGTTTTTACCTCAGCGGTTTTTTAAAGCTTAAAATTCATTGAATGAATATTTGGTCGCCTCTCTTCCTTTAAAGGCAGTCGCTGTTATGAAAGTTTTGTTAATATACTTATTTTTTTAACAAAATAATTTTCCTCCGCAGTCCCGGGATGAAAAATTTCGCGAATCAATTGTTCTCTAAATTTTTCTTCGAAGTGCTTTTTAAAAAGCTCTTCATTCATCAAATGAAAATTTGTTCCTTTCTTTACCTTTCAAAATCGTCGTTTTTTAAAAAATGGTATTATTTACACGTATTTCTTGCAAGCATAACGTTTTCTAGCCGCAGTCCCGGGATTAGAAATTTCGTGATTCAAGCGACTCGTTTAGTTGTTCCCCCGAGGGTTTTCTTGAAAGCCTGTTAGTTTTAATTGTAAATTTGTGTGACTCTTTTCATTTCCAAACGGCAGTTATTGAGAAAATTTTCGTATTCATACGTATTTCTTGCAAACAAAATTTTTCATCCGCAGTACCGGGATAAGAAATGTTGTGATTCAATTGTGGCGTTTAGTTTTTACCTCAGCGGTTTTTTAAAGTTAAAATTCATTGAATGAATATTTGGTTGCCTCCCTTCCTTTTAAAGCAGTCGCTGTTATGAAAGTTTCGTTAATATACGTACTTCTTAAACATAATAATTTTCCTCCGCAGTCCCGGGATGAGAAATTTCGTGAATCAATTTTCGTGTAAGTTTTTCTTCCAAGTGCTTTTCTAAAAGCTTTTCATTCATCAAATGAAAATTTGTTTTTTCTTTAACATTCAAAACGGTCGTTTTTGAGAAAATGGTATCATGTATACGTATTTCTTGCAAGCATAACGTTTTCCAGCCGCTGTCCCGGGATGTGAAATTTCGTGATTAGGTTCACTGGTGTAGTTGTTCCCCCGAGGGTTTTTTTAAAAGCCTGTTTGTTTTAATTGTAAATTTGTTTGAATCTTTTCATTTCCAAACGGCAGTTATTGAGAAAATTTTCGTATTCAAACGTTTTTCTTGCAAACATAAAATTTTTCATCCGCAGTACCGGGATGAGAAATTTTGTGATTCAATTGAGGCGTTTAGATTTTACGTCAGCTGTTTTTTAAAGCTTTAAATTTATTGAATGAATATTTGGTCGCCTCTCTTCCTTTCAAAGCAGTACCTGTTATAAAAGTTTCGTTAATATACGTATTTTTTAAACATAATAATTTTCCTCCCCCGTCCCGGGATTAGAAATTTCGCGAATCAATTGTCGTGTAAGTTTTTCTTCCAAGTGCTTTTTTAAAAACTCTTCATTCATCAAATGAAAATTTGTTCCTTTCTTTACCTTTCGAAACGGTCGTTTTTTTGAAAATGGTATCATTTATACGTATTTCTTGCAAGCATAACGTTTTCCAGCCGCAGTCCCGGGATGAGAAATTTCGTGATTCAAGCGACTCATTTAGTTGTTCCCCCGAGGGTTTTTTATAAAGACTGCTAGTTTTAATTGTAAAATTGTGTTACTCTTTTCATTTCCAAACCGCAGTTATTGGGAAAACGTTCGTATTCAAACGTATTTCTTGCAAACATAAAATTTTTCATCCGCAGTACCGGGATGAGAAATTTTGTGATTGAATTGTGGCGTTTAGTTATTACCTCAGCGGTTTTTTAAAGCTTAAAATTCATTGAATGAATATTTGGTCGCCTCTCTTCCTTTAAAGGCAGTCGCTGTTATGAAAGTTTCGTTAATATACTTATTTTTTAAACATAATAATTTTCCTCCACAGTCCCGGGATGAAAAATTTCGCGAATCAATTGTTCTCTAAATTTTTCTTTCAAGTGCTTTTTTAAAAGTTTTTCGTTCATCAATTGAAAATTTGGTCTTTCTTTACCATTCAAAACGGTCGTTTTTGAGAAAATGGTATCATTTATACGTATTTCTTGCAAGCATTACGTTTTCTAGCCGCAGTCCCGGATTGGAAATTTCGTGATTCAAGCGACTCGTTTAGTTGTTCCCCCGAGGGTTTTCTTGAAAGCCTGTTAGTTTTAATTATAAATTTGTGTGACTCTTTTCCTTTCCAAACGGCAGTTATTGGGAAAACTTTCGTATTCAAACGTATTTCTAGCAAACATAAAATTTTTCATCCGCAGTACCAGGATGAGAAATTTGGTGATTCAATTGTGTCGTTTAGTTTTTACCTCAGCGGTTTTTTAAAGCTTAAAATTCATTGAATGAATATTTGGTCGCCTCTCTTCCTTTAAAGGCAGTCGCTGTTATGAAAGTTTCGTTAATATACTTATTTTTTAAACATAATAATTTTCCTCCACAGTCCCGGGATGAAAAATTTCGCGAATCAATTGTTCTCTAAATTTTTCTTTCAAGTGCTTTTTTAAAAGTTTTTCGTTCATCAATTGAAAATTTGGTCTTTCTTTACCATTCAAAACGGTCGTTTTTGAGAAAATGGTATCATTTATACGTATTTCTTGCAAGCATTACGTTTTCTAGCCGCAGTCCCGGATTGGAAATTTCGTGATTCAAGCGACTCGTTTAGTTGTTCCCCCGAGGGTTTTCTTGAAAGCCTGTTAGTTTTAATTATAAATTTGTGTGACTCTTTTCATTTCCAAACGGCAGTTATTGAGAAAATTTTCGTATTCATACGTATTTCTTGCAAACAAAATTTTTCATCCGCAGTACCGGGATAAGAAATTTTGTGATTCAATTGTGGCGTTTAGTTTTTACCTCAGCGATTTTTTAAAGCTTAAAATTCATTGAATGAATATTTTGTCGCCTTTCTTCCTTCAAAGGCAGTCGCTGTTATAAAAGTTTCGTTAATATTCTTATTTTTTAAACATAATAATTTTCCTCCGCCGTCCCGGGATGAAAAATTTCGCGAATCAATTCTTGTCTAAATTTTTCTTCCAAGTGCTTTTTTAAAAGCTTTTCATTTATCAAATGAAAATTTGTTTTTTCTTTACCATCAAAACGGTCGTTTTTGAGAAAATGGTATCATTTATACGTATTTCTTGCAAGCATAACGTTTTCCAGCCGCAGTCCCGTGATGAGAAATTTCGTGATTCAAGCGAATCGTTTAGTTGTTCCCCCGAGGGTTTTTTAGAAAGACTGTTAGTTTTAATTGTAAATATGTGTGACTCTTTTCCTTTCCAAACGGCAGTTATTGGGAAAACTTTCGTATTCAAACGTATTTCTAGCAAACATAAAATTTTTCATCCGCAGTACCAGGATGAGAAATTTGGTGATTCAATTGTGTCGTTTAGTTTTTACCTCAGCGGTTTTTTAAAGCTTAAAATTCATTGAATGAATATTTGGTTGCCTCCCTTCCTTTTAAAGCAGTCGCTGTTATGAAAGTTTCGTTAATACACGTACTTTTTAAACATAATAATTTTTCTCCGCAGTCCCGGAATGAGAAATTTCGTGAATCAATTTTCGCGTAAGTTTTTCTTCCAAGTGCTTTTCTAAAAGCTTTTCATTCATCAAATGAAAATTCTTTCTTTCTTTACCATTCAAAACGGTCGTATTTGAGAAAATGGTATCATTTATACGTGTTTCTTGCAAGCATAATGTTTTCTAGCCGCAGTCCCGGGATAAGAAATTTCGTGATTCAACCGACTCGTTTAGTTGTTCCCCCGAGGGTTTTTTGAAAGCCTTTTAGTTTTAATTGTAAATTAGTGTGACTCTTTTCCGTTCCAAACGGCAGTTATTGAGAAAATTTTCGTATTCATACGTATTTCTTGCAAACAAAATTTTTCATCCGCAGTACCGGGTTGAGAAATTTTGTGATTTAATTGTTGCGTTTAGTTTTTTTCTCAGCTGTTTTTTAAAGCTTAAAATTCATTGATTGAATATTTTGTTGCCTCCCTTCCTTTCAAAGCCTTACCTGTTATAAAAGTTTCGTTAATATACGAACTTATTAAACATAATAATATTCCTCCGAAAGTTCGGGATAAGAAATTTCGCGAATCAATTGTCGTGTAAGTTTTTCTACCAAGTGCTTTTTAAAAAGCTCTTCATTTATCAAATGAAAATTTGTTCCTTTCTTTACCTTTCAAAATCGTCGTTTTTTAGAAAATGGTATCATTTATACGTATTTCTTGCAAGCATAACGTTTTCTAGCCGCAGTCCCGGATTGGAAATTTCGTGATTCAAGCGACTCGTTTAGTTGTTCCCCCGAGGGTTCTCTTGAAAGCCTGTTAGTTTAAATTGTAAATTTGTGTGACTCTTTTCATTTCCAAACGGCAGTTATTGAGAAAATTTTCGTATTCATACGTATTTCTTGCAAACAAAATTTTTCATCCGCAGTACCGGGATAAGAAATTTTGTGATTCAATTGTGGCGTTTAGTTTTTACCTCAGCGGTTTTTTAAAGCTTAAAATTCATTGAATGAATATTTGGTCGCCTCTCTTCCTTTAAAGGCAGTCGCTGTTATGAAAGTTTTGTTAATATACTTATTTTTTTAACAAAATAATTTTCCTCCGCAGTCCCGGGATGAAAAATTTCGCGAATCAATTGTTCTCTAAATTTTTCTTCGAAGTGCTTTTTAAAAAGCTCTTCATTCATCAAATGAAAATTTGTTCCTTTCTTTACCTTTCAAAATCGTCGTTTTTTAAAAAATGGTATTATTTACACGTATTTCTTGCAAGCATAACGTTTTCTAGCCGCAGTCCCGGGATTAGAAATTTCGTGATTCAAGCGACTCGTTTAGTTGTTCCCCCGAGGGTTTTCTTGAAAGCCTGTTAGTTTTAATTGTAAATTTGTGTGACTCTTTTCATTTCCAAACGGCAGTTATTGAGAAAATTTTCGTATTCATACGTATTTCTTGCAAACAAAATTTTTCATCCGCAGTACCGGGATAAGAAATGTTGTGATTCAATTGTGGCGTTTAGTTTTTACCTCAGCGGTTTTTTAAAGTTAAAATTCATTGAATGAATATTTGGTTGCCTCCCTTCCTTTTAAAGCAGTCGCTGTTATGAAAGTTTCGTTAATATACGTACTTCTTAAACATAATAATTTTCCTCCGCAGTCCCGGGATGAGAAATTTCGTGAATCAATTTTCGTGTAAGTTTTTCTTCCAAGTGCTTTTCTAAAAGCTTTTCATTCATCAAATGAAAATTTGTTTTTTCTTTAACATTCAAAACGGTCGTTTTTGAGAAAATGGTATCATGTATACGTATTTCTTGCAAGCATAACGTTTTCCAGCCGCTGTCCTGGGATGTGAAATTTCGTGATTAGGTTCACTGGTGTAGTTGTTCCCCCGAGGGTTTTTTTAAAAGCCTGTTTGTTTTAATTGTAAATTTGTTTGAATCTTTTCATTTCCAAACGGCAGTTATTGAGAAAATTTTCGTATTCAAACGTTTTTCTTGCAAACATAAAATATTTCATCCGCAGTACCGGGATGAGAAATTTTGTGATTCAATTGAGGCGTTTAGATTTTACGTCAGCTGTTTTTTAAAGCTTTAAATTTATTGAATGAATATTTGGTCGCCTCTCTTCCTTTCAAAGCAGTACCTGTTATAAAAGTTTCGTTAATATACGTATTTTTTAAACATAATAATTTTCCTCCCCCGTCCCGGGATTAGAAATTTCGCGAATCAATTGTCGTGTAAGTTTTTCTTCCAAGTGCTTTTTTAAAAACTCTTCATTCATCAAATGAAAATTTGTTCCTTTCTTTACCTTTCGAAACGGTCGTTTTTTTGAAAATGGTATCATTTATACGTATTTCTTGCAAGCATAACGTTTTCCAGCCGCAGTCCCGGGATGAGAAATTTCGTGATTCAAGCGACTCGTTTAGTTGTTCCCCCGAGGGTTTTTTATAAAGACTGCTAGTTTTAATTGTAAAATTGTGTTACTCTTTTCATTTCCAAACCGCAGTTATTGGGAAAACGTTCGTATTCAAACGTATTTCTTGCAAACATAAAATTTTTCATCCGCAGTACCGGGATGAGAAATTTTGTGATTGAATTGTGGCGTTTAGTTATTACCTCAGCGGTTTTTTAAAGCTTAAAATTCATTGAATGAATATTTGGTCGCCTCTCTTCCTTTAAAGGCAGTCGCTGTTATGAAAGTTTCGTTAATATACTTATTTTTTAAACATAATAATTTTCCTCCACAGTCCCGGGATGAAAAATTTCGCGAATCAATTGTTCTCTAAATTTTTCTTTCAAGTGCTTTTTTAAAAGTTTTTCATTCATCAATTGAAAATTTGGTCTTTCTTTACCATTCAAAACGGTCGTTTTTGAGAAAATGGTATCATTTATACGTATTTCTTGCAAGCATTACGTTTTCTAGCCGCAGTCCCGGATTGGAAATTTCGTGATTCAAGCGACTCGTTTAGGATTTCCCCCGAGGGTTTTCTTGAAAGCCTGTTAGTTTTAATTATAAATTTGTGTGACTCTTTTCATTTCCAAACGGCAGTTATTGAGAAAATTTTCGTATTCATACGTATTTCTTGCAAACAAAATTTTTCATCCGCAGTACCGGGATAAGAAATTTTGTGATTCAATTGTGGCGTTTAGTTTTTACCTCAGCGATTTTTTAAAGCTTAAAATTCATTGAATGAATATTTTGTCGCCTTTCTTCCTTCAAAGGCAGTCGCTGTTATAAAAGTTTCGTTAATATTCTTATTTTTTAAACATAATAATTTTCCTCCGCCGTCCCGGGATGAAAAATTTCGCGAATCAATTCTTGTCTAAATTTTTCTTCCAAGTGCTTTTTTAAAAGCTTTTCATTTATCAAATGAAAATTTGTTTTTTCTTTACCATCAAAACGGTCGTTTTTGAGAAAATGGTATCATTTATACGTATTTCTTGCAAGCATAACGTTTTCCAGCCGCAGTCCCGTGATGAGAAATTTCGTGATGCAAGCGAATCGTTTAGTTGTTCCCCCGAGGGTTTTTTAGAAAGACTGTTAGTTTTAATTGTAAATATGTGTGACTCTTTTCCTTTCCAAACGGCAGTTATTGGGAAAACTTTCGTATTCAAACGTATTTCTAGCAAACATAAAATTTTTCATCCGCAGTACCAGGATGAGAAATTTGGTGATTCAATTGTGTCGTTTAGTTTTTACCTCAGCGGTTTTTTAAAGCTTAAAATTCATTGAATGAATATTTGGTTGCCTCCCTTCCTTTTAAAGCAGTCGCTGTTATGAAAGTTTCGTTAATACACGTACTTTTTAAACATAATAATTTTTCTCCGCAGTCCCGGAATGAGAAATTTCGTGAATCAATTTTCGCGTAAGTTTTTCTTCCAAGTGCTTTTCTAAAAGCTTTTCATTCATCAAATGAAAATTCTTTCTTTCTTTACCATTCAAAACGGTCGTATTTGAGAAAATGGTATCATTTATACGTACTTCTTGCAAGCATAACATTTTCTAGCCGCAGTCCCGGGATAAGAAATATCGTGATTCAAGCGACTCGTTTAGTTGTTCCCCCGAGGGTTTTTTTGAAAGCCTTTTAGTTTTAATTGTAAATTTGTGTGACTCTTTTCATTTCCAAACGGCAGTTATTGGGAAAACTTTCGTATTCAAACGTATTTCTGGCAAACAAAATTTTTCATCCGCAGTACCGGGATGAGAAATTTTGTGATTTAATTGTGGCGTTTAGTTTTTACCTCAGCGGTTTTTTAAAGTTAAAAATTCATTGAATGAATATTTGGTTTCCTCTCTTCATTTCAAAGCAGTCGCTTTTTTAAAAGTTTCGTTAATATACGTACTTTTTAATCATGATGATTTTCCTCCGCAGTCCCGGGATGAGTAATTTCGCGAATCAATTTTCGTATAAGTTTTTCTTCCAAGTGCTTTTTTAAAGGCTCTTTATTCATCAAATGAAAATTTGTTCCTTTCTTTACCTTTCAAAACGGTCGTTTTTGAGAAAATGGTATCATTTATACGTATTTCTTGCAAACATAAAATTTTTCATCCGCAGTACCGGGATGAGAAATTTTGTGATTCAATTGTGGCGTTTAGTTTTTTGCCTCAGCGGTTTTTGAAAGCTTAAAATTCATTGAATGAATATTTAGTCGCCTCTCTTTCTTTCAAAGCAGTCGCTGTTATAAAAGTTTCTTTAATATACGTATTTTTTAAACATAATAGTTTTCCTCCGCAGTCCCGGGATGAGAAATTTAAAAAATGAATTGTCGTGTAAGTTTTTCTTCAAAGTGCTTTTTTAAAGGCTCTTTATTAATCAAATGAAAATTTGTACTTTCTTTACCATTCAAAACGGTCGTATTTAAGAAAATGGTATGATTTATACGTGTTTCTTGCAAGCATAACGTTTTCTAGCCACAGTCCCGGGATAAGAAATTTCGTGATTCAACCGACTCGTTTAGTTGTTCCCCCGAGGGTTTTTTGAAAGCCTTTTAGTTTTAATTATAAATTTGTGTTTTCCTTTTATTTCCCAACGGCAGTTATCGAGAAAATATTCGTATTCACACGTATTTCTTGTAAATATAAAATTTTTCATCCGCAGTACCGGGATGAGAATTTTTGTGATTCAATTGAGGCGTTTAGATTTTACGTCAGCTGTTTTTTAAAGCTTTACCTTATTGAATGAATATTTGGTCGCCTCTCTTCCTTTCAAAGCAGTACCTGTACTAAAAATTTCGTTAATATACGTATTTTTTAAACATAATAATTTTCCTCCCACGTCCCGGGATGAGAAATTTCGCGAATCAATTGTCGTGTAAGTTTTTCTTCCAAGTGCTTTTTTAAAAACTCTTCATTCATCAAATGAAAATTTGTTCCTTTCTTTACCTTTCGAAACGGTCGTGTTTTGAAAATGGTATCATTTATACGTATATCTTGCAAGCAAAACGTTCTCCAGCCGCAGTCCCGGGATTAGAAATTTCGTGATTAAAGCGACTCTTTTAGTTGTTCCCCCGAAGGTTTTTTTGAAAGCCTGTTAGTTTTAATTGTAAATTTGTTTGACTCTTTTCATTTCCAAACGGCAGTTATTAAGAAAATTTTCGTATTTAAACGTATTTCCTGCAAACATAAAATTTTTCATCCGCAGTACCGGGATGAGAAACTTTGTGATTCCATTGTGGCGTTTAGTTTTTACCTCAGCGGTTTTTTAAAGCTTAACAATCATTGAATGAATATTTGGTCGCCTCTCTTCCTTTAAAGGCAGTCGATGTTATGAATGTTTCACTAATATACTTATTTTTTAAACATAATAATATTCCTCCGCAGTCCCGGGATGAAAAAATTCGCGAAATAATTGTTCTCTAAATTTTTCTTCCAAGTGCTTTTTTAAAAGTTTTTCATTCATCAAATGAAAATTTGTTCTTTCTTTACCAATCAAAACTTTCGTTTTTGAGAAAATGGTATCATTTATACGTATTTCTTGCAAGCATAAAGTTTTCCAGCCGCAGTCCCGGGATGAGAAATTTCGTGATTCAAGCGACTCGTTTCGTTGTTCCCGCGAGGTTTTTTTTGAAAGCCTGTCAGTTTTAATTGTAAATTTGTTTGACTCTTTTCACTTCCAAACGGCAGTTATTGAGAAAAGTTTCGTATTCATACGTATTTCTTGCAAAGAAAATTTTTCATCCGCAGTACCGGGATGAGAAATTTTGTGATTTAATTGTTGCGTTTAGTTTTTACCTCAGCGGTTTTTTAAAGCTTAAAATTCATTGAATGAATATTTTGTTGCCTCCCTTCCTTTCAAAGCATTAGCTGTTATAAAAGTTTCGTTAATATACGTACTTATTATACATAATAATTTTCCTCCGCAGTCCCGGGATGAGAAATTTCGCGAATCAATTTCCGTGTAAGTTTTTCTTCCAAGTGCTTTTTTAAAGGCTCTTTATTCATCAAATGAAAATTTGTTTCTTTCTTTACCTTTCAAAATCATCGTTTTTGAGAAAATGGTATCATTTATACGTATTTCTTGCAAGCATAACGTTTTCAAGCCGCAGTCCCGGGATGAGAAATTTCGTGATTCAAGCGAATCGTTAAGTTGTTCCCCCGAGGGTTTTTTTGAAAGACTGTTAGTTTTAATTGTAAATTTGTGTTACTCTTTTCATTTCCAAACGGTAGTTATTGGGAAAACTTTCGTATTCAAACGTATTTCTTGCAAACATAAAATTTTTCATCCGCAGTACCGGGATGAGAAATTTTGTGATTCAATTGTGGCGTTTAGTTTTTACCTCAGCGGTTATTTAAAGCATAAAATTCATTGAATGAATATTTCGTCGCCTCTCTTTCTTTCAAAGCAGTCGCTGTTATAAAAGTTTCGTTAATATACGTGTTTTTTAAACATAATATTTTTCCACCCCAGTCCCGGAATGAGAAATTTCGCGAATCAATTGTCGTGTAAGTTTTTCTTCCAAGTGCTTTTTTAAAAACTCTTCATTCATCAAATGAAAATTTGTTCCTTTCTTTACCTTTCAAAACGGTCGTTTTTTTGAAAATGGTATCATATATACGTATTTCTTGCAAGCATAACGTTTCCCAGCCGCAGTCCCGGGTTGAGAAATTTTGTGATTCAAGCGACTCGTATGGTATTACCACGAGGGTTTTTTTGAAAGCCTGTTAGTTTTAATTGTAAGTTTTTGTGACTCTTTTCATTTCCAAACGGCGGTTATTGAGAAAATTTTCGTATTCATACGTATTTATTGTAAACATAAAATTTTTCATCCGCAGTACCGGGATGAGAAATTTTGTGATTTAATTGTGGCGTTTAGTTTTTACCTCAGTGGTTTTTTAAAGCTTAAAATCCATTGAATGAATATTTGGTTGCCACCCTTCATTTCAAAGCAGTCGCTGTAATAAAAGTTTCGTTAAAATACGTATCTTTTAAACATAATAATTTTCCTCCGCAGTCCCGGGATGAGTAATTTCGCGAATCAAAATTCGTGTAAGTTTTTCTTCCTAGTGCTTTTTAAAGGCTCTTTATTAATCAAATGAAAATTTGTACTTTCTTTACCATTCAAAACGGTCGTATTTAAGAAAATGGTATGATTTATACGTGTTTCTTGCAAGCATAACGTTTTCTAGCCGCAGTCCCGGGATAAGAAATTTCGTGATTCAACCAACTCGTTTAGTTGTTCCCCCGAGGGTTTTTTGAAAGCCTTTTAGTTTTAATTATAAATTTGTGTTTTCCTTTTATTTCCCAACGGCAGTTATCGAGAAAATTTTCGTATTCACACGTATGTCTTGTAAATATAAAATTTTTCATCCGCAGTACCGGGATGAGAATTTTTGTGATTCAATTGAGGCGTTTAGATTTTACGTCAGCTGTTTTTTAAAGCTTTACCTTATTGAATGAATATTTGGTCGCCTCTCTTCCTTTCAAAGCAGTACCTGTACTAAAAATTTCGTTAATATACGTATTTTTTAAACATAATAATTTTCCTTCCCCGTCCCGGGATGAGAAATTTCGTGAATCAATTGTCGTGTAAGTTTTTGTTCCAAGTGTTTTTTAAAAAATCTTCATTCATCAAATGAAAATTTGTTCCTTTCTTTACCTTTCGAAACGGTCGTTTTTTTGAAAATGGTATCATTTATACGTATATCTTGCAATCATAACGTTCTCCAGCCGCAGTCCCGGGATTAGAAATTTCGTGATTAAAGCGACTCTTTTAGTTGTTCCCCCGAAGGTTTTTTTGAAAGCCTGTTAGTTTTAATTGTAAATTTGTTTGACTCTTTTCATTTCCAAACGGCAGTTATTAAGAAAATTTTCGTATTTAAACGTATTTCCTGCAAACATAAAATTTTTCATCCGCAGTACCGGGATGAGAAACTTTGTGATTCCATTGTGGCGTTTAGTTTTTACCTCAGCTTTTTTTTAAAGCTTAACAATCATTGAATGAATATTTGGTCGCCTCTCTTCCTTTAAAGGCAGTCGATGTTATGAATGTTTCACTAATATACTTATTTTTTAAACATAATAATTTTCCTCCGCAGTCCCGGGATGAAAAAATTCGCGAAATAATTGTTCTTTAAATTTTTCTTCCAAGTGCTTTTTTAAAAGTTTTTCATTCATCAAATGAAAATTTGTTCTTTCTTTACCAATCAAAACGTTCGTTTTTGAGAAAATGGTATCATTTATACGTATTTCTTGCAAGCATAAAGTTTTCCAGCCGCAGTCCCGGGATGAGAAATTTCGTGATTCAAGCGACTCGTTTCGTTGTTCCCCCGAGGTTTTTTTTGAAAGCCTGTCAGTTTTAATTGTAAATTTGTTTGACTCTTTTCACTTCCAAACGGCAGTTATTGAGAAAAGTTTCGTATTCATACGTATTTCTTGCAAACAAAATTTTTCATCCGCAGTACCGGGATGAGAAATTTTGTGATTTAATTGTTGCGTTTAGTTTTTACCTCAGCGGTTTTTTAAAGCTTAAAATTCATTGAATGAATATTTTGTTGCCTCCCTTCCTTTCAAAGCATTAGCTGTTATAAAAGTTTCGTTAATATACGTACTTATTATACATAATAATTTTCCTCCGCAGTCCCGGGATGAGAAATTTCGCGAATCAATTTCCGTGTAAGTTTTTCTTCCAAGTGCTTTTTTAAAGGCTCTTTATTCATCAAATGAAAATTTGTTCCTTTCTTTACCTTTCAAAATCGTCGTTTTTGAGAAAATGGTATCATTTATACGTATTTCTTGCAAGCATAAGGTTTTCCAGCCGCAGTCCCGGGATTAGAAATTTCGTGATTAAAACGACTCTTCTAGGTGTTCCCCCGAAGGTTTTTTTGAAAGCCTGTTAGTTTTAATTGTAAATTTGTTTGACTCTTTTCATTTCCAATAGGCAGTTATTAAGAAAATTTTCGTATTTAAACGTATTTCCTGCAAACATAAAATTTTTCAACCGCAGTACCGGGATGAGAAATTTTGTGATTCAATTGTGGCGTTTAGTTTTTACCTCAGCGGTTTTTTAAAGCTTAAAATTCATTGAATGAATATTTTGTTGCCTCCCTTCCGTTCAAAGCATTAGCTGTTATAAAAGTTTCGTTAATATACGTACTTATTACACATAATAATTTTCCTCCGCAGTCCCGGGATAAGAAATTTCGCGAATCAATTTCCGTGTAAGTTTTTCTTCCAAGTGCTTTTTTAAAGGCTCTTTATTAATCAAATGAAAATTTGTACTTTCTTTACCATTCAAAACGGTCGTATTTAAGAAAATGGTATGATTTATACGTGTTTCTTGCAAGCATAACCTTTTCTAGCCGCAGTCCCGGGATAAGAAATTTCGTGATTCAACCGACTCGTTTAGTTGTTCCCCCGAGGGTTTTTTGAAAGCCTTTTAGTTTTAATTATAAATTTGTGTTTTCCTTTTATTTCCCAACGGCAGTTATCGAGAAAATTTTCGTATTCACACGTATTTCTTGTAAATATAAAATTTTTCATCCGCAGTACCGGGATGAGAATTTTTGTGATTCAATTGAGGCGTTTAGATTTTACGTCAGCTGTTTTTTAAAGCTTTACCTTATTGAATGAATATTTGGTCGCCTCTCTTCCTTTCAAAGCAGTACCTGTATTAAAAATTTCGTTAATATACGTATTTTTTAAACATAATAATTTTCCTCCCCCGTCCCGGGATGAGAAATTTCGCGAATCAATTGTCGTGTAAGTTTTTCTTCCAAGTGCTTTTTTAAAAACTCTTCATTCATCAAATGAAAATTTGTTCCTTTCTTTACCTTTCGAAACGGTCGTTTTTTTGAAAATGGTATCATTTATACGTATACCTTGCAAGCATAACGTTCTCCAGCCGCAGTCCCGGGATTAGAAATTTCGTGATTAAAGCGACTCTTTTAGTTGTTCCCCCGAAGGTTTTTTTGAAAGCCTGTTAGTTTTAATTGTAAATTTGTTTGACTCTTTTCATTTCCAAACGGCAGTTATTAAGAAAATTTTCGTATTTAAGCGTATTTCCTGCAAACATAAAATTTTTCATCCGCAGTACCGGGATGAGAAACTTTGTGATTCCATTGTGGCGTTTAGTTTTTACCTCAGCGGTTTTTTAAAGCTTAACAATCATTGAATGAATATTTGGTCGCCTCTCTTCCTTTAAAGGCAGTCGATGTAATGAATGTTTCACTAATATACTTATTTTTTAAACATAATACTTTTCCTCCGCAGTCCCGGGATGAAAAAATTCGCGAAATAATTGTTCTCTAAATTTTTCTTCCAAGTGCTTTTTTAAAAGTTTTTCATTCATCAAATGAAAATTTGTTCTTTCTTTACCAATCAAAACGTTCGTTTTTGAGAAAATGGTATCATTTATACGTATTTCTTGCAAGCATAAAGTTTTCCAGCCGCAGTCCCGGGATGAGAAATTTCGTGATTCAAGCGACTCGTTTCGTTGTTCCCCCGAGGTTTTTTTTGAAAGCCTGTCAGTTTTAATTGTAAATTTGTTTGACTCTTTTCACTTCCAAACGGCAGTTATTGAGAAAAGTTTCGTATTCATACGTATTTCTTGCAAACAAAATTTTTCATCCGCAGTACCGGGATGAGAAATTTTGTGATTTAATTGTTGCGTTTAGTTTTTACCTCAGCGGTTTTTTAAAGCTTAAAATTCATTGAATGAATATTTTGTTGCCTCCCTTCCTTTCAAAGCATTAGCTGTTATAAAAGTTTCGTTAATATACGTACTTATTATACATAATAATTTTCCTCCGCAGTCCCGGGATGAGAAATTTCGCGAATCAATTTCCGTGTAAGTTTTTCTTCCAAGTGCTTTTTTAAAGGCTCTTTATTCATCAAATGAAAATTTGTTCCTTTCTTTACCTTTCAAAACGGTCGTTTTTTTGAAAATGGTATCATATATACGTATTTCTTGCAAGCATAACGTTTCCCAGCCACAGTCCCGGGTTGAGAAATTTTGTGATTCAAGCGACTCGTTTGGTTGTTCCAACGAGGGTGTTTTTGAAAGCCTGTTAGTTTTAATTGTAAATTTGCTTGACTCCTTTCATATTCAAAAGGCAGTAATTGAGAAAATTTCCGTATTCAAACGTATTTCTTGCAAACATAAAATTTTTCATCCGCAGTACCGGGATGAGAAAATTTGCGATTCAATTGTTGCGTTTAGTTTTTCCTCAGCGGTTTTTTAAAGCTTAAAATTAATTGAATGAATATTTTGTCGCCTTTCTTCCTTCAAAGGCAGTCGCTGTTATTAAAGTTTCGTTAATATTCTTATTTTTTAAACATAATAATTTTCCTCCGCCGTCCCGGGATTAAAAATTTCGCGAAACAATTCTTGTCTAAATATTTCTTCCAAGTGCTTTTTTAAATGCTTTTCATTTATCAAATGAAAATTTGTTTTTTCTTTACCATCAAAACGGTCGTTTTTGAGAAAATGGTATCATTTATACGTATTTCTTGCAAGCATAACGTTTTCCAGCCGCAGTCCCGGGATGAGAAATTTCGTGATTCAAGCGAATCGTTAGTTGTTCCCCCGAGGGTTTTTTAGAAAGACTGTTAGTTTTAATTTTAAATTTGTGTTTTCCTTTTATTTCCAAATGGCAGTTATTGAGAAAATTTTCGTATTCATACGTATTTCTTGCAAACATAAAATTTTTCATCCACAGTACCGGAATGAGAAATTTTGTGATTTAATTGTGGCGTTTAGTTTTTACCTCAGCGGTTTTTTAAAGCTAAAAATTCATTGAATGAATATTTGGTTTCCTCTCTTCATTTCAAAGCAGTCGCTTTTTTAAAAGTTTCGTTAATAAACGTACTTTTTAAACATGATGATTTTCCTCCGCAGTCCCGGGATGAGTAATTTCTCGAATCAATTTTCCTGTAATTTTTTCTTCCAAGTGCTTTTTTAAAGGCTCTTTATTCATCAAATGAAAATTTGTTCCTTTATTTACCTTTCAAAACGGTCGTTTTTGAGAAAATGGTATCATTTATACGTATTTCTTGCAAGCATAACGTTTTCCAGCCGCAGTCCCGGGATGAGAAATTTCGTGATTCAAGCGACTCGTTTAATTGTTCACCCGAGGGTTTTTTTGAAAGCCTGTTTGTTATTATTGTAAATTTGTTTGACTCCTTTCCTTTTCAAAAGGCAGTTATTGAGGAAATTTCCGTATTCAAACGTATTTCTTGCAAGCATAAAATTTTTCATCCGCAGTACCGGGATGAGAAATTTTGTGATTCAATTGTGGCGTTTAGTTTTTTGCCTCAGAGGTTTTTTAAAGCTTAAAATTCATTGAATGAATATTTGGTCGCCTCTCTTTCTTTCAAAGCAGTCGCTGTTATAAAAGTTTCGTTAATATACGTATTTTTTAAACATAATAATTTTCCTCAGCAGTCCCGGGATGAGAAATTTCAAATATGAATTTTCGTGTAAGTTTTTCTTTAAAGTACTTTTTTAAAAGCTCTTCATTCATCAAATGAAAATTTGTTCTTTTCTTTAACTTTCAAAACGGTCGTTTTTGAGAATATGGTATCATTTATACGTATTTCTTGCAAGCATAACGTTTTCCAGCCGCAGTCCCGGGATTAGAAATTTCGTGATTAAATCGACTCTTTTAGTTGTTCCCCCGAAGGTTTTTTTGAAAGCCTGTTAGTTTTAATTGTAAATTTGTTTCACTCTTTTCATTTCCAATAGGCAGTTATTAAGAAAATTTTCGTATTTAAACGTATTTCCTGCAAACATAAAATTTTTCAACCGCAGTACCGGGATGAGAAATTTTGTGATTCAATTGTGGCGTTTAGTTTTTACCTCAGCGGTTTTTTAAAGCTTAAAATTCATTGAATTAATATTTGGTTGCCTCCCTTCCTTTCAAAGCAGTCGCTGTTATAAAAGTTTCGTTAATATACGTACTTTTTAAACGTAATAATTTTCCTCCGCTGGCCCGCGATGAGTAATTTCGCGAATCAATTTCCGTGTAAGTTTTTCTTCCAAGTGCTTTTTTAAAGGCTCTTAATTCATCAAATAAAAATTTGTTCCTTTATTTACCTTTCAAAACGGTCGTTTTTGAGAAAATGGTATCATTTATACGTATTTCTTGCAAGCATAACGTTTTCCAGCCGCAGTCCCGGGATGAGAAATTTCGTGATTCAAGCGACTCGTTTAGTTGTTCACCCGAGGGTTATTTGAAAGCCTGTTTGTTATTATTGTAAATTTGTTTGACTCCTTTCCTTTTCAAAAGGCAGTTATTGAGGAAATTTCCGTATTCAAACGTATTTCTTGCAAGCATAAAATTTTTCATCCGCAGTACCGGGATGAGAAATTTTGTGATTCAATTGTGGCGTTTAGTTTTTTCCCTCAGAGGTTTTTTAAAGCTTAAAATTCATTGAATGAATATTTGGTCGCCTCTCTTTCTTTCAAAGCAGTCGCTGTTATAAAAGTTTCGTTAATATACGTATTTTTTAAACATAATAATTTTCCTCAGCAGTCCCGGGATGAGAAATTTCAAATATGAATTTTCGTGTAAGTTTTTCTTCAAAGTACTTTTTTAAAAGCTCTTCATTCATCAAATGAAAATTTGTTCTTTTCTTTAACTTTCAAAACGGTCGTTTTTGAGAATATGGTATCATTTATACGTATTTCTTGCAAGCATAACGTTTTCCAGCCGCAGTCCCGGGATTAGAAATTTCGTGATTAAAGCGACTCTTCTAGTTGTTCCCCCGAAGGTTTTTTTGAAAGCCTGTTAGTTTTAATTGTAAATTTGTTTGACTCTTTTCATTTCCAATAGGCAGTTATTAAGAAAATTTTCGTATTTAAACGTATTTCCTGCAAACATAAAATTTTTTTACCGCAGTACCGGGATGAGAAATTTTGTGATTCAATTGTGGCGTTTAGTTTTTACCTCAGCGGTTTTTTAAAGCTTAAAATTCATTGAATGAATATTTTGTTGCCTCCCTTCCTTTCAAAGCATTAGCTGTTATAAAATTTCGTTAATATACGTACTTATTATACATAATAATTTTCCTCCGCAGTCCCGGGATAAGAAATTTCGCGAATCAATTTCCGTGTAAGTTTTTCTTCCTAGTGCTTTTTTAAAGGCTCTTTATTAATCAAATGAAAATTTGTACTTTCTTTACCATTCAAAACGGTCGTATTTAAGAAAATGGTATCATTTATACGTATTTCTTGCAAGCATAAAGTGTTCCAGCCGCAGTCCCGGGATGAGAAATTTCGTGATTCAAGCGACTCGTTTCGTTGTTCCCCCGAGGTTTTTTTTGAAAGCATGTCAGTTTTAATTGTAAATTTGTGTGACTCTTTTCACTTCCAAACGGCAGTTATTGAGAAAATTTTCGTATTCATACGTATTTCTTGCAAACAAAATTTTTCATCCGCAGTACCGGGATGAGAAATTTTGTGATTTAATTGTTGCGTTTAGTTTTTACCTCAGCGGTTTTTTAAAGCTTAAAATTCATTGAATGAATATTTTGTTGCCTCCCTTCCTTTCAAAGCATTAGCTGTTATAAAAGTTTCGTTAATATTTGTACTTATTATACATAATAATTTTCCTCCGCAGTCCCGGGATGAGAAATTTCGCGAATCAATTTCCGTGTAAGTTTTTCTTCCAAGTGCTTTTTTAAAGGCTCTTTATTCATCAAATGAAAATTTGTTCCTTTCTTTACCTTTCAAAATCGTCGATTTTGAGAAAATGGTATCCTTTATACGTATTTCTTGCAAGCATAACGTTTTCTATCCGCAGTCCCGGGATTAGAAATTTCGAGATTCAAGCGACTCGTTTAGTTGTTCCCCCGAGGGTTTTTTTGAAAGCCTATTAGTTTTAATTGTAAATTTGTGTTACTCTTTTCATTTCCAAACGGAAGTTATTGGGAAAACTTTCGTATTCAAACGTATTTCTTGCAAACATAAACTTTTTCATCCGCAGTACCGGGATGAAAAATTTTGTGATTCAATTGTGGCGTTTAGTTTTTACCTCAGCGGTTTTTTAAAGCTTAAAATTCATTGAATGAATATTTTGTCGCCTCTCTTCCTTTAAAGGCAGTCGCTGTTATGAAAGTTTCGTTAATATACTTATTTTTTAAACATATAATTTTCCTCCGCAGTCCCGGGATGAAAAATTTCGCGAATCAATTTTCGTGTTTTTCTTCCAAGTGCTTTTTTAAAAGCTTTTCATTCATCAAATGAAAATTTGTTCTTTCTTTACTATTCAAAACGGTCGTTTTTGAGAAAATGGTAACATTTATACGTATTTCTTACAAGCATAACGTTTTCCAGCCGCAGTCCCGGGATGAGAAATTTCGTGAATCAATTTTCGTGTAAGTTTTTCTTCCAAGTATTTTTCTAAAAGCTTTTCATTCATCAAATGAAAATTTGTTTTTTCTTTACCAAACCAAACGGTCGTTTTTGAGAAAATGGTATCATTTTTACGTATTTCTTGCAAGCATAACGTTTTCCAGCCGCAGTCCCGGGATGAGAAATTTCGTTATTCAAGCGACTCGTTTCGTTGTCCCCCGAGGGTTTTTTTGAAAGCCTATTAGTTTAATTGTTAATTTGTGTGACTCTTTTCACATCCAAACGCTAGTTATTGAGAAAATTTTCGTATTCATACGTATTTCTTGCAAACAAAATTTTCATCCGCAGTACTGGGATGAGAAATTTTGTGATTTTATTGTTGCGTTTAGTTTTTACCTCAGCGGTTTTTTAAAGCTTAAAATTCATTGAATGAATATTTGGTTGCCTCCCTTCCTTTCAAAGCAGTCGCTGTTATAAAAGTTTCGTTAATATACGTACTTTTTAAACATAATAATTTTCCTCCGCAGGCCCGCGATGAGTAATTTCGCGAATCAATTTCCGTGTAAGTTTTTCTTCCAAGTATTTTTCTAAAAGCTTTTCGTTCATCAAATGAAAATTTGTTCTTTCTTTACCATTCAAAACGGTCGTTTTTGAGAAAATGGTATCATTTATACATATTTCTTGCAAGCATAACGTTTTCTAGCCGCAGTCCCGGGATTAGAAATTTCGTGATTCAAGCGACTCGTTTAGTTGTTCCCCCGAGGGTTTTTTTGAAAGCCTGTTAGTTTTAATTGTAAATTTGTGTGACTCTTTTCACCTCCAAACGGCAGTTATTGAGAAAATTTTCGTATTCATACGTATTTCTTGCAAACAAAATTTTCATCCGCAGTACCGGGTTGAGAAATTTTGTGATTTTATTGTTGCGTTTAGTTTTTACCTCAGCGGTTTTTTAAAGCTTTAAATTCATTGAATGAATATTTGGTTGCCTCCCTTCCTTTCAAAGCAGTCGCTGTTATAAAAGTTTCGTTAATATACGTACTTTTTAAACATAATAATTTTCCTCCGCAGTCCCGGGATGAAAAATTTCGCGAATCAATTCTTGTCTAAATTTTTCTTCCAAGTGCTTTTATAAAAGCTTTTCATTCATCAAAAGAAAATTTGTTCTTTCTTTACCATTCAAAACGGTCCTTTTTGAGAAAATGGTATCATTTATACGTATTTTTTGCAAGCATAAAGGTTTCCAGCCGCAGTCCCGGGATGAGAAATTTCGTGATTCAAGGGACTCGTTTAGTTGTTCCCCCGAGGGTTTTTTATAAAGACTGTTAGTTTTAATTGTAAATTTGTGTTACTCTTTTCATTTCCAAACGGCAGTTATTGGGAAAACTTTCGTATTCAAAGGTATTTCTTGCAAACATAAAATTTTTCATCCGCAGTACCGGGATGAGAAATTTTGTGATTGAATTGTGGCGTTTAGTTTTTACCTCAGCGGTTTTTTAAATCTTAAAATTCATTGAATGAATATTTGGTTGCCTCCCTTCCTTTCAAAGCAGTCGCTGTTATAAAAGTTTCGTTAATATACGTACTTTTTAAACATAATAATTTTCCTCCGCAGTCCCGGGATGAGAAATTTCGTGAATCAATTTTCGTGTAAGTTTTTCTTCCAAGTATTTTTCTAAAAGCTTTTCATTCATCAAATGAAAATTTGTTTTTTCTTTACCAAACCAAACGGTCGTTTTTGAGAAAATGGTATCATTTTTACGTATTTCTTGCAATCATAACGTTTTCCAGCCGCAGTCCCGGGATTAGAAATTTCGTGATTCAAGCGACTCGTTTCGTTGTTCCCCCGAGGGTTTTTTTGAAAGCCTATAAGTTTTAATTGTAAATTTGTGTGTCTCTTTTCACATCCAAACGCTAGTTATTGAGAAAATTTTCGTATTCATACGTATTTCTTGCAAACAAAATTTTCATCCGCAGTACTGGGATGAGAAATTTTGTGATTTTATTGTTGCGTTTAGTTTTTACCTCAGCGGTTTTTTAAAGCTTAAAATTCATTGAATGAATATTTGGTTGCCTCACTTCCTTTCAAAGCAGTCGCTGTTATAAAAGTTTGGTTAATATACTTATTTTTTAAACATAATAATTTTCCTCCGCAGTCCCGGGATGAAAAATTTCGCGAATCAATTCTTGTCTAAATTTTTCTTCCAAGTGCTTTTATAAAAGCTTTTCATTCTTCAGAAGAAAATTTGTTCTTTCTTTACCATTCAAAACGGTCGTTTTTGAGAAAATGGTATCATTTATACGTATTTCTTGCAAGCATAACGTTTTCTCGCTGAAGTCCCGCGATGAGAAATTTCGTTATTCAAGAGACTCGTTTGGTTGTTCCAACGAGGGTTTTTTTGAAAGCCTGTTAGTTTTAATTGTAAATTTGTTTCACTCCTTTCATATGCAAAAGGCAGTTATTGAGAAAATTTCCGTATTCAAACGTATTTCTTGCAAACATAAAATTTTTCATCCGCAGTACCGGGATGAGAAATTTTGCGATTCAATTGTTGCGTTTAGTTTTTCCTCAGCGGTTTTTTAAAGCTTAAAATTAATTGAATGAATATTTGGTCGCCTCTCTTTCTTTCAAAGCAGCCGCTGTTATAAAAGTTTGGTAAAAATACGTATTTGTTAAACAATAATTTTCCTCCGCAGATTCGGGATGAGAAATTTCGCGAATGAATTGTCGTGTAAGTTTTTCTACCAAGTGCTTTTTTAAAAGTTCTTCATTCATCAAATGAAAATTTGTTCCTTTCTTAACCTTTCAAAACGGTCGTTTTTGAGAAAATGTTATCATTTATACGAATTTCTTGCAAGCATAATGTTTTCCAGCCGCAGTCCCGGGATTAGAAATTTCGTGATTAAAGCGACTCTTTTAGTTGTTCCCCCGAAGGTTTTTTTGAAAGCCTGTAAGTTTTAATTGTAAATTTGTTTGACACTTTTCATTTCCAAACGGCAGTTATTAAGAAAATTTTCGTGTTTAAACGTATTTCTTGCAAACATAAAATTTTTCATCCGCAGTACCGGGATGAGAAATTTTGTGATTCAATTGTGGCGTTGAGTTTTTACCTCAGCGGTTTTTTAAAGCTTAAAATTCATTGAATGAATATTTGGTCGCCTCTCTTCCTTTAAAGGCAGTCGCTGTTATGAAAGTTTCGTTAATATACTTATTTTTTAAACATATAATTTTCCTCCGCAGTCCCGGGATGAAAAATTTCGCGAATCAATTTTCGTGTTTTTCTTCCAAGTGCTTTTTTAAAAGCTTTTCATTCATCAAATGAAAATTTGTTCTTTCTTTACTATTCAAAACGGTCGTTTTTGAGAAAATGGTAACATTTATACGTATTTCTTGCAAGCATAACGTTTTCCAGCCGCAGTCCCGGGATGAGAAATTTCGTGAATCAATTTTCGTGTAAGTTTTTCTTCCAAGTATTTTTCTAAAAGCTTTTCATTCATCAAATGAAAATTTGTTTTTTCTTTGCCAAACCAAACGGTCGTTTTTGAGAAAATGGTATCATTTTTACGTATTTCTTGCAAGCATAACGTTTTCCAGCCGCAGTCCCGGGATGAGAAATTTCGTGATTCAAGCGACTCGTTTCGTTGTTCCCCCGAGGGTTTTTTTGAAAGCCTATTAGTTTTAATTGTAAATTTGTGTGACTCTTTTCACATCCAAACGCTAGTTATTGAGAAAATTTTCGTATTCATACGTATTTCTTGCAAACAAAATTTTCATCCGCAGTACTGGATTGGGAAATTTTGTGATTTTATTGTTGCGTTTAGTTTTTACCTCAGCGGTTTTTTAAAGCTTAAAATTCATTGAATGAATATTTGGTTGCCTCCCTTCCTTTCAAAGCAGTCGCTGTTATAAAAGTTTGGTTAATATACTTATTTTTTAAACATAATAATTTTCCTCCGCAGTCCCGGGATGAAAAATTTCGCGAATCAATTCTTGTCTAAATTTTTCTTCCAAGTGCTTTTATAAAAGCTTTTCATTCTTCAGAAGAAAATTTGTTCTTTCTTTACCATTCAAAACGGTCGTTTTTGAGAAAATGGTATCATTTATACGTATTTCTTGCAAGCATAACGTTTTCTCGCTGAAGTCCCGCGATGAGAAATTTCGTTATTCAAGCGACTCGTTTGGTTGTACCAACGAGGGTTTTTTTGAAAGCCTGTTAGTTTTAATTGTAAATTTGTTTCACTCCTTTCATATGCAAAAGGCAGTTATTGAGAAAATTTCCGTATTCAAACGTATTTCTTGCAAACATAAAATTTTTCATCCGCAGTACCGGGATGAGAAATTTTGCGATTCAATTGTTGCGTTTAGTTTTTCCTCAGCGGTTTTTTAAAGCTTAAAATTAATTGAATGAATATTTGGTCGCCTCTCTTTCTTTCAAAGCAGCCGCTGTTATAAAAGTTTGGTTAAAATACGTATTTGTTAAACAATAATTTTCCTCCGCAGATTCGGGATGAGAAATTTCGCGAATGAATTGTCGTGTAAGTTTTTCTACCAAGTGCTTTTTTAAAAGCTCTTCATTCATCAAATGAAAATTTGTTCCTTTCATAACCTTTCAAAACGGTCGTTTTTGAGAAAATGTTATCATTTATACGAATTTCTTGCAAGCATAATGTTTTCCAGCCGCAGTCCCGGGATTAGAAATTTCGTGATTAAAGCGACTCTTTTAGTTGTTCCCCCGAAGGTTTTTTTGAAAGCCTGTAAGTTTTAATTGTAAATTTGTTTGACACTTTTCATTTCCAAACGGCAGTTATTAAGAAAATTTTCGTGTTTAAACGTATTTCTTGCAAACATAAAATTTTTCATCCGCAGTACCGGGATGAGAAATTTTGTGATTCAATTGTGGCGTTGAGTTTTTACCTCAGCGGTTTTTTAAAGCTTAAAATTCATTGAATGAATATTTGGTCGCCTCTCTTCCTTTAAAGGCAGTCGCTGTTATGAAAGTTTCGTTAGTATACTTATTTTTTAAACATATAATTTTCCTCCGCAGTCCCGGGATGAAAAATTTCTCGAATCAATTTTCGTGTTTTTCTTCCAAGTGCTTTTTTAAAAGCTTTTTATTCATCAAATGAAAATTTGTTCTTTCTTTACTATTGAAAACGGTCGTTTTTGAGAAAATGGTAACATTTATACGTATTTCTTGCAAGCATAATGTTTTCCAGCCGCAGTCCCGGGATGAGAAATTTCGTGATTCAAGCGACTCGTTTCGTTGTTCCCCCGAGGGTTTTTTTGAAAGCCCATTAGTTTTTATTGTAAATTTGTGTGACTCTTTTCACATCCAAACGCTAGTTATTGAGAAAATTTTCGTATTCATACGTATTTCTTGCAAACAAAATTTTCATCCGCAGTACTGGGATGGGAAATTTTGTGATTTTATTGTTGCGTTTAGTTTTTACCTCAGCGGTTTTTTTAAAGCTTAAAATTCATTGAATGAATATTTGGTTGCCTCCCTTCCTTTCAAAGCAGTCGCTGTTATAAAAGTTTCGTTAATATACGTACTTTTTAAACATAATAATTTTCCTCCGCAGGCCCGCGATGAGTAATTTCGCGAATCAATTTCCGTGTAAGTTTTTCTTCCAAGTATTTTTCTAAAAGCTTTTCATTCATCAAATGAAAATTTGTTCTTTCTTTACCATTCAAAACGGTCGTTTTTGAGAAAATGGTATCATTTATACGTATTTCTTGCAAGCATAACGTTTTCTAGCCGCAGTCCCGGGATTAGAAATTTCGTGATTAAAGCGACTCGTTTAGTTGTTCCCCCGAGGGTTTTTTTGAAAGCCTGTTAGTTTTAATTGTAAATTTGTGTGACTTTTTTCATTTCCCAACGGCAGTTATTGAGAAAATTTTCGTATTCATACGTTTTTCTTGCAAACTAAATTTTTCATCCACAGTACCGGGATGAGAAATTTTGTGATTCAATTGTGGCGTTTAGTTTTTACCTCAGCGGTTTTTTAAAGCTTAAAATTCATTGAATAATTATTTTGTGGCCACTCTTCCTTTAAAGGCAGTCGCTGTTATAAAAGTTTGGTTAATATACTTATTTTTTAAACATAATAATTTTCCTCCGCAGTCCTGGGATGAGAAATTTCGTGAATCAATTTTCGTGTAAGATTTTCTTCCAAGTATTATTCTAAAAGCTTTTCATTCATCAAATGAAATTTTGTTTTTTCTTTACCAAACCAAACGGTCGTTTTTGAGAAAATGGTATCATTTTTACGTATTTCTTGCAAGCATAACGTTTTCCAGCCGCAGCCCCGGGATGAGAAATTTCGTGATTCAAGCGACTCGTTTCGTTGTTCCCCCGAGGGTTTTTTTGAAAGCCTATAAGTTTGAATTGTAAATTTGTGTGACTCTTTTCACATCCAAACGCTAGTTATTGAGAAAATTTTCGTATTCATACGTATTTCTTGCAAACAAAATTTTCATCCGCAGTACTGGGATGAGAAATTTTGTGATTTTATTGTTGCGTTTAGTTTTTACCTCAGAGGTTTTTTAAAGCTTAAAATTTATTGAATGAATATTTGGTTGCCTCCCTTCCTTTCAAAGCAGTCGCTGTTATAAAAGTTTCGTTAATATACGTACTTTTTAAACATAATAATTTTCCTCCGCAGGCCACCGATGAGTAATTTCGCGAATCAATTTCCGTGTAAGTTTTTCTTCCAAGTATTTTTCTAAAAGCTTTTCATTCATCAAATAAAAATTTGTTCTTTCTTTACCATTCAAAACGGTCGTTTTTGAGAAAATGGTATCATTTATACGTAATTCTTACAAGCATAACGTTTTCTAGCCGCAGTCCCGGGATTAGAAATTTCGTGATTCAAGCGACTCGTTTAGTTGTTCCCCCGAGGGTTTTTTTGAAAGCCTGTTAGTTTTAATTGTAAATTTGTGTGACTCTTTTCATTTCCCAACGGCAGTTATTGAGAAAATTTTCGTATTCATACGTTTTTCTTGCAAACTAAATTTTTCATCCACAGTACCGGGATGAGAAATTTTGTGATTCAATTGTGGCGTTTAGTTTTTACCTCAGCGGTTTTTTAAAGCTTAAAATTCATTGATTAAATATTTTGTGGCCACTCTTCCTTTAAAGGCAGTCGCTGTTATAAAAGTTTGGTTAATATACTTATTTTTTAAACATAATAATTTTCCTCCGCAGTCCCGGGATGAAAAATTTCGCGAATCAATTCTTGTCTAAATTTTTCTTCCAAGTGCTTTTATAAAAGCTTTTCATTCATCAAAAGAAAATTTGTTCTTTCTTTACCATTCAAAACGGTCGTTTTTGAGAAAATGGTATCATTTATACGTATTTCTTGCAAGCATAACGTTTTCTCGCAGAAGTCCCGCGATGAGAAATTTCGTTATTCAAGCGACTCGTTTGGTTGTTCCAACGAGGGTTTTTTTGAAAGCCTGTTAGTTTTAATTGTAAATTTGTTTCACTCCTTTCATATGCAAAAGGCAGTTATTGAGAAAATTTCCGTATTCAAACGTATTTCTTGCAAACATAAAATTTTTCATCCGCAGTACCGGGATGAGAAATTTTGCGATTCAATTGTTGCGTTTAGTTTTTCCTCAGCGGTTTTTTAAAGCTTAAAATTAATTGAATGAATATTTGGTCGCCTCTCTTTCTTTCAAAGCAGCCGCTGTTATAAAAGTTTGGTTAAAATACGTATTTGTTAAACAATAATTTTCCTCCGCAGATTCGGGATGAGAAATTTCGCGAATGAATTGTCGTGTAAGTTTTTCTACCAAGTGCTTTTTTAAAAGCTCTTCATTCATCAAATGAAAATTTGTTCCTTTCTTAACCTTTCAAAACGGTCGTTTTTGAGAAAATGTTATCATTTATACGAATTTCTTGCAAGCTTAATGTTTTCCAGCCGCAGTCCCGGGATTAGAAATTTCGTGATTAAAGCGACTCTTTTAGTTGTTCCCCCGAAGGTTTTTTTGAAAGCCTGTAAGTTTTAATTGTAAATTTGTTTGACACTTTTCATTTCCAAACGGCAGTTATTAAGAAAATTTTCGTATTTAAGCGTATTTCCTGCAAACATAAAATTTTTCATCCGCAGTACCGGGATGAGAAATTTTGTGATTCCATTGTGGCGTTTAGTTTTTACCTCAGCGGTTTTTTAAAGCTTAAAATTCATTGAATGAATATTTGGTCGCCTCTCTTCCTTTAAAGGCAGTCGCTGTTATGAAAGTTTCGTTAATATACTTATTTTTTAAACATATAATTTTCCTCCGCAGTCCCGGGATGAAAAATTTCGCGAATCAATTTTCGTGTTTTTCTTCCAAGTGCTTTTTTAAAAGCTTTTCATTCATCAAATGAAAATTTGTTCTTTCTTTACTATTCAAAACGGTCGTTTTTGAGAAAATGGTAACATTTATACGTATTTCTTGCAAGCATAACGTTTTCCAGCCGCAGTCCCGGGATGAGAAATTTCGTGAATCAATTTTCGTGTAAGTTTTTCTTCCAAGTATTTTTCTAAAAGCTTTTCATTCATCAAATGAAAATTTGTTTTTTCTTTACCAAACCAAACGGTCGTTTTTGAGAAAATGGTATCATTTTTACGTATTTCTTGCAAGCATAACGTTTTCCAGCCGCAGTCCCGGGATGAGAAATTTCGTGATTCAAGCGACTCGTTTCGTTGTTCCCCCGAGGGTTTTTTTGAAAGCCTATTAGTTTTAATTGTAAATTTGTGTGACTCTTTTCACATCCAAACGCTAGTTATTGAGAAAATTTTCGTATTCATACGTATTTCTTGCAAACAAAATTTTCATCCGCAGTACTGGGATGAGAAATTTTGTGATTTTATTGTTGCGTTTAGTTTTTACCTCAGCGGTTTTTTAAAGCTTAAAATTCATTGAATGAATATTTGGTTGCCTCCCTTCCTTTCAAAGCAGTCGCTGTTATAAAAGTTTCGTTAATATACGTACTTTTTAAACATAATAATTTTCCTCCGCAGGCCCGCGATGAGTAATTTCGCGAATCAATTTCCGTGTAAGTTTTTCTTCCAAGTATTTTTCTAAAAGCTTTTCATTCATCAAATGAAAATTTGTTCCTTTCTTAACCTTTCAAAACGGTCGTTTTTGAGAAAATGTTATCATTTATACGAATTTCTTGCAAGCATAATGTTTTCCAGCCGCAGTCCCGGGATTAGAAATTTCGTGATTCAAGCGACTCGTTTAGTTGTTCCCCCGAGGGTTTTTTTGAAAGCCTGTTAGTTTTAATTGTAAATTTGTGTGACTCTTTTCATTTCCCAACGGCAGTTATTGAGAAAATTTTCGTATTCATACGTTTTTCTTGCAAACTAAATTTTTCATCCACAGTACCGGGATGAGAAATTTTGTGATTCAATTGTGGCGTTTAGTTTTTACCTCAGCGGTTTTTTAAAGCTTAAAATTCATTGATTAAATATTTTGTGGCCACTCTTCCTTTAAAGGCAGTCGCTGTTATAAAAGTTTGGTTAATATACTTATTTTTTAAACATAATAATTTTCCTCCGCAGTCCCGGGATGAAAAATTTCGCGAATCAATTCTTGTCTAAATTTTTCTTCCAAGTGCTTTTATAAAAGCTTTTCATTCATCAAAAGAAAATTTGTTCTTTCTTTACCATTCAAAACGGTCGTTTTTGAGAAAATGGTATCATTTATACGTATTTCTTGCAAGCATAACGTTTTCTCGCAGAAGTCCCGCGATGAGAAATTTCGTTATTCAAGCGACTCGTTTGGTTGTTCCAACGAGGGTTTTTTTGAAAGCCTGTTAGTTTTAATTGTAAATTTGTTTCACTCCTTTCATATGCAAAAGGCAGTTATTGAGAAAATTTCCGTATTCAAACGTATTTCTTGCAAACATAAAATTTTTCATCCGCAGTACCGGGATGAGAAATTTTGCGATTCAATTGTTGCGTTTAGTTTTTCCTCAGCGGTTTTTTAAAGCTTAAAATTAATTGAATGAATATTTGGTCGCCTCTCTTTCTTTCAAAGCAGCCGCTGTTATAAAAGTTTGGTTAAAATACGTATTTGTTAAACAATAATTTTCCTCCGCAGATTCGGGATGAGAAATTTCGCGAATGAATTGTCGTGTAAGTTTTTCTACCAAGTGCTTTTTTAAAAGCTCTTCATTCATCAAATGAAAATTTGTTCCTTTCTTAACCTTTCAAAACGGTCGTTTTTGAGAAAATGTTATCATTTATACGAATTTCTTGCAAGCTTAATGTTTTCCAGCCGCAGTCCCGGGTTTAGAAATTTCGTGATTAAAGCGACTCTTTTAGTTGTTCCCCCGAAGGTTTTTTTGAAAGCCTGTAAGTTTTAATTGTAAATTTGTTTGACACTTTTCATTTCCAAACGGCAGTTATTAAGAAAATTTTCGTATTTAAGCGTATTTCCTGCAAACATAAAATTTTTCATCCGCAGTACCGGGATGAGAAATTTTGTGATTCCATTGTGGCGTTTAGTTTTTACCTCAGCGGTTTTTTAAAGCTTAAAATTCATTGAATGAATATTTGGTCGCCTCTCTTCCTTTAAAGGCAGTCGCTGTTATGAAAGTTTCGTTAATATACTTATTTTTTAAACATATAATTTTCCTCCGCAGTCCCGGGATGAAAAATTTCGCGAATCAATTTTCGTGTTTTTCTTCCAAGTGCTTTTTTAAAAGCTTTTCATTCATCAAATGAAAATTTGTTCTTTCTTTACTATTCAAAACGGTCGTTTTTGAGAAAATGGTAACATTTATACGTATTTCTTGCAAGCATAACGTTTTCCAGCCGCAGTCCCGGGATGAGAAATTTCGTGAATCAATTTTCGTGTAAGTTTTTCTTCCAAGTATTTTTCTAAAAGCTTTTCATTCATCAAATGAAAATTTGTTTCTTCTTTACCAAACCAAACGGTCGTTTTTGAGAAAATGGTATCATTTTTACGTATTTCTTGCAAGCATAACGTTTTCCAGCCGCAGTCCCGGGATGAGAAATTTCGTGATTCAAGCGACTCGTTTCGTTGTTCCCCCGAGGGTTTTTTTGAAAGCCTATAAGTTTTAATTGTAAATTTGTGTGACTCTTTTCACATCCAAACGCTAGTTATTGAGAAAATTTTCGTATTCATACGTATTTCTTGCAAACAAAATTTTCATCCGCAGTACTGGGATGAGAAATTTTGTGATTTTATTGTTGCGTTTAGTTTTTACCTCAGCGGTTTTTTAAAGCTTAAAATTCATTGAATGAATATTTGGTTGCCTCCCTTCCTTTCAAAGCAGTCGCTGTTATAAAAGTTTCGTTAATATACGTACTTTTTAAACATAATAATTTTCCTCCGCAGGCCCGCGATGAGTAATTTCGCGAATCAATTTCCGTGTAAGTTTTTCTTCCAAGTATTTTTCTAAAAGCTTTTCATTCATCAAATGAAAATTTGTTCCTTTCTTAACCTTTCAAAACGGTCGTTTTTGAGAAAATGTTATCATTTATACGAATTTCTTGCAAGCATAATGTTTTCCAGCCGCAGTCCCGGGATTAGAAATTTCGTGATTAAAGCGACTCTTTTAGTTGTTCCCCCGAAGGTTTTTTTGAAAGCCTGTAAGTTTTAATTGTAAATTTGTTTGACACTTTTCATTTCAAAACGGCAGTTATTAAGAAAATTTTCGTGTTTAAACGTATTTCTTGCAAACATAAAATTTTTCATCCGCAGTACCGGGATGAGAAATTTTGTGATTCAATTGTGGCGTTTAGTTTTTAACTCAGCGGTTTTTTTAAGCTTAAAATTCATTGAATGAATATTTGGTCGCCTCTCTTCCTTTAAAGGCAGTCGCTGTTATAAAAGTTTGGTTAATATACTTATTTTTTAAACATAATAATTTTCCTCCGCAGTCCCGGGATGAAAAATTTCGCGAATCAATTCTTGTCTAAATTTTTCTTCCAAGTGCTTTTATAAAAGCTTTTCATTCATCAAAAGAAAATTTGTTATTTCTTTACCATTCATAACGGTCGTTTTTGAGAAAATGGTATCATTTATACGTATTTCTTGCAAGCATAACGTTTTCTCGCTGAAGTCCCGCGATGAGAAATTTCGTTATTCAAGCGACTCGTTTGGTTGTTCCAACGAGGGTTTTTTTGAAAGCCTATAAGTTTTAATTGTAAATTTGTGTGACTCTTTTCACATCCAAACGCTAGTTATTGAGAAAATTTTCGTATTCATACGTATTTCTTGCAAACAAAATTTTCATCCGCAGTACTGGGATGAGAAATTTTGTGATTTTATTGTTGCGTTTAGTTTTTACCTCAGCGGTTTTTTAAAGCTTAAAATTCATTGAATGAATATTTGGTTGCCTCCCTTCCTTTCAAAGCAGTCGCTGTTATAAAAGTTTCGTTAATATACGTACTTTTTAAACATAATAATTTTCCTCCGCAGGCCCGCGATGAGTAATTTCGCGAATCAATTTCCGTGTAAGTTTTTCTTCTAAGTATTTTTCTAAAAGCTTTTCATTCATCAAATGAAAATTTGTTCTTTCTTTACCATTCAAAACGGTCGTTTTTGAGAAAATGGTATCATTTATACGTATTTCTTGCATGCATAACGTTTTCTAGCCGCAGTCCCGGGATTAGAAATTTCGTGATTCAAGCGACTCGTTTAGTTGTTCCCCCGAGGGTTTTTTTGAAAGCCTGTTAGTTTTAATTGTAAATTTGTGTGACACTTTTCATTTCCCAACGGCAGTTATTGAGAAAATTTTCGTATTCATACGTTTTTCTTGCAAACTAAATTTTTCATCCACAGTACCGGGATGAGAAATTTTGTGATTCAATTGTGGCGTTTAGTTTTTACCTCAGCGGTTTTTTAAAGCTTAAAATTCATTGAATAAATATTTTGTGGCCACTCTTCCTTTAAAGGCAGTCGCTGTTATAAAAGTTTGTTTAATATACTTATTTTTTAAACATAATAATTTTCCTCCGCTGTCCCGGGATGAAAAATTTCGCGAATCAATTCTTGTCTAAATTTTTCTTCCAAGTGCTTTTATAAAAGCTTTTCATTCATCAAAAGAAAATTTGGTCTTTCTTTACCATTCAAAACTGTCGTTTTTGAGAAAATGGTATCATTTATACGTATTTCTTGCAAGCATAACGTTTTCTCGCTGAAGTCCCGGGATGAGAAATTTCGTTATTCAAGCGACTCGTTTGGTTGTTCCAACGAGGGTTTTTTTGAAAGCCTGTTAGTTTTAATTGTAAATTTGTTTCACTCCTTTCATATGCAAAAGGCAGTTATTGAGAAAATTTCCGTATTCAAACGTATTTCTTGCAAACATAAATATTTTCCTCCGCAGTACCGGGATGAGAAATTTTTCGATTCAATTGTTGCGTTTAGTTTTTCCTCAGCGGTTTTTTAAAGCTTAAAATTAATTGAATGAATATTTGGTCGCCTCTCTTTCTTTCAAAGCAGCCGCTGTTATAAAAGTTTGGTTAAAATACGTATTTGTTAAACAATAATTTTCCTCCGCAGATTCGGGATGAGAAATTTCGCGAATGAATTGTCGTGTAAGTTTTTCTACCAAGTGCTTTTTTAAAAGCTCTTCATTCATCAAATGAAAATTTGTTCCTTTCTTAACCTTTCAAAACGGTCGTTTTTGAGAAAATGTTATCATTTATACGAATTTCTTGCAAGCATAATGTTTTCCAGCCGCAGTCCCGGGATTAGAAATTTCGTGATTAAAGCGACTCTTTTAGTTGTTCCCCCGAAGGTTTTTTTGAAAGCCTGTAAGTTTTAATTGTAAATTTGTTTGACACTTTTCATTTCCAAACGGCAGTTATTAAGAAAATTTTCGTGTTTAAACGTATTTCTTGCAAACATAAAATTTTTCATCCGCAGTACCGGGATGAGAAATTTTGTGATTCAATTGTGGCGTTGAGTTTTTAACTCAGCGGTTTTTGAAAGCTTAAAATTCATTGAATGAATATTTGGTCGCCTCTCTTCCTTTAAAGGCAGTCGCTGTTATAAAAGTTTCGTTAATATACGTACTTTTTAAACATAATAATTTTCCTCCGCAGTCCCGGGATGAGAAAGTTCGTGAATCAATTTTCGTGTAAGTTTTTCTTCCAAGTATTTTTCTAAAAGCTTTTCATTCATCAAATGAAAATTTGTTTTTTCTTTACCAAACCAAACGGTCGTTTTTGAGAAAATGGTATCATTTTTACGTATTTCTTGCAATCATAACGTTTTCCAGCCGCAGTCCCGGGATTCAAGCGACGTGTTTCGTTGTTCCCCCGAGGGTTTTTTTGAAAGCCTATAAGTTTTAATTGTAAATTTGTGTGACTCTTTTCACATCCAAACGCTAGTTATTGAGAAAATTTTCGTATTCATACGTATTTCTTGCAAACAAAATTTTCATCCGCAGTACTGGGATGAGAAATTTTGTGATTTTATTGTTGCGTTTAGTTTTTACCTCAGCGGTTTTTTAAAGCTTAAAATTCATTGAATGAATATTTGGTTGCCTCCCTTCCTTTCAAAGCAGTCGCTGTTATAAAAGTTTCGTTAATATACGTACTTTTTAAACATAATAATTTTCCTCCGCAGGCCCGCGATGAGTAATTTCGCGAATCAATTTCCGTGTAAGTTTTTCTTCCAAGTATTTTTCTAAAAGCTTTTCATTCATCAAATGAAAATTTGTTCTTTCTTTACCATTCAAAACGGTCGTTTTTGAGAAAATGGTATCATTTATACGAATTTCTTGCAAGCATAACGTTTTCTAGCCGCAGTCCCGGGATTAGAAATTTCGTGATTCAAGCGACTCGTTTAGTTGTTCCCCCGAGGGTTTTTTTGAAAGCCTGTTAGTTTTAATTGTAAATTTGTGTGACTCTTTTCATTTCCCAACGGCAGTTATTGAGAAAATTTTCGTATTCATACGTTTTTCTTGCAAACTAAATTTTTCATCCACAGTACCGGGATGAGAAATTTTGTGATTCAATTGTGGCGTTTAGTTTTTTACCTCAGCGGTTTTTTAAAGCTTAAAATTCATTGAATAAATATTTTGTGGCCACTCTTCCTTTAAAGGCAGTCGCTGTTATAAAAGTTTGGTTAATATACTTATTTTTTAAACATAATAATTTTCCTCCGCAGTCCCGGGATGAAAAATTTCGCGAATCAATTCTTGTCTAAATTTTTCTTCCAGGTGCTTTTATAAAAGCTTTTCATTCTTCAGAAGAAAATTTGTTCTTTCTTTACCATTCAAAACGGTCGTTTTTGAGAAAATGGTATCATTTATACGTATTTCTTGCAAGCATAACGTTTTCTCGCTGAAGTCCCGCGATGAGAAATTTCGTTATTCAAGCGACTCGTTTGGTTGTTCCAACGAGGGTTTTTTTGAAAGCCTGTTAGTTTTAATTTTAAATTTGTTTCACTCCTTTCATATGCAAAAGGCAGTTATTGAGAAAATTTCCGTATTCAAACGTATTTCTTGCAAACATAAAATTTTTCATCCGCAGTACCGGGATGAGAAATTTTGCGAATCAATTGTTGCGTTTAGTTTTTCCTCAGCGGTTTTTTAAAGCTTAAAATTAATTGAATGAATATTTGGTCGCCTCTCTTTCTTTCAAAGCAGCCGCTGTTATAAAAAATTGGTTAAAATACGTATTTGTTAAACAATAATTTTCCTCCGCAGATTCGGGATTAGAAATTTCGCGAATGAATTGTCGTGTAAGTTTTTCTACCAAGTGCTTTTTTAAAAGCTCTTCTTTCATCAAATGAAAATTTGTTCCTTTCTTAACCTTTCAAAACGGTCGTTTTTGAGAAAATGTTATCATTTATACGAATTTTTTGCAAGCATAATGTTTTCCAGCCGCAGTCCCGGGATTAGAAATTTCGTGATTAAAGCGACTCTTTTAGTTGTTCCCCCGAAGGTTTTTTTGAAAGCCTGTAAGTTTTAATTGTAAATTTGTTTGACACTTTTCATTTCCAAACGGCAGTTATTAAGAAAATTTTCGTGTTTAAACGTATTTCTTGCAAACATAAAATTTTTCATCCGCAGTACCGGGATGAGAAATTTTGTGATTCAATTGTGGCGTTGAGTTTTTACCTCAGCGGTTTTTTAAAGCTTAAAATTCATTGAATGAATATTTGGTCGCCTCTCTTCCTTTAAAGGCAGTCGCTGTTATGAAAGTTTCGTTAATATACTTATTTTTTAAACATATTATTTTCCTCCGCAGTCCCGGGAGGAAAAATTTCGCGAATCAATTTTCGTGTTTTTCTTCCAAGTGCTTTTTTAAAAGCTTTTCATTCATCAAATGAAAATTTGTTCTTTCTTTACTATTCAAAACGGTCGTTTTTGAGAAAATGGTAACATTTATACGTATTTCTTGCAAGCATAACGTTTTCCAGCCGCAGTCCCGGGATGAGAAATTTCGTGAATCAATTTTCGTGTAAGTTTTTCTTCCAAGTATTTTTCTAAAAGCTTTTCATTCATCAAATGAAAGTTTGTTTTTTCTTTGCCAAACCAAACGGTCGTTTTTGAGAAAATGGTATCATTTTTACGTATTTCTTGCAAGCATAACGTTTTCCAGCCGCAGTCCCGGGATGAGAAATTTCGTGATTCAAGCGACTCGTTTCGTTGTTCCCCCGAGGGTTTTTTTGAAAGCCTATTAGTTTAATTTGTAAATTTGTGTGACTCTTTTCACATCCAAACGCTAGTTATTGAGAAAATTTTCGTATTCATACGTATTTCTTGCAAACAAAATTTTCATCCGCAGTACTGGGATGGGAAATTGTGTGATTTTATTGTTGCGTTTAGTTTTTACCTCAGCGGTTTTTTAAAGCTTAAAATTCATTGAATGAATATTTGGTTGCCTCCCTTCCTTTCAAAGCAGTCGCTGTTATAAAAGTTTCGTTAATATACGTACTTTTTAAACATAATAATTTTCCTCCGCAGGCCCGCGATGAGTAATTTCGCGAATCAATTTCCGTGTAAGTTTTTCTTCCAAGTATTTTTCTAAAAGCTTTTCATTCATCAAATGAAAATTTGTTCTTTCTTTACCATTCAAAACTGTCGTTTTTGAGAAAATGGTATCATTTATACGTATTTCTTGCAAGCATAACGTTTTCTAGCCGCAGTCCCGGGATTAGAAATTTCGTGATTAAAGCGACTCGTTTAGTTGTTCCCCCGAGGGTTTTTTTGAAAGCCTGTTAGTTTTAATTGTAAATTTGTGTGACTTTTTTCATTTCCCAACGGCAGTTATTGAGAAAATTTTCGTATTCATACGTTTTTCTTGCAAACTAAATTTTTCATCCACAGTACCGGGATGAGAAATTTTGTGATTCAATTGTGGCGTTTAGTTTTTACCTCAGCGGTTTTTTAAAGCTTAAAATTCATTGAATAAATATTTTGTGGCCACTCTTCCTTTAAAGGCAGTCGCTGTTATAAAAGTTTGGTTAATATTCTTATTTTTTAAACATAATAATTTTCCTCCGCAGTCCCGGGATGAGAAAGTTCGTGAATCAATTTTCCTGTAAGTTTTTCTTCCAAGTATTATTCTAAAAGCTTTTCATTCATCAAATGAAAATTTGTTTTTTCTTTACCAAACCAAACGGTCGTTTTTGAGAAAATGGTATCATTTTTACGTATTTCTTGCAAGCATAACGTTTTCCAGCCGCAGTCCCGGGATGAGAAATTTCGTGATTCAAGCGACTCGTTTCGTTGTTCCCCCGAGGGTTTTTTTGAAAGCCTATAAGTTTTAATTGTAAATTTGTGTGACTCTTTTCACATCCAAACGCTAGTTATTGAGAAAATTTTCGTATTCATACGTATTTCTTGCAAACAAAATTTTCATCCGCAGTACTGGGATGAGAAATTTTGTGATTTTATTGTTGCGTTTAGTTTTTACCTCAGCGGTTTTTTAGAGCTTAAAATTCATTGAATGAATATTTGGTTGCCTCCCTTCCCTTCCAAAGCAGTCGCTGTTATAAAAGTTTCGTTAATATACGTACTTTTTAAACATAATAATTTTCCTCCGCAGGCCCGCGATGAGTAATTTCGCGAATCAATTTCCGTGTAAGTTTTTCTTCCAAGTATTTTTCTAAAAGCTTTTCATTCATCAAATGAAAATTTGTTCTTTCTTTACCATTCAAAACGGTCGTTTTTGAGAAAATGGTATCATTTATACGTATTTCTTGCAAGCATAACGTTTTCTAGCCGCAGTCCCGGGATTAGAAATTTCGTGATTCAAGCGACTCGTTTAGTTGTTCCCCCGAGGGTTTTTTTGAAAGCCTGTTAGTTTTAATTGTAAATTTGTGTGACTCTTTTCATTTCCCAACGGCAGTTATTGAGAAAATTTTCGTATTCATACGTTTTTCTTGCAAACTAAATTTTTCATCCACAGTACCGGGATGAGAAATTTTGTGATTCAATTGTTGCGTTTAGTTTTTACCTCAGCGGTTTTTTAAAGCTTAAAATTCATTGAATGAATATTTGGTCGCCTCTCTTTCTTTCAAAGCAGCCGCTGTTATAAAAAATTGGTTAAAATACGTATTTGTTAAACAATAATTTTCCTCCGCAGATTCGGGATGAGAAATTTCGCGAATGAATTGTCGTGTAAGTTTTTCTACCAAGTGCTTTTTTAAAAGCTCTTCATTCATCAAATGAAAATTTGTTCCTTTCTTAACCTTTCAAAACGGTCGTTTTTGAGAAAATGTTATCATTTATACGAATTTCTTGCAAAATAATGTTTTCCAGCCGCAGTCCCGGGATTAGAAATTTCGTGATTAAAGCGACTCTTTTAGTTGTTCCCCCGAAGGTTTTTTTGAAAGCCTCTAAGTTTTAATTGTAAATTTGTTTGACACTTTTCATTTCCAAACGGCAGTTATTAAGAAAATTTTCGTGTTTAAACGTATTTCTTGCAAACATAAAATTTTTCATCCGCAGTACCGGGATGAGAAATTTTGTGATTCAATTGTGGCGTTGAGTTTTTACCTCAGCGGTTTTTTAAAGCTTAAAATTCATTGAATGAATATTTGGTCGCCTCTCTTCCTTTAAAGGCAGTCACTGTTATGAAAGTTTCGTTAATATACTTATTTTTTAAACATATAATTTTCCTCCGCAGTCCCGGGATGAAAAATTTCGCGAATCAATTTTCGTGTTTTTCTTCCAAGTGCTTTTTTAAAAGCTTTTCATTCATCAAATGAAAATTTGTTCTTTCTTTACTATTCAAAACGGTCGTTTTTGAGAAAATGGTAACATTTATACGTATTTCTTGCAAGCATAACGTTTTCCAGCCGCAGTCCCGGGATGAGAAATTTCGTGAATCAATTTTCGTGTAAGTTTTTCTTCCAAGTATTTTTTCTAAAAGCTTTTCATTCATCAAATGAAAGTTTGTTTTTTCTTTGCCAAACCAAACGGTCGTTTTTGAGAAAATGGTATCATTTTTACGTATTTCTTGCAAGCATAACGTTTTCCAGCCGCAGTCCCGGGATGAGAAATTTCGTGATTCAAGCGACTCGTTTCGTTGTTCCCCCGAGGGTTTTTTTGAAAGCCTATTAGTTTTAATTGTAAATTTGTGTGACTCTTTTCACATCCAAACGCTAGTTATTGAGAAAATTTTCGTATTCATACGTATTTCTTGCAAACAAAATTTTCATTCGCAGTACCGGGATGGGAAATTGTGTGATTTTATTGTTGCGTTTAGTTTTTACCTCAGCGGTTTTTTAAAGCTTAAAATTCATTGAATGAATATTTGGTTGCCTCCCTTCCTTTCAAAGCAGTCGCTGTTATAAAAGTTTCGTTAATATACGTACTTTTTAAACATAATAATTTTCCTCCGCAGGCCCGCGATGAGTAATTTCGCGAATCAATTTCCGTGTAAGTTTTTCTTCCAAGTATTTTTCTAAAAGCTTTTCATTCATCAAATGAAAATTTGTTCTTTCTTTACCATTCAAAATTGTCGTTTTTGAGAAAATGGTATCATTTATACGTATTTCTTGCAAGCATAACGTTTTCTAGCCGCAGTCCCGGGATTAGAAATTTCGTGATTAAAGCGACTCGTTTAGTTGTTCCCCCGAGGGTTTTTTTGAAAGCCTGTTAGTTTTAATTGTAAATTTGTGTGACTTTTTTCATTTCCCAACGGCAGTTATTGAGAAAATTTTCGTATTCATACGTTTTTCTTGCAAACTAAATTTTTCATCCACAGTACCGGGATGAGAAATTTTGTGATTCAATTGTGGCGTTTAGTTTTTACCTCAGCGGTTTTTTAAAGCTTAAAATTCATTGAATAAATATTTTGTGGCCACTCTTCCTTTAAAGGCAGTCGCTGCTATAAAAGTTTGGTTAATATACTTATTTTTTAAACATAATAATTTTCCTCCGCAGTCCCGGGATGAGAAAGTTCGTGAATCAATTTTCCTGTAAGTTTTTCTTCCAAGTATTATTCTAAAAGCTTTTCATTCATCAAATGAAAATTTGTTTTTTCTTTACCAAACCAAACGGTCGTTTTTGAGAAAATGGTATCATTTTTACGTATTTCTTGCAAGCATAAGGTTTTCCAGCCGCAGTCCCGGGATGAGAAATTTCGTGATTCAAGCGACTCGTTTCGTTGTTCCCCCGAGGGTTTTTTTGAAAGCCTATAAGTTTTAATTGTAAATTTGTGTGACTCTTTTCACATCCAAACGCTAGTTATTGAGAAAATTTTCGTATTCATACGTATTTCTTGGAAACAAAATTTTCATCCGCAGTACTGGGATGAGAAATTTTGTGATTTTATTGTTGCGTTTAGTTTTTACCTCAGCGGTTTTTTAAAGCTTAAAATTCATTGAATGAATATTTGGTTGCCTCCCTTCCTTTCAAAGCAGTCGCTGTTATAAAAGTTTCGTTAATATACGTACTTTTTAAACATAATAATTTTCCTCCGCAGGCCCGCGATGAGTAATTTCGCGAATCAATTTCCGTGTAAGTTTTTCTTCCAAGTATTTTTCCAAAAGCTTTTCATTCATCAAATGAAAATTTGTTCTTTCTTTACCATTCAAAACGGTCGTTTTTGAGAAAATGGTATCATTTATACGTAATTCTTACAAGCATAACGTTTTCTAGCCGCAGTCCCTGGATTAGAAATTTCGTGATTCAAGCGACTCGTTTAGTTGTTCCCCCGAGGGTTTTTTTGAAAGCCTGTTAGTTTTAATTGTAAATTTGTTTCACTCCTTTCATATGCAAAAGGCAGTTATTGAGAAAATTTCCGTATTCAAACGTATTTCTTGCAAACATAAAATTTTTTATCCGCAGTACCGGATGAGAAATTTTGCGATTCAATTGTTGCGTTTAGTTTTTCCTCAGCGGTTTTTTAAAGCTTAAAATTAATTGAATGAATATTTGGTCGCCTCTCTTTCTTTCAAAGCAGCCGCTGTTATAAAAGTTTGGTTAAAATACGTATTTGTTAAACAATAATTTTCCTCCGCAGATTCGGGATGAGAAATTTCGCGAATGAATTGTCGTGTAAGTTTTTCTACCAAGTTTTTTTTAAAAGCTCTTCATTCATCAAATGAAAATTTGTTCCTTTCTTAATCTTTCAAAACGGTCGTTTTTGAGAAAATGTTATCATTTATACGAATTTCTTGCAAGCATAATGTTTTCAGCCGCAGTCCCGGGATTAGAAATTTCGTGATTAAAGCGACTCTTTTAGTTGTTCCCCCGAAGGTTTTTTTGAAAGCCTGTAATTTTTAATTGTAAATTTGTTTGACACTTTTCATTTCCAAACGGCAGTTATTAAGAAAATTTTCGTGTTTAAACGTATTTCTTGCAAACATAAAATTTTTCATCCGCAGTACCGGGATGAGAAATTTTGTGATTCAATTGTGGCGTTTAGTTTTTACCTCAGCGGTTTTTTAAAGCTTAAAATTCATTGAATGAATATTTGGTCGCCTCTCTTCCTTTAAAGGCAGTCGCTGTTATGAAAGTTTCGTTAATATACTTATTTTTTAAACATATAATTTTCCTCCGCAGTCCCGGGATGAAAAATTTCGCGAATCAATTTTCGTGTTTTTCTTCCAAGTGCTTTTTTAAAAGCTTTTCATTCATCAAATGAAAATTTGTTCTTTCTTTACTATTCAAAACGGTCGTTTTTGAGAAAATCGTAACATTTATACGCATTTCTTGCAAGCATAACGTTTTCCAGCCGCAGTCCCGGGATGAGAAATTTCGTGAATCAATTTTCGTGTAAGTTTTTCTTCCAAGTATTTTTCTAAAAGCTTTTCATTCATCAAATGAAAATTTGTTTTTTCTTTACCAAACCAAACGGTCGTTTTTGAGAAAATGGTATCATTTTTACGTATTTCTTGCAAGCACGACGTTTTCCAGCCGCAGTCCCGGGATGAGAAATTTCGTGATTCAAGCGACTCGTTTCGTTGTTCCCCCGAGGGTTTTTTTGAAAGCCTATAAGTTTTAATTGTAAATTTGTGTGACTCTTTTCACATCCAAACGCTAGTTATTGAGAAAATTTTCGTATTCATACGTATTTCTTGCAAACAAAATTTTCATCCGCAGTACTGGGATGAGAAATTTTGTGATTTTATTGTTGCGTTTAGTTTTTACCTCAGCGGTTTTTTAAAGCTTAAAATTCATTGAATGAATATTTGGTTGCCTCTCTTCCTTTCAAAGCAGTCGCTGTTATAAAAGTTTCGTTAATATACGTACTTTTTAAACATAATAATTTTCCTCCGCAGGCCCGCGATGAGTAATTTCGCGAATCAATTTCCGTGTAAGTTTTTCTTCCAAGTATTTTTCTAAAAGCTTTTCATTCATCAAATGAAAATTTGTTCTTTCTTTACCATTCAAAACGGTCGTTTTTGAGAAAATGGTATCATTTATACGTATTTCTTGCAAGCATAACGTTTTCTAGCCGCAGTCCCGGGATTAGAAATTTCGTGATTCAAGCGACTCGTTTAGTTGTTCCCCCGAGGGTTTTTTTGAAAGCCTGTTAGTTTTAATTGTAAATTTGTGTGACTCTTTTCATTTCCCAACGGCAGTTATTGAGAAAATTTTCGTATTCATAAGTTTTTCTTGCAAACTAAATTTTTCATCCACAGTACCGTGATGAGAAATATTGTGATTCAATTGTGGCGTTTAGTTTTTACCTCAGCGGTTTTTCAAAGCTTAAAATTCATTGAATAAATATTTTGTGGCCACTCTTCCTTTAAAGGCAGTCGCTGTTATAAAAGTTTGGTTAATATACTTATTTTTTAAACATAATAATTTTCCTCCGCAGTCCCCGGATGAAAAATTTCGCGAATCAATTCTTGTCTAAATTTTTCTTCCAAGTGCTTTTATAAAAGCTTTTCATTCATCAAAAGAAAATTTGTTCTTTCTTTACCATTCAAAACGGTCGTTTTTGAGAAAATGGTATCATTTATTCGTATTTCTTGCAAGCATAACGTTTTCTCGCTGAAGTCCCGCGATGAGAAATTTCGTTATTCAAGCGACTCGTTTGGTTGTTCCAACGAGGGTTTTTTTGAAAGCCTGTTAGTTTTAATTGTAAATTTGTTTCACTCCTTTCATATGCAAAAGGCAGTTATTGAGAAAATTTCCGTATTCAAACGTATTTCTTGCAAACATAAAATTTTTCATCCGCAGTACCGGGATGAGAAATTTTGCGATTCAATTGTTGCGTTTAGTTTTTCCTCAGCGGTTTTTTAAAGCTTAAAATTAATTGAATGAATATTTGGTCGCCTCTCTTTCTTTCAAAGCAGCCGCTGTTATAAAAGTTTGGTTAAAATACGTATTTGTTAAACAATAATTTTCCTCCGCAGATTCGGGATGAGAAATTTCGCGAATGAATTGTCGTGTAAGTTTTTCTACCAAGTGCTTTTTTAAAAGCTCTTCATTCATCAAATGAAAATTTGTTCCTTTCTTAACCTTTCAAAACGGTCGTTTTTGAGAAAATGTTATCATTTATACGAATTTCTTGCAAGCATAATGTTTTCCAGCCGCAGTCCCGGGATTAGAAATTTCGTGATTAAAGCGACTCTTTTAGTTGTTCCCCCGAAGGTTTTTTTGAAAGCCTGTAAGTTTTAATTGTAAATTTGTTTGACACTTTTCATTTCCAAACGGCAGTTATTAAGAAAATTTTCGTGTTTAAACGTATTTCTTGCAAACATAAAATTTTTCATCCGCAGTACCGGGATGAGAAATTTTGTGATTCAATTGTGGCGTTGAGTTTTTACCTCAGCGGTTTTTTAAAGCTTAAAATTCATTGAATGAATATTTGGTCGCCTCTCTTCCTTTAAAGGCAGTCGCTGTTATAAAAGTTTCATTAATATACGTACTTTTTAAACATAATAATTTTCCTCCGCAGTCCCGGGATGAGAAATTTCGTGAATCAATTTTCGTGTAAGTTTTTCTTCCAAGTATTTTTCTAAAAGCTTTTCATTCATCAAATGAAAATTTGTTTTTTCTTTACCAAACCAAACGGTCGTTTTTGAGAAAATGGTATCATTTTTACGTATTTCTTGCAAGCATAACGTTTTCCAGCCGCAGTCCCGGGATGAGAAATTTCGTGATTCAAGCGACTCGTTTCGTTGTTCCCCCGAGGGTTTTTTTGAAAGCCTATAAGTTTTAATTGTAAATTTGTGTGACTCTTTTCACATCCAAACGCTAGTTATTGAGAAAATTTTCGTATTCATACGTATTTCTTGCAAACAAAATTTTCATCCGCAGTACTGGGATGAGAAATTTTGTGATTTTATTGTTGCGTTTAGTTTTTACCTCAGCGGTTTTTTAAAGCTTAAAATTCATTGAATGAATATTTGGTTGCCTCCCTTCCTTTCAAAGCAGTCGCTGTTATAAAAGTTTCGTTAATATACGAACTTTTTAAACAATAATTTTCCTCCGCAGGTCCGCGATGAGTAATTTCGCGAATCAATTTCCGTGTAAGTTTTTCTTCCAAGTATTTTTCTAAAAGCTTTTCATTCATCAAATGAAAATTTGTTCTTTCTTTACCATTCAAAACGGTCGTTTTTGAGAAAATGGTATCATTTATACGTATTTCTTGCAAGCATAACGTTTTCTAGCCGCAGTCCCGGGATTAGAAATTTCGTGATTCAAGCGACTCGTTTAGTTGTTCCCCCGAGGGTTTTTTTGAAAGCCTGTTAGTTTTAATTGTAAATTTGTGTGACTCTTTTCATTTCCCAACGGCAGTTATTGAGAAAATTTTCGTATTCATACGTTTTTCTTGCAAACTAAATTTTTCATCCACAGTACCGGGATGAGAAATTTTGTGATTCAATTGTGGCGTTTAGCTTTTACCTCAGCGGTTTTTTAAAGCTTAAAATTCATTGAATAAATATTTTGTGGCCACTCTTCCTTTAAAGGCAGTCGCTGTTATAAAAGTTTGGTTAATATACTTATTTTTTAAACATAATAATTTTCCTCCGCAGTCCCGGGATGAAAAATTTCGCGAATCAATTCTTGTCTAAATTTTTCTTCCAAGTGCTTTTTCAAAAAGCTTTTCATTCATCAAAAGAAAATTTGTTCTTTCTTTACCATTCAAAACGGTCGTTTTTGAGAAAATGGTTTCATTTATACGTATTTCTTGCAAGCATAACGTTTTCTCGCTGAAGTCCCGCGATGAGAAATTTCGTTATTCAAGCGACTCGTTTGGTTGTTCCAACGAGGGTTTTTTTGAAAGCCTGTTAGTTTTAATTGTAAATTTGTTTCACTCCTTTCATATGCAAAAGGCAGTTATTGAGAAAATTTCCGTATTCAAACGTATTTCTTGCAAACATAAAATTTTTCATCCGCAGTGCCGGGATTAGAAATTTTGCGATTCAATTGTTGCGTTTAGTTTTTCCTCAGCGGTTTTTTAAAGCTTAAAATTAATTGAATGAATATTTGGTCGCCTCTCTTTCTTTCAAAGCAGCCGCTGTTATAAAAGTTTGGTTAAAATACGTATTTGTTAAACAATAATTTTCCTCCGCAGATTCGGGATGAGAAATTTCGCGAATGAATTGTCGTGTAAGTTTTTCTACCAAGTGCTTTTTTAAAAGCTCTTCATTCATCAAATGAAAATTTGTTCCTTTCTTAACCTTTCAAAACGGTCGTTTTTGAGAAAATGTTATCATTTATACGAATTTCTTGCAAGCATAATGTTTTCCAGCCGCAGTCCCGGGATTAGAAATTTCGTGATTAAAGCGACTCTTTTAGTTGTTCCCCCGAAGGTTTTTTTGAAAGCCAGTAAGTTTTAATTGTAAATTTGTTCGACACTTTTCATTTCCAAACGGCAGTTATTAAGAAAATTTTCGTGGTTAAACGTATTTCTTGCAAACATAAAATTTTTCATCCGCAGTACCGGGATGAGAAATTTTGTGATTCAATTGTGGCGTTGAGTTTTTACCTCAGCGGTTTTTTAAAGCTTAAAATTCATTGAATGAATATTTGGTCGCCTCTCTTCCTTTAAAGGCAGTCGCTGTTATGAAAGTTTCGTTAATATACTTATTTTTTAAACATATAATTTTCCTCCGCAGTCCCGGGATGAAAAATTTCGCGAATCAATTTTCGTGTTTTTCTTCCAAGTGCTTTTTTAAAGCTTTTCATTCATCAAATGAAAATTTGTTCTTTCTTTACTATTCAAAACGGTCGTTTTTGAGAAAATGGTAACATTTATACGTATTTCTTGCAAGCATAACGTTTTCCAGCCGCAGTCCCGGGATGAGAAATTTCGTGAATCAATTTTCGTGTAAGTTTTTCTTCCAAGTATTTTTCTAAAAGCTTTTCATTCATCAAATGAAAATTTGTTTTTTCTTTGCCAAACGAAACGGTCGTTTTTGAGAAAATGGTATCATTTTTACGTATTTCTTGCAAGCATAACGTTTTCCAGCCGCAGTCCCGCGATGAGAAATTTCGTTATTCAAGCGACTCGTTTGGTTGTTCCAACGAGGGTTTCTTTGAAAGCCTGTTAGTTTTAATTGTAAATTTGTTTCACTCCTTTCATATGCAAAAGGCAGTTATTGAGAAAATTTCCGTATTCAAACGTATTTCTTGCAAACATAAAATTTTTCATCCGCAGTACCGGGATGAGAAATTTTGCGATTCAATTGTTGCGTTTAGTTTTTCCTCAGCGGTTTTTTAAAGCTTAAAATTAATTGAATGAATATTTGGTCGCCTCTCTTTCTTTCAAAGCAGCCGCTGTTATAAAAGTTTGGTTAAAATACGTATTTGTTAAACAATAATTTTCCTCCGCAGATTCGGGATGAGAAATTTCGCGAATGAATTGTCGTGTAAGTTTTTCTACCAAGTGCTTTTTTAAAAGCTCTTCATTCATCAAATGAAAATTTGTTCCTTTCTTAACCTTTCAAAACGGTCGTTTTTGAGAAAATGTTATCATTTATACGAATTTCTTGCAAGCATAATGTTTTCCAGCCGCAGTCCCGGGATTAGAAATTTCGTGATTAAAGCGACTCTTTTAGTTGTTCCCCCGAAGGTTTTTTTGAAAGCCTGTAAGTTTTAATTGTAAATTTGTTTGACACTTTTCATTTCCAAACGGCAGTTATTAAGAAAATTTTCGTGTTTAAACGTATTTCTTGCAAACATAAAATTTTTCATCCGCAGTACCGGGATGAGAAATTTTGTGATTCAATTGTGGCGTTGAGTTTTTACCTCAGCGGTTTTTTAAAGCTTAAAATTCATTGAATGAATATTGGGTTGCCTCCCTTCCTTTCAAAGCAGTCGCTGTTATAAAAGTTTCGTTAATATACGTACTTTTTAAACAATAATTTTCCTCCGCAGGTCCGCGATGAGTAATTTCGCGAATCAATTTCCGTGTAAGTTTTTCTTCCAAGTATTTTTCTAAAAGCTTTTCATTCATCAAATGAAAATTTGTTCTTTCTTTACCATTCAAAACGGTCGTTTTTGAGAAAATGGTATCATTTATACGTATTTCTTGCAAGCATAACGTTTTCTAGCCGCAGTCCCGGGATTAGAAATTTCGTGATTCAAGCGACTCGTTTAGTTGTTCCCCCGAGGGTTTTTTTGAAAGCCTGTTAGTTTTAATTGTAAATTTGTGTGACTCTTTTCATTTCCCAACGGCAGTTATTGAGAAAATTTTCGTATTCATACGTTTTTCTTGCAAACTAAATTTTTCATCCACAGTACCGGGATGAGAAATTTTGTGATTCAATTGTGGCGTTTAGTTTTTACCTCAGCGGTTTTTTAAAGCTTAAAATTCATTGAATAAATATTTTGTGGCCACTCTTCCTTTAAAGGCAGTCGCTGTTATAAAAGTTTGGTTAATATACTTATTTTTTAAACATAATAATTTTCCTCCGCAGTCCCGGGATGAAAAATTTCGCGAATCAATTCTTGTCTAAATTTTTCTTCCAAGTGCTTTTATAAAAGCTTTTCATTCATCAAAAGAAAATTTGTTCTTTCTTTACCATTCAAAACGGTCGTTTTTGAGAAAATGGTATCATTTATACGTATTTCTTGCAAGCATAAAATTTTTCATCCGCAGTACCGGGATGAGAAATTTTGCGATTCAATTTTTGCGTTTAGTTTTTCCTCAGCGGTTTTTTAAAGCTTAAAATTAATTGAATGAATATTTGGTCGCCTCTCTTTCTTTCAAAGCAGCCGCTGTTATAAAAGTTTGGTTAAAATACGTATTTGTTAAACAATAATTTTCCTCCGCAGATTCGGGATGAGAAATTTCGCGAATGAATTGTCGTGTAAGTTTTTCTACCAAGTGCTTTTTCAAAAAGCTTTTCATTCATCAAAAGAAAATTTGTTCTTTCTTTACCATTCAAAACGGTCGTTTTTGAGAAAATGGTTTCATTTATACGTATTTCTTGCAAGCATAACGTTTTCTCGCTGAAGTCCCGCGATGAGAAATTTCGTTATTCAAGCGACTCGTTTGGTTGTTCCAACGAGGGTTTTTTTGAAAGCCTGTTAGTTTTAATTGTAAATTTGTTTCACTCCTTTCATATGCAAAAGGCAGTTATTGAGAAAATTTCCGTATTCAAACGTATTTCTTGCAAACATAAAATTTTTCATCCGCAGTGCCGGGATTAGAAATTTTGCGATTCAATTGTTGCGTTTAGTTTTTCCTCAGCGGTTTTTTAAAGCTTAAAATTAATTGAATGAATATTTGGTCGCCTCTCTTTCTTTCAAAGCAGCCGCTGTTATAAAAGTTTGGTTAAAATACGTATTTGTTAAACAATAATTTTCCTCCGCAGATTCGGGATGAGAAATTTCGCGAATGAATTGTCGTGTAAGTTTTTCTACCAAGTGCTTTTTTAAAAGCTCTTCATTCATCAAATGAAAATTTGTTCCTTTCTTAACCTTTCAAAACGGTCGTTTTTGAGAAAATGTTATCATTTATACGAATTTCTTGCAAGCATAATGTTTTCCAGCCGCAGTCCCGGGATTAGAAATTTCGTGATTAAAGCGACTCTTTTAGTTGTTCCCCCGAAGGTTTTTTTGAAAGCCTGTAAGTTTTAATTGTAAATTTGTTTGACACTTTTCATTTCCAAACGGCAGTTATTAAGAAAATTTTCGTGTTTAAACGTATTTCTTGCAAACATAAAATTTTTCATCCGCAGTACCGGGATGAGAAATTTTGTGATTCAATTGTGGCGTTGAGTTTTTAACTCAGCGGTTTTTGAAAGCTTAAAATTCATTGAATGAATATTTGGTCGCCTCTCTTCCTTTAAAGGCAGTCGCTGTTATAAAAGTTTCGTTAATATACGTACTTTTTAAACATAATAATTTTCCTCCGCAGTCCCGGGATGAGAAAGTTCGTGAATCAATTTTCGTGTAAGTTTTTCTTCCAAGTATTTTTCTAAAAGCTTTTCATTCATCAAATGAAAATTTGTTTTTTCTTTACCAAACCAAGCGGTCGTTTTTGAGAAAATGGTATCATTTTTACGTATTTCTTGCAATCATAACGTTTTCCAGCCGCAGTCCCGGGATTCAAGCGACGTGTTTCGTTGTTCCCCCGAGGGTTTTTTTGAAAGCCTATAAGTTTTAATTGTAAATTTGTGTGACTCTTTTCACATCCAAACGCTAGTTATTGAGAAAATTTTCGTATTCATACGTATTTCTTGCAAACAAAATTTTCATCCGCAGTACTGGGATGAGAAATTTTGTGATTTTATTGTTGCGTTTAGTTTTTACCTCAGCGGTTTTTTAAAGCTTAAAATTCATTGAATGAATATTTGGTTGCCTCCCTTCCTTTCAAAGCAGTCGCTGTTATAAAAGTTTCGTTAATATACGTACTTTTTAAACATAATAATTTTCCTCCGCAGGCCCGCGATGAGTAATTTCGCGAATCAATTTCCGTGTAAGTTTTTCTTCCAAGTATTTTTCTAAAAGCTTTTCATTCATCAAATGAAAATTTGTTCTTTCTTTACCATTCAAAACGGTCGTTTTTGAGAAAATGGTATCATTTATACGTATTTCTTGCAAGCATAACGTTTTCTAGCCGCAGTCCCGGGATTAGAAATTTCGTGATTCAAGCGACTCGTTTAGTTGTTCCCCCGAGGGTTTTTTTGAAAGCCTGTTAGTTTTAATTGTAAATTTGTGTGACTCTTTTCATTTCCCAACGGCAGTTATTGAGAAAATTTTCGTATTCATACGTTTTTCTTGCAAACTAAATTTTTCATCCACAGTACCGGGATGAGAAATTTTGTGATTCAATTGTGGCGTTTAGTTTTTACCTCAGCGGTTTTTTAAAGCTTAAAATTCATTGAATAAATATTTTGTGGCCACTCTTCCTTTAAAGGCAGTCGCTGTTATAAAAGTTTGGTTAATATACTTATTTTTTAAACATAATAATTTTCCTCCGCAGTCCCGGGATGAAAAATTTCGCGAATCAATTCTTGTCTAAATTTTTCTTCCAAGTGCTTTTATAAAAGCTTTTCATTCTTCAGAAGAAAATTTGTTCTTTCTTTACCATTCAAAACGGTCGTTTTTGAGAAAATGGTATCATTTATACGTATTTCTTGCAAGCATAACGTTTTCTCGCTGAAGTCCCGCGATGAGAAATTTCGTTATTCAAGCGACTCGTTTGGTTGTTCCAACGAGGGTTTTTTTGAAAGCCTGTTAGTTTTAATTGTAAATTTGTTTCACTCCTTTCATATGCAAAAGGCAGTTATTGAGAAAATTTCCGTATTCAAACGTATTTCTTGCAAACATAAAATTTTTCATCCGCAGTACCGGGATGAGAAATTTTGCGAATCAATTGTTGCGTTTAGTTTTTCCTCAGCGGTTTTTTAAAGCTTAAAATTAATTGAATGAATATTTGGTCGCCTCTCTTTCTTTCAAAGCAGCCGCTGTTATAAAAAATTGGTTAAAATACGTATTTGTTAAACAATAATTTTCCTCCGCAGATTCGGGATTAGAAATTTCGCGAATGAATTGTCGTGTAAGTTTTTCTACCAAGTGCTTTTTTAAAAGCTCTTCTTTCATCAAATGAAAATTTGTTCCTTTCTTAACCTTTCAAAACGGTCGTTTTTGAGAAAATGTTATCATTTATACGAATTTTTTGCAAGCATAATGTTTTCCAGCCGCAGTCCCGGGATTAGAAATTTCGTGATTAAAGCGACTCTTTTAGTTGTTCCCCCGAAGGTTTTTTTGAAAGCCTGTAAGTTTTAATTGTAAATTTGTTTGACACTTTTCATTTCCAAACGGCAGTTATTAAGAAAATTTTCGTGTTTAAACGTATTTCTTGCAAACATAAAATTTTTCATCCGCAGTACCGGGATGAGAAATTTTGTGATTCAATTGTGGCGTTGAGTTTTTACCTCAGCGGTTTTTTAAAGCTTAAAATTCATTGAATGAATATTTGGTCGCCTCTCTTCCTTTAAAGGCAGTCGCTGTTATGAAAGTTTCGTTAATATACTTATTTTTTAAACATATTATTTTCCTCCGCAGTCCCGGGATGAAAAATTTCGCGAATCAATTTTCGTGTTTTTCTTCCAAGTGCTTTTTTAAAAGCTTTTCATTCATCAAATGAAAATTTGTTCTTTCTTTACTATTCAAAACGGTCGTTTTTGAGAAAATGGTAACATTTATACGTATTTCTTGCAAGCATAACGTTTTCCAGCCGCAGTCCCGGGATGAGAAATTTCGTGAATCAATTTTCGTGTAAGTTTTTCTTCCAAGTATTTTTCTAAAAGCTTTTCATTCATCAAATGAAAGTTTGTTTTTTCTTTGCCAAACCAAACGGTCGTTTTTGAGAAAATGGTATCATTTTTACGTATTTCTTGCAAGCATAACGTTTTCCAGCCGCAGTCCCGGGATGAGAAATTTCGTGATTCAAGCGACTCGTTTCGTTGTTCCCCCGAGGGTTTTTTTGAAAGCCTATTAGTTTAATTTGTAAATTTGTGTGACTCTTTTCACATCCAAACGCTAGTTATTGAGAAAATTTTCGTATTCATACGTATTTCTTGCAAACAAAATTTTCATCCGCAGTACTGGGATGGGAAATTGTGTGATTTTATTGTTGCGTTTAGTTTTTACCTCAGCGGTTTTTTAAAGCTTAAAATTCATTGAATGAATATTTGGTTGCCTCCCTTCCTTTCAAAGCAGTCGCTGTTATAAAAGTTTCGTTAATATACGTACTTTTTAAACATAATAATTTTCCTCCGCAGGCCCGCGATGAGTAATTTCGCGAATCAATTTCCGTGTAAGTTTTTCTTCCAAGTATTTTTCTAAAAGCTTTTCATTCATCAAATGAAAATTTGTTCTTTCTTTACCATTCAAAACTGTCGTTTTTGAGAAAATGGTATCATTTATACGTATTTCTTGCAAGCATAACGTTTTCTAGCCGCAGTCCCGGGATTAGAAATTTCGTGATTAAAGCGACTCGTTTAGTTGTTCCCCCGAGGGTTTTTTTGAAAGCCTGTTAGTTTTAATTGTAAATTTGTGTGACTTTTTTCATTTCCCAACGGCAGTTATTGAGAAAATTTTCGTATTCATACGTTTTTCTTGCAAACTAAATTTTTCATCCACAGTACCGGGATGAGAAATTTTGTGATTCAATTGTGGCGTTTAGTTTTTACCTCAGCGGTTTTTTAAAGCTTAAAATTCATTGAATAAATATTTTGTGGCCACTCTTCCTTTAAAGGCAGTCGCTGTTATAAAAGTTTGGTTAATATACTTATTTTTTAAACATAATAATTTTCCTCCGCAGTCCCGGGATGAGAAAGTTCGTGAATCAATTTTCCTGTAAGTTTTTCTTCCAAGTATTATTCTAAAAGCTTTTCATTCATCAAATGAAAATTTGTTTTTTCTTTACCAAACCAAACGGTCGTTTTTGAGAAAATGGTATCATTTTTACGTATTTCTTGCAAGCATAACGTTTTCCAGCCGCAGTCCCGGGATGAGAAATTTCGTGATTCAAGCGACTCGTTTCGTTGTTCCCCCGAGGGTTTTTTTGAAAGCCTATAAGTTTTAATTGTAAATTTGTGTGACTCTTTTCACATCCAAACGCTAGTTATTGAGAAAATTTTCGTATTCATACGTATTTCTTGCAAACAAAATTTTCATCCGCAGTACTGGGATGAGAAATTTTGTGATTTTATTGTTGCGTTTAGTTTTTACCTCAGCGGTTTTTTAGAGCTTAAAATTCATTGAATGAATATTTGGTTGCCTCCCTTCCCTTCCAAAGCAGTCGCTGTTATAAAAGTTTCGTTAATATACGTACTTTTTAAACATAATAATTTTCCTCCGCAGGCCCGCGATGAGTAATTTCGCGAATCAATTTCCGTGTAAGTTTTTCTTCCAAGTATTTTTCTAAAAGCTTTTCATTCATCAAATGAAAATTTGTTCTTTCTTTACCATTCAAAACGGTCGTTTTTGAGAAAATGGTATCATTTATACGTATTTCTTGCAAGCATAACGTTTTCTAGCCGCAGTCCCGGGATTAGAAATTTCGTGATTCAAGCGACTCGTTTAGTTGTTCCCCCGAGGGTTTTTTTGAAAGCCTGTTAGTTTTAATTGTAAATTTGTGTGACTCTTTTCATTTCCCAACGGCAGTTATTGAGAAAATTTTCGTATTCATACGTTTTTCTTGCAAACTAAATTTTTCATCCACAGTACCGGGATGAGAAATTTTGTGATTCAATTATGGCGTTTAGTTTTTACCTCAGCGGTTTTTTAAAGCTTAAAATTCATTGAATAAATATTTTGTGGCCACTCTTCCTTTAAAGGCAGTCGCTGTTATAAAAGTTTGGTTAATATACTTATTTTTTAAACATAATAATTTTCCTCCGCAGTCCCGGGATGAAAAATTTCGCGAATCAATTCTTGTCTAAATTTTTCTTCCAAGTGCTTTTATAAAAGCTTTTCATTCTTCAGAAGAAAATTTGTTCTTTCTTTACCATTCAAAACGGTCGTTTTTGAGAAAATGGTATCATTTATACGTATTTCTTGCAAGCATAACGTTTTCTCGCTGAAGTCCCGCGATGAGAAATTTCGTTATTCAAGCGACTCGTTTGGTTGTTCCAACGAGGGTTTTTTTGAAAGCCTGTTAGTTTTAATTGTAAATTTGTTTCACTCCTTTCATATGCAAAAGGCAGTTATTGAGAAAATTTCCGTATTCAAACGTATTTCTTGCAAACATAAAATTTTTCATCCGCAGGACCGGGATGAGAAATTTTGCGATTCAATTGTTGCGTTTAGTTTTTCCTCAGCGGTTTTTTAAAGCTTAAAATTAATTGAATGAATATTTGGTCGCCTCTCTTTCTTTCAAAGCAGCCGCTGTTATAAAAAATTGGTTAAAATACGTATTTGTTAAACAATAATTTTCCTCCGCAGATTCGGGATGAGAAATTTCGCGAATGAATTGTCGTGTAAGTTTTTCTACCAAGTGCTTTTTTAAAAGCTCTTCATTCATCAAATGAAAATTTGTTCCTTTCTTAACCTTTCAAAACGGTCGTTTTTGAGAAAATGTTATCATTTATACGAATTTCTTGCAAAATAATGTTTTCCAGCCGCAGTCCCGGGATTAGAAATTTCGTGATTAAAGCGACTCTTTTAGTTGTTCCCCCGAAGGTTTTTTTGAAAGCCTCTAAGTTTTAATTGTAAATTTGTTTGACACTTTTCATTTCCAAACGGCAGTTATTAAGAAAATTTTCGTGTTTAAACGTATTTCTTGCAAACATAAAATTTTTCATCCGCAGTACCGGGATGAGAAATTTTGTGATTCAATTGTGGCGTTGAGTTTTTACCTCAGCGGTTTTTTAAAGCTTAAAATTCATTGAATGAATATTTGGTCGCCTCTCTTCCTTTAAAGGCAGTCACTGTTATGAAAGTTTCGTTAATATACTTATTTTTTAAACATATAATTTTCCTCCGCAGTCCCGGGATGAAAAATTTCGCGAATCAATTTTCGTGTTTTTCTTCCAAGTGCTTTTTTAAAAGCTTTTCATTCATCAAATGAAAATTTGTTCTTTCTTTACTATTCAAAACGGTCGTTTTTGAGAAAATGGTAACATTTATACGTATTTCTTGCAAGCATAACGTTTTCCAGCCGCAGTCCCGGGATGAGAAATTTCGTGAATCAATTTTCGTGTAAGTTTTTCTTCCAAGTATTTTTCTAAAAGCTTTTCATTCATCAAATGAAAGTTTGTTTTTTCTTTGCCAAACCAAACGGTCGTTTTTGAGAAAATGGTATCATTTTTACGTATTTCTTGCAAGCATAACGTTTTCCAGCCGCAGTCCCGGGATGAGAAATTTCGTGATTCAAGCGACTCGTTTCGTTGTTCCCCCGAGGGTTTTTTTGAAAGCCTATTAGTTTTAATTGTAAATTTGTGTGACTCTTTTCACATCCAAACGCTAGTTATTGAGAAAATTTTCGTATTCATACGTATTTCTTGCAAACAAAATTTTCATTCGCAGTACCGGGATGGGAAATTGTGTGATTTTATTGTTGCGTTTAGTTTTTACCTCAGCGGTTTTTTAAAGCTTAAAATTCATTGAATGAATATTTGGTTGCCTCCCTTCCTTTCAAAGCAGTCGCTGTTATAAAAGTTTCGTTAATATACGTACTTTTTAAACATAATAATTTTCCTCCGCAGGCCCGCGATGAGTAATTTCGCGAATCAATTTCCGTGTAAGTTTTTCTTCCAAGTATTTTTCTAAAAGCTTTTCATTCATCAAATGAAAATTTGTTCTTTCTTTACCATTCAAAATTGTCGTTTTTGAGAAAATGGTATCATTTATACGTATTTCTTGCAAGCATAACGTTTTCTAGCCGCAGTCCCGGGATTAGAAATTTCGTGATTAAAGCGACTCGTTTAGTTGTTCCCCCGAGGGTTTTTTTGAAAGCCTGTTAGTTTTAATTGTAAATTTGTGTGACTTTTTTCATTTCCCAACGGCAGTTATTGAGAAAATTTTCGTATTCATACGTTTTTCTTGCAAACTAAATTTTTCATCCACAGTACCGGGATGAGAAATTTTGTGATTCAATTGTGGCGTTTAGTTTTTACCTCAGCGGTTTTTTAAAGCTTAAAATTCATTGAATAAATATTTTGTGGCCACTCTTCCTTTAAAGGCAGTCGCTGCTATAAAAGTTTGGTTAATATACTTATTTTTTAAACATAATAATTTTCCTCCGCAGTCCCGGGATGAGAAAGTTCGTGAATCAATTTTCCTGTAAGTTTTTCTTCCAAGTATTATTCTAAAAGCTTTTCATTCATCAAATGAAAATTTGTTTTTTCTTTACCAAACCAAACGGTCGTTTTTGAGAAAATGGTATCATTTTTACGTATTTCTTGCAAGCATAACGTTTTCCAGCCGCAGTCCCGGGATGAGAAATTTCGTGATTCAAGCGACTCGTTTCGTTGTTCCCCCGAGGGTTTTTTTGAAAGCCTATAAGTTTTAATTGTAAATTTGTGTGACTCTTTTCACATCCAAACGCTAGTTATTGAGAAAATTTTCGTATTCATACGTATTTCTTGGAAACAAAATTTTCATCCGCAGTACTGGGATGAGAAATTTTGTGATTTTATTGTTGCGTTTAGTTTTTACCTCAGCGGTTTTTTAAAGCTTAAAATTCATTGAATGAATATCTGGTTGCCTCCCTTCCTTTCAAAGCAGTCGCTGTTATAAAAGTTTCGTTAATATACGTACTTTTTAAACATAATAATTTTCCTCCGCAGGCCCGCGATGAGTAATTTCGCGAATCAATTTCCGTGTAAGTTTTTCTTCCAAGTATTTTTCCAAAAGCTTTTCATTCATCAAATGAAAATTTGTTCTTTCTTTACCATTCAAAACGGTCGTTTTTGAGAAAATGGTATCATTTATACGTAATTCTTACAAGCATAACGTTTTCTAGCCGCAGTCCCTGGATTAGAAATTTCGTGATTCAAGCGACTCGTTTAGTTGTTCCCCCGAGGGTTTTTTTGAAAGCCTGTTAGTTTTAATTGTAAATTTGTTTCACTCCTTTCATATGCAAAAGGCAGTTATTGAGAAAATTTCCGTATTCAAACGTATTTCTTGCAAACATAAAATTTTTTATCCGCAGTACCGGGATGAGAAATTTTGCGATTCAATTGTTGCGTTTAGTTTTTCCTCAGCGGTTTTTTAAAGCTTAAAATTAATTGAATGAATATTTGGTCGCCTCTCTTTCTTTCAAAGCAGCCGCTGTTATAAAAGTTTGGTTAAAATACGTATTTGTTAAACAATAATTTTCCTCCGCAGATTCGGGATGAGAAATTTCGCGAATGAATTGTCGTGTAAGTTTTTCTACCAAGTTTTTTTTAAAAGCTCTTCATTCATCAAATGAAAATTTGTTCCTTTCTTAATCTTTCAAAACGGTCGTTTTTGAGAAAATGTTATCATTTATACGAATTTCTTGCAAGCATAATGTTTTCAGCCGCAGTCCCGGGATTAGAAATTTCGTGATTAAAGCGACTCTTTTAGTTGTTCCCCCGAAGGTTTTTTTGAAAGCCTGTAATTTTTAATTGTAAATTTGTTTGACACTTTTCATTTCCAAACGGCAGTTATTAAGAAAATTTTCGTGTTTAAACGTATTTCTTGCAAACATAAAATTTTTCATCCGCAGTACCGGGATGAGAAATTTTGTGATTCAATTGTGGCGTTTAGTTTTTACCTCAGCGGTTTTTTAAAGCTTAAAATTCATTGAATGAATATTTGGTCGCCTCTCTTCCTTTAAAGGCAGTCGCTGTTATGAAAGTTTCGTTAATATACTTATTTTTTAAACATATAATTTTCCTCCGCAGTCCCGGGATGAAAAATTTCGCGAATCAATTTTCGTGTTTTTCTTCCAAGTGCTTTTTTAAAAGCTTTTCATTCATCAAATGAAAATTTGTTCTTTCTTTACTATTCAAAACGGTCGTTTTTGAGAAAATCGTAACATTTATACGCATTTCTTGCAAGCATAACGTTTTCCAGCCGCAGTCCCGGGATGAGAAATTTCGTGAATCAATTTTCGTGTAAGTTTTTCTTCCAAGTATTTTTCTAAAAGCTTTTCATTCATCAAATGAAAATTTGTTTTTTCTTTACCATTCAAAACGGTCGTTTTTGAGAAAATGGTATCATTTATACGTATTTCTTGCAAGCATAACGTTTTCTAGCCGCAGTCCCGGGATTAGAAATTTCGTGATTCAAGCGACTCGTTTAGTTGTTCCCCCGAGGGTTTTTTTGAAAGCCTGTTAGTTTTAATTGTAAATTTGTGTGACTCTTTTCATTTCCCAACGGCAGTTATTGAGAAAATTTTCGTATTCATAAGTTTTTCTTGCAAACTAAATTTTTCATCCACAGTACCGTGATGAGAAATATTGTGATTCAATTGTGGCGTTTAGTTTTTACCTCAGCGGTTTTTCAAAGCTTAAAATTCATTGAATAAATATTTTGTGGCCACTCTTCCTTTAAAGGCAGTCGCTGTTATAAAAGTTTGGTTAATATACTTATTTTTTAAACATAATAATTTTCCTCCGCAGTCCCCGGATGAAAAATTTCGCGAATCAATTCTTGTCTAAATTTTTCTTCCAAGTGCTTTTATAAAAGCTTTTCATTCATCAAAAGAAAATTTGTTCTTTCTTTACCATTCAAAACGGTCGTTTTTGAGAAAATGGTATCATTTATTCGTATTTCTTGCAAGCATAACGTTTTCTCGCTGAAGTCCCGCGATGAGAAATTTCGTTATTCAAGCGACTCGTTTGGTTGTTCCAACGAGGGTTTTTTTGAAAGCCTGTTAGTTTTAATTGTAAATTTGTTTCACTCCTTTCATATGCAAAAGGCAGTTATTGAGAAAATTTCCGTATTCAAACGTATTTCTTGCAAACATAAAATTTTTCATCCGCAGTACCGGGATGAGAAATTTTGCGATTCAATTGTTGCGTTTAGTTTTTCCTCAGCGGTTTTTTAAAGCTTAAAATTAATTGAATGAATATTTGGTCGCCTCTCTTTCTTTCAAAGCAGCCGCTGTTATAAAAGTTTGGTTAAAATACGTATTTGTTAAACAATAATTTTCCTCCGCAGATTCGGGATGAGAAATTTCGCGAATGAATTGTCGTGTAAGTTTTTCTACCAAGTGCTTTTTTAAAAGCTCTTCATTCATCAAATGAAAATTTGTTCCTTTCTTAACCTTTCAAAACGGTCGTTTTTGAGAAAATGTTATCATTTATACGAATTTCTTGCAAGCATAATGTTTTCCAGCCGCAGTCCCGGGATTAGAAATTTCGTGATTAAAGCGACTCTTTTAGTTGTTCCCCCGAAGGTTTTTTTGAAAGCCTGTAAGTTTTAATTGTAAATTTGTTTGACACTTTTCATTTCCAAACGGCAGTTATTAAGAAAATTTTCGTGTTTAAACGTATTTCTTGCAAACATAAAATTTTTCATCCGCAGTACCGGGATGAGAAATTTTGTGATTCAATTGTGGCGTTGAGTTTTTACCTCAGCGGTTTTTTAAAGCTTAAAATTCATTGAATGAATATTTGGTCGCCTCTCTTCCTTTAAAGGCAGTCGCTGTTATAAAAGTTTCATTAATATACGTACTTTTTAAACATAATAATTTTCCTCCGCAGTCCCGGGATGAGAAATTTCGTGAATCAATTTTCGTGTAAGTTTTTCTTCCAAGTATTTTTCTAAAAGCTTTTCATTCATCAAATGAAAATTTGTTTTTTCTTTACCAAACCAAACGGTCGTTTTTGAGAAAATGGTATCATTTTTACGTATTTCTTGCAAGCATAACGTTTTCCAGCCGCAGTCCCGGGATGAGAAATTTCGTGATTCAAGCGACTCGTTTCGTTGTTCCCCCGAGGGTTTTTTTGAAAGCCTATAAGTTTTAATTGTAAATTTGTGTGACTCTTTTCACATCCAAACGCTAGTTATTGAGAAAATTTTCGTATTCATACGTATTTCTTGCAAACAAAATTTTCATCCGCAGTACTGGGATGAGAAATTTTGTGATTTTATTGTTGCGTTTAGTTTTTACCTCAGCGGTTTTTTAAAGCTTAAAATTCATTGAATGAATATTTGGTTGCCTCCCTTCCTTTCAAAGCAGTCGCTGTTATAAAAGTTTCGTTAATATACGAACTTTTTAAACAATAATTTTCCTCCGCAGGTCCGCGATGAGTAATTTCGCGAATCAATTTCCGTGTAAGTTTTTCTTCCAAGTATTTTTCTAAAAGCTTTTCATTCATCAAATGAAAATTTGTTCTTTCTTTACCATTCAAAACGGTCGTTTTTGAGAAAATGGTATCATTTATACGTATTTCTTGCAAGCATAACGTTTTCTAGCCGCAGTCCCGGGATTAGAAATTTCGTGATTCAAGCGACTCGTTTAGTTGTTCCCCCGAGGGTTTTTTTGAAAGCCTGTTAGTTTTAATTGTAAATTTGTGTGACTCTTTTCATTTCCCAACGGCAGTTATTGAGAAAATTTTCGTATTCATACGTTTTTCTTGCAAACTAAATTTTTCATCCACAGTACCGGGATGAGAAATTTTGTGATTCAATTGTGGCGTTTAGCTTTTACCTCAGCGGTTTTTTAAAGCTTAAAATTCATTGAATAAATATTTTGTGGCCACTCTTCCTTTAAAGGCAGTCGCTGTTATAAAAGTTTGGTTAATATACTTATTTTTTAAACATAATAATTTTCCTCCGCAGTCCCGGGATGAAAAATTTCGCGAATCAATTCTTGTCTAAATTTTTCTTCCAAGTGCTTTTTCAAAAAGCTTTTCATTCATCAAAAGAAAATTTGTTCTTTCTTTACCATTCAAAACGGTCGTTTTTGAGAAAATGGTTTCATTTATACGTATTTCTTGCAAGCATAACGTTTTCTCGCTGAAGTCCCGCGATGAGAAATTTCGTTATTCAAGCGACTCGTTTGGTTGTTCCAACGAGGGTTTTTTTGAAAGCCTGTTAGTTTTAATTGTAAATTTGTTTCACTCCTTTCATATGCAAAAGGCAGTTATTGAGAAAATTTCCGTATTCAAACGTATTTCTTGCAAACATAAAATTTTTCATCCGCAGTGCCGGGATTAGAAATTTTGCGATTCAATTGTTGCGTTTAGTTTTTCCTCAGCGGTTTTTTAAAGCTTAAAATTAATTGAATGAATATTTGGTCGCCTCTCTTTCTTTCAAAGCAGCCGCTGTTATAAAAGTTTGGTTAAAATACGTATTTGTTAAACAATAATTTTCCTCCGCAGATTCGGGATGAGAAATTTCGCGAATGAATTGTCGTGTAAGTTTTTCTACCAAGTGCTTTTTTAAAAGCTCTTCATTCATCAAATGAAAATTTGTTCCTTTCTTAACCTTTCAAAACGGTCGTTTTTGAGAAAATGTTATCATTTATACGAATTTCTTGCAAGCATAATGTTTTCCAGCCGCAGTCCCGGGATTAGAAATTTCGTGATTAAAGCGACTCTTTTAGTTGTTCCCCCGAAGGTTTTTTTGAAAGCCAGTAAGTTTTAATTGTAAATTTGTTCGACACTTTTCATTTCCAAACGGCAGTTATTAAGAAAATTTTCGTGGTTAAACGTATTTCTTGCAAACATAAAATTTTTCATCCGCAGTACCGGGATGAGAAATTTTGTGATTCAATTGTGGCGTTGAGTTTTTACCTCAGCGGTTTTTTAAAGCTTAAAATTCATTGAATGAATATTTGGTCGCCTCTCTTCCTTTAAAGGCAGTCGCTGTTATGAAAGTTTCGTTAATATACTTATTTTTTAAACATATAATTTTCCTCCGCAGTCCCGGGATGAAAAATTTCGCGAATCAATTTTCGTGTTTTTCTTCCAAGTGCTTTTTTAAAGCTTTTCATTCATCAAATGAAAATTTGTTCTTTCTTTACTATTCAAAACGGTCGTTTTTGAGAAAATGGTAACATTTATACGTATTTCTTGCAAGCATAACGTTTTCCAGCCGCAGTCCCGGGATGAGAAATTTCGTGAATCAATTTTCGTGTAAGTTTTTCTTCCAAGTATTTTTCTAAAAGCTTTTCATTCATCAAATGAAAATTTGTTTTTTCTTTGCCATACGAAACGGTCGTTTTTGAGAAAATGGTATCATTTTTACGTATTTCTTGCAAGCATAACGTTTTCCAGCCGCAGTCCCGCGATGAGAAATTTCGTTATTCAAGCGACTCGTTTGGTTGTTCCAACGAGGGTTTCTTTGAAAGCCTGTTAGTTTTAATTGTAAATTTGTTTCACTCCTTTCATATGCAAAAGGCAGTTATTGAGAAAATTTCCGTATTCAAACGTATTTCTTGCAAACATAAAATTTTTCATCCGCAGTACCGGGATGAGAAATTTTGCGATTCAATTGTTGCGTTTAGTTTTTCCTCAGCGGTTTTTTAAAGCTTAAAATTAATTGAATGAATATTTGGTCGCCTCTCTTTCTTTCAAAGCAGCCGCTGTTATAAAAGTTTGGTTAAAATACGTATTTGTTAAACAATAATTTTCCTCCGCAGATTCGGGATGAGAAATTTCGCGAATGAATTGTCGTGTAAGTTTTTCTACCAAGTGCTTTTTTAAAAGCTCTTCATTCATCAAATGAAAATTTGTTCCTTTCTTAACCTTTCAAAACGGTCGTTTTTGAGAAAATGTTATCATTTATACGAATTTCTTGCAAGCATAATGTTTTCCAGCCGCAGTCCCGGGATTAGAAATTTCGTGATTAAAGCGACTCTTTTAGTTGTTCCCCCGAAGGTTTTTTTGAAAGCCTGTAAGTTTTAATTGTAAATTTGTTTGACACTTTTCATTTCCAAACGGCAGTTATTAAGAAAATTTTCGTGTTTAAACGTATTTCTTGCAAACATAAAATTTTTCATCCGCAGTCCCGGGATGAGAAATTTTGTGATTCAATTGTGGCGTTGAGTTTTTACCTCAGCGGTTTTTTAAAGCTTAAAATTCATTGAATGAATATTTGGTCGCCTCTCTTCCTTTAAAGGCAGTCGCTTTTATAAAAGTTTCGTTAATATACGTACTTTTTAAACATAATAATTTTCCTCCGCAGTCCCGGGATGAGAAATTTCGTGAATCAATTTTCGTGTAAGTTTTTCTTCCAAGTATTTTTCTAAAAGCTTTTCATTCATCAAATGAAAATTTGTTTTTTCTTTACCAAACCAAACGGTCGTTTTTGAGAAAATGGTATCATTTTTACGTATTTCTTGCAAGCATAACGTTTTCCAGCCGCAGTCCCGGGATGAGAAATTTCGTGATTCAAGCGACTCGTTTCGTTGTTCCCCCGAGGGTTTTTTTGAAAGCCTATAAGTTTTAATTGTAAATTTGTGTGACTCTTTTCACATCCAAACGCTAGTTATTGAGAAAATTTTCGTATTCATACGTATTTCTTGCAAACAAAATTTTCATCCGCAGTACTGGGATGAGAAATTTTGTGATTTTATTGTTGCGTTTAGTTTTTACCTCAGCGGTTTTTTAAAGCTTAAAATTCATTGAATGAATATTGGGTTGCCTCCCTTCCTTTCAAAGCAGTCGCTGTTATAAAAGTTTCGTTAATATACGTACTTTTTAAACAATAATTTTCCTCCGCAGGTCCGCGATGAGTAATTTCGCGAATCAATTTCCGTGTAAGTTTTTCTTCCAAGTATTTTTCTAAAAGCTTTTCATTCATCAAATGAAAATTTGTTCTTTCTTTACCATTCAAAACGGTCGTTTTTGAGAAAATGGTATCATTTATACGTATTTCTTGCAAGCATAAAGTTTTCTAGCCGCAGTCCCGGGATTAGAAATTTCGTGATTCAAGCGACTCGTTTAGTTGTTCCCCCGAGGGTTTTTTTGAAAGCCTGTTAGTTTTAATTGTAAATTTGTGTGACTCTTTTCATTTCCCAACGGCAGTTATTGAGAAAATTTTCGTATTCATACGTTTTTCTTGCAAACTAAATTTTTCATCCACAGTACCGGGATGAGAAATTTTGTGATTCAATTGTGGCGTTTAGTTTTTACCTCAGCGGTTTTTTAAAGCTTAAAATTCATTGAATAAATATTTTGTGGCCACTCTTCCTTTAAAGGCAGTCGCTGTTATAAAAGTTTGGTTAATATACTTATTTTTTAAACATAATAATTTTCCTCCGCAGTCCCGGGATGAAAAATTTCGCGAATCAATTCTTGTCTAAATTTTTCTTCCAAGTGCTTTTATAAAAGCTTTTCATTCATCAAAAGAAAATTTGTTCTTTCTTTACCATTCAAAACGGTCGTTTTTGAGAAAATGGTATCATTTATACGTATTTCTTGCAAGCATAACGTTTTCTCGCTGAAGTCCCGCGATGAGAAATTTCGTTATTCAAGCGACTCGTTTGGTTGTTCCAACGAGGGTTTTTTTGAAAGCCTGTTAGTTTTAATTGTAAATTTGTTTCACTCCTTTCATATGCAAAAGGCAGTTATTGAGAAAATTTCCGCATTCAAACGTATTTCTTGCAAACATAAAATTTTTCATCCGCAGTACCGGGATGAGAAATTTTGCGATTCAATTGTTGCGTTTAGTTTTTCCTCAGCGGTTTTTTAAAGCTTAAAATTAATTGAATGAATATTTGGTCGCCTCTCTTTCTTTCAAAGCAGCCGCTGTTATAAAAGTTTGGTTAAAATACGTATTTGTTAAACAATAATTTTCCTCCGCAGATTCGGGATGAGAAATTTCGCGAATGAATTGTCGTGTAAGTTTTTCTACCAAGTGCTTTTTCAAAAAGCTTTTCATTCATCAAAAGAAAATTTGTTCTTTCTTTACCATTCAAAACGGTCGTTTTTGAGAAAATGGTTTCATTTATACGTATTTCTTGCAAGCATAACGTTTTCTCGCTGAAGTCCCGCGATGAGAAATTTCGTTATTCAAGCGACTCGTTTGGTTGTTCCAACGAGGGTTTTTTTGAAAGCCTGTTAGTTTTAATTGTAAATTTGTTTCACTCCTTTCATATGCAAAAGGCAGTTATTGAGAAAATTTCCGTATTCAAACGTATTTCTTGCAAACATAAAATTTTTCATCCGCAGTGCCGGGATTAGAAATTTTGCGATTCAATTGTTGCGTTTAGTTTTTCCTCAGCGGTTTTTTAAAGCTTAAAATTAATTGAATGAATATTTGGTCGCCTCTCTTTCTTTCAAAGCAGCCGCTGTTATAAAAGTTTGGTTAAAATACGTATTTGTTAAACAATAATTTTCCTCCGCAGATTCGGGATGAGAAATTTCGCGAATGAATTGTCGTGTAAATTTTTCTACCAAGTGCTTTTTTAAAAGCTCTTCATTCATCAAATGAAAATTTGTTCCTTTCTTAACCTTTCAAAACGGTCGTTTTTGAGAAAATGTTATCATTTATACGAATTTCTTGCAAGCATAATGTTTTCCAGCCGCAGTCCCGGGATTAGAAATTTCGTGATTAAAGCGACTCTTTTAGTTGTTCCCCCGAAGGTTTTTTTGAAAGCCAGTAAGTTTTAATTGTAAATTTGTTCGACACTTTTCATTTCCAAACGGCAGTTATTAAGAAAATTTTCGTGGTTAAACGTATTTCTTGCAAACATAAAATTTTTCATCCGCAGTACCGGGATGAGAAATTTTGTGATTCAATTGTGGCGTTGAGTTTTTACCTCAGCGGTTTTTTAAAGCTTAAAATTCATTGAATGAATATTTGGTCGCCTCTCTTCCTTTAAAGGCAGTCGCTGTTATGAAAGTTTCGTTAATATACTTATTTTTTAAACATATAATTTTCCTCCGCAGTCCCGGGATGAAAAATTTCGCGAATCAATTTTCGTGTTTTTCTTCCAAGTGCTTTTTTAAAGCTTTTCATTCATCAAATGAAAATTTGTTCTTTCTTTACTATTCAAAACGGTCGTTTTTGAGAAAATGGTAACATTTATACGTATTTCTTGCAAGCATAACGTTTTCCAGCCGCAGTCCCGGGATGAGAAATTTCGTGAATCAATTTTCGTGTAAGTTTTTCTTCCAAGTATTTTTCTAAAAGCTTTTCATTCATCAAATGAAAATTTGTTTTTTCTTTGCCAAACGAAACGGTCGTTTTTGAGAAAATGGTATCATTTTTACGTATTTCTTGCAAGCATAACGTTTTCCAGCCGCAGTCCCGCGATGAGAAATTTCGTTATTCAAGCGACTCGTTTGGTTGTTCCAACGAGGGTTTCTTTGAAAGCCTGTTAGTTTTAATTGTAAATTTGTTTCACTCCTTTCATATGCAAAAGGCAGTTATTGAGAAAATTTCCGTATTCAAACGTATTTCTTGCAAACATAAAATTTTTCATCCGCAGTACCGGGATGAGAAATTTTGCGATTCAATTGTTGCGTTTAGTTTTTCCTCAGCGGTTTTTTAAAGCTTAAAATTAATTGAATGAATATTTGGTCGCCTCTCTTTCTTTCAAAGCAGCCGCTGTTATAAAAGTTTGGTTAAAATACGTATTTGTTAAACAATAATTTTCCTCCGCAGATTCGGGATGAGAAATTTCGCGAATGAATTGTCGTGTAAGTTTTTCTACCAAGTGCTTTTTTAAAAGCTCTTCATTCATCAAATGAAAATTTGTTCCTTTCTTAACCTTTCAAAACGGTCGTTTTTGAGAAAATGTTATCATTTATACGAATTTCTTGCAAGCATAATGTTTTCCAGCCGCAGTCCCGGGATTAGAAATTTCGTGATTAAAGCGACTCTTTTAGTTGTTCCCCCGAAGGTTTTTTTGAAAGCCTGTAAGTTTTAATTGTAAATTTGTTTGACACTTTTCATTTCCAAACGGCAGTTATTAAGAAAATTTTCGTGTTTAAACGTATTTCTTGCAAACATAAAATTTTTCATCCGCAGTACCGGGATGAGAAATTTTGTGATTCAATTGTGGCGTTGAGTTTTTACCTCAGCGGTTTTTTAAAGCTTAAAATTCATTGAATGAATATTTGGTCGCCTCTCTTCCTTTAAAGGCAGTCGCTTTTATAAAAGTTTCGTTAATATACGTACTTTTTAAACATAATAATTTTCCTCCGCAGTCCCGGGATGAGAAATTTCGTGAATCAATTTTCGTGTAAGTTTTTCTTCCAAGTATTTTTCTAAAAGCTTTTCATTCATCAAATGAAAATTTGTTTTTTCTTTACCAAACCAAACGGTCGTTTTTGAGAAAATGGTATCATTTTTACGTATTTCTTGCAAGCATAACGTTTTCCAGCCGCAGTCCCGGGATGAGAAATTTCGTGATTCAAGCGACTCGTTTCGTTGTTCCCCCGAGGGTTTTTTTGAAAGCCTATAAGTTTTAATTGTAAATTTGTGTGACTCTTTTCACATCCAAACGCTAGTTATTGAGAAAATTTTCGTATTCATACGTATTTCTTGCTAAAAAAATTTTCATCCGCAGTACTGGGATGAGAAATTTTGTGATTTTATTGTTGCGTTTAGTTTTTACCTCAGCGGTTTTTTAAAGCTTAAAATTCATTGAATGAATATTGGGTTGCCTCCCTTCCTTTCAAAGCAGTCGCTGTTATAAAAGTTTCGTTAATATACGTACTTTTTAAACAATAATTTTCCTCCGCAGGTCCGCGATGAGTAATTTCGCGAATCAATTTCCGTGTAAGTTTTTCTTCCAAGTATTTTTCTAAAAGCTTTTCATTCATCAAATGAAAATTTGTTCTTTCTTTACCATTCAAAACGGTCGTTTTTGAGAAAATGGTATCATTTATACGTATTTCTTGCAAGCATAACGTTTTCTAGCCGCAGTCCCGGGATTAGAAATTTCGTGATTCAAGCGACTCGTTTAGTTGTTCCCCCGAGGGTTTTTTTGAAAGCCTGTTAGTTTTAATTGTAAATTTGTGTGACTCTTTTCATTTCCCAACGGCAGTTATTGAGAAAATTTTCGTATTCATACGTTTTTCTTGCAAACTAAATTTTTCATCCACAGTACCGGGATGAGAAATTTTGTGATTCAATTGTGGCGTTTAGTTTTTACCTCAGCGGTTTTTTAAAGCTTAAAATTCATTGAATAAATATTTTGTGGCCACTCTTCCTTTAAAGGCAGTCGCTGTTATAAAAGTTTGGTTAATATACTTATTTTTTAAACATAATAATTTTCCTCCGCAGTCCCGGGATGAAAAATTTCGCGAATCAATTCTTGTCTAAATTTTTCTTCCAAGTGCTTTTATAAAAGCTTTTCATTCATCAAAAGAAAATTTGTTCTTTCTTTACCATTCAAAACGGTCGTTTTTGAGAAAATGGTATCATTTATACGTATTTCTTGCAAGCATAACGTTTTCTCGCTGAAGTCCCGCGATGAGAAATTTCGTTATTCAAGCGACTCGTTTGGTTGTTCCAACGAGGGTTTTTTTGAAAGCCTGTTAGTTTTAATTGTAAATTTGTTTCACTCCTTTCATATGCAAAAGGCAGTTATTGAGAAAATTTCCGCATTCAAACGTATTTCTTGCAAACATAAAATTTTTCATCCGCAGTACCGGGATGAGAAATTTTGCGATTCAATTGTTGCGTTTAGTTTTTCCTCAGCGGTTTTTTAAAGCTTAAAATTAATTGAATGAATATTTGGTCGCCTCTCTTTCTTTCAAAGCAGCCGCTGTTATAAAAGTTTGGTTAAAATACGTATTTGTTAAACAATAATTTTCCTCCGCAGATTCGGGATGAGAAATTTCGCGAATGAATTGTCGTGTGAGTTTTTCTACCAAGTGCTTTTTCAAAAAGCTTTTCATTCATCAAAAGAAAATTTGTTCTTTCTTTACCATTCAAAACGGTCGTTTTTGAGAAAATGGTTTCATTTATACGTATTTCTTGCAAGCATAACGTTTTCTCGCTGAAGTCCCGCGATGAGAAATTTCGTTATTCAAGCGACTCGTTTGGTTGTTCCAACGAGGGTTTTTTTGAAAGCCTGTTAGTTTTAATTGTAAATTTGTTTCACTCCTTTCATATGCAAAAGGCAGTTATTGAGAAAATTTCCGTATTCAAACGTATTTCTTGCAAACATAAAATTTTTCATCCGCAGTGCCGGGATTAGAAATTTTGCGATTCAATTGTTGCGTTTAGTTTTTCCTCAGCGGTTTTTTAAAGCTTAAAATTAATTGAATGAATATTTGGTCGCCTCTCTTTCTTTCAAAGCAGCCGCTGTTATAAAAGTTTGGTTAAAATACGTATTTGTTAAACAATAATTTTCCTCCGCAGATTCGGGATGAGAAATTTCGCGAATGAATTGTCGTGTAAGTTTTTCTACCAAGTGCTTTTTTAAAAGCTCTTCATTCATCAAATGAAAATTTGTTCCTTTCTTAACCTTTCAAAACGGTCGTTTTTGAGAAAATGTTATCATTTATACGAATTTCTTGCAAGCATAATGTTTTCCAGCCGCAGTCCCGGGATTAGAAATTTCGTGATTAAAGCGACTCTTTTAGTTGTTCCCCCGAAGGTTTTTTTGAAAGCCAGTAAGTTTTAATTGTAAATTTGTTCGACACTTTTCATTTCCAAACGGCAGTTATTAAGAAAATTTTCGTGGTTAAACGTATTTCTTGCAAACATAAAATTTTTCATCCGCAGTACCGGGATGAGAAATTTTGTGATTCAATTGTGGCGTTGAGTTTTTACCTCAGCGGTTTTTTAAAGCTTAAAATTCATTGAATGAATATTTGGTCGCCTCTCTTCCTTTAAAAGCAGTCGCTGTTATGAAAGTTTCGTTAATATACTTATTTTTTAAACATATAATTTTCCTCCGCAGTCCCGGGATGAAAAATTTCGCGAATCAATTTTCGTGTTTTTCTTCCAAGTGCTTTTTTAAAGCTTTTCATTCATCAAATGAAAATTTGTTCTTTCTTTACTATTCAAAACGGTCGTTTTTGAGAAAATGGTAACATTTATACGTATTTCTTGCAAGCATAACGTTTTCCAGCCGCAGTCCCGGGATGAGAAATTTCGTGAATCAATTTTCGTGTAAGTTTTTCTTCCAAGTATTTTTCTAAAAGCTTTTCATTCATCAAATGAAAATTTGTTTTTTCTTTGCCAAACGAAACGGTCGTTTTTGAGAAAATGGTATCATTTTTACGTATTTCTTGCAAGCATAACGTTTTCCAGCCGCAGTCCCGCGATGAGAAATTTCGTTATTCAAGCGACTCGTTTGGTTGTTCCAACGAGGGTTTCTTTGAAAGCCTGTTAGTTTTAATTGTAAATTTGTTTCACTCCTTTCATATGCAAAAGGCAGTTATTGAGAAAATTTCCGTATTCAAACGTATTTCTTGCAAACATAAAATTTTTCATCCGCAGTACCGGGATGAGAAATTTTGCGATTCAATTGTTGCGTTTAGTTTTTCCTCAGCGGTTTTTTAAAGCTTAAAATTAATTGAATGAATATTTGGTCGCCTCTCTTTCTTTCAAAGCAGCCGCTGTTATAAAAGTTTGGTTAAAATACGTATTTGTTAAACAATAATTTTCCTCCGCAGATTCGGGATGAGAAATTTCGCGAATGAATTGTCGTGTAAGTTTTTCTACCAAGTGCTTTTTTAAAAGCTCTTCATTCATCAAATGAAAATTTGTTCCTTTCTTAACCTTTCAAAACGGTCGTTTTTGAGAAAATGTTATCATTTATACGAATTTCTTGCAAGCATAATGTTTTCCAGCCGCAGTCCCGGGATTAGAAATTTCGTGATTAAAGCGACTCTTTTAGTTGTTCCCCCGAAGGTTTTTTTGAAAGCCTGTAAGTTTTAATTGTAAATTTGTTTGACACTTTTCATTTCCAAACGGCAGTTATTAAGAAAATTTTCGTGTTTAAACGTATTTCTTGCAAACATAAAATTTTTCATCCGCAGTACCGGGATGAGAAATTTTGTGATTCAATTGTGGCGTTGAGTTTTTACCTCAGCGGTTTTTTAAAGCTTAAAATTCATTGAATGAATATTTGGTCGCCTCTCTTCCTTTAAAGGCAGTCGCTTTTATAAAAGTTTCGTTAATATACGTACTTTTTAAACATAATAATTTTCCTCCGCAGTCCCGGGATGAGAAATTTCGTGAATCAATTTTCGTGTAAGTTTTTCTTCCAAGTATTTTTCTAAAAGCTTTTCATTCATCAAATGAAAATTTGTTTTTTCTTTACCAAACCAAACGGTCGTTTTTGAGAAAATGGTATCATTTTTACGTATTTCTTGCAAGCATAACGTTTTCCAGCCGCAGTCCCGGGATGAGAAATTTCGTGATTCAAGCGACTCGTTTCGTTGTTCCCCCGAGGGTTTTTTTGAAAGCCTATAAGTTTTAATTGTAAATTTGTGTGACTCTTTTCACATCCAAACGCTAGTTATTGAGAAAATTTTCGTATTCATACGTATTTCTTGCAAACAAAATTTTCATCCGCAGTACTGGGATGAGAAATTTTGTGATTTTATTGTTGCGTTTAGTTTTTACCTCAGCGGTTTTTTAAAGCTTAAAATTCATTGAATGAATATTGGGTTGCCTCCCTTCCTTTCAAAGCAGTCGCTGTTATAAAAGTTTCGTTAATATACGTACTTTTTAAACAATAATTTTCCTCCGCAGGTCCGCGATGAGTAATTTCGCGAATCAATTTCCGTGTAAGTTTTTCTTCCAAGTATTTTTCTAAAAGCTTTTCATTCATCAAATGAAAATTTGTTCTTTCTTTACCATTCAAAACGGTCGTTTTTGAGAAAATGGTATCATTTATACGTATTTCTTGCAAGCATAACGTTTTCTAGCCGCAGTCCCGGGATTAGAAATTTCGTGATTCAAGCGACTCGTTTAGTTGTTCCCCCGAGGGTTTTTTTGAAAGCCTGTTAGTTTTAATTGTAAATTTGTGTGACTCTTTTCATTTCCCAACGGCAGTTATTGAGAAAATTTTCGTATTCATACGTTTTTCTTGCAAACTAAATTTTTCATCCACAGTACCGGGATGAGAAATTTTGTGATTCAATTGTGGCGTTTAGTTTTTACCTCAGCGGTTTTTTAAAGCTTAAAATTCATTGAATAAATATTTTGTGGCCACTCTTCCTTTAAAGGCAGTCGCTGTTATAAAAGTTTGGTTAATATACTTATTTTTTAAACATAATAATTTTCCTCCGCAGTCCCGGGATGAAAAATTTCGCGAATCAATTCTTGTCTAAATTTTTCTTCCAAGTGCTTTTATAAAAGCTTTTCATTCATCAAAAGAAAATTTGTTCTTTCTTTACCATTCAAAACGGTCGTTTTTGAGAAAATGGTATCATTTATACGTATTTCTTGCAAGCATAACGTTTTCTCGCTGAAGTCCCGCGATGAGAAATTTCGTTATTCAAGCGACTCGTTTGGTTGTTCCAACGAGGGTTTTTTTGAAAGCCTGTTAGTTTTAATTGTAAATTTGTTTCACTCCTTTCATATGCAAAAGGCAGTTATTGAGAAAATTTCCGCATTCAAACGTATTTCTTGCAAACATAAAATTTTTCATCCGCAGTACCGGGATGAGAAATTTTGCGATTCAATTGTTGCGTTTAGTTTTTCCTCAGCGGTTTTTTAAAGCTTAAAATTAATTGAATGAATATTTGGTCGCCTCTCTTTCTTTCAAAGCAGCCGCTGTTATAAAAGTTTGGTTAAAATACGTATTTGTTAAACAATAATTTTCCTCCGCAGATTCGGGATGAGAAATTTCGCGAATGAATTGTCGTGTAAGTTTTTCTACCAAGTGCTTTTTTAAAAGCTCTTCATTCATCAAATGAAAATTTGTTCCTTTCTTAACCTTTCAAAACGGTCGTTTTTGAGAAAATGTTATCATTTATACGAATTTCTTGCAAGCATAATGTTTTCCAGCCGCAGTCCCGGGATTAGAAATTTCGTGATTAAAGCGACTCTTTTAGTTGTTCCCCCGAAGGATTTTTTGAAAGCCTGTAAGTTTTAATTGTAAATTTGTTTGACACTTTTCATTTCCAAACGGCATTTATTAAGAAAATTTTCGTGTTTAAACGTATTTCTTGCAAACATAAAATTTTTCATCCGCAGTACCGGGATGAGAAATTTTGTGATTCAATTGTGGCGTTGAGTTTTTACCTCAGCGGTTTTTTAAAGCTTAAAATTCATTGAATGAATATTTGGTCGCCTCTCTTCCTTTAAAGGCAGTCGCTTTTATAAAAGTTTCGTTAATATACGTACTTTTTAAACATAATAATTTTCCTCCGCAGTCCCGGGATGAGAAATTTCGTGAATCAATTTTCGTGTAAGTTTTTCTTCCAAGTGCTTTTTTAAAGGCTCTTTATTAATCAAATGAAAATTTGTACTTTCTTTACCATTCAAAACGGTCGTATTTAAGAAAATGGTATGATTTATACGTGTTTCTTGCAAGCATAACGTTTTCTAGCCGCAGTCCCGGGATAAGAAATTTCGTGATTCAACCGACTCGTTTAGTTGTTCCCCCGAGGGTTTTTTGAAAGCCTTTTAGTTTTAATTATAAATTTGTGTTTTCCTTTTATTTCCCAACGGCAGTTATCGAGAAAATTTTCGTACTCACACGTATTTCTTGTAAATATAAAATTTTTCATCCGCAGTACCGGGATGAGAATTTTTGTGATTCAATTGAGGCGTTTAGATTTTACGTCAGCTGTTTTTTAAAGCTTTACCTTATTGAATGAATATTTGGTCGCCTCTCTTCCTTTCAAAGCAGTACCTGTATTAAAAATTTCGTTAATAAACGTATTTTTTAAACATAATAATTTTCCTCCCCCGTCCCGGGATGAGAAATTTCGCGAATCAATTGTCGTGTAAGTTTTTCTTCCAAGTGCTTTTTTAAAAACTCTTCATTCATCAAATGAAAATTTGTTCCTTTCTTTACCTTTAGAAACGGTCGTTTTTTTGAAAATGGTATCATTTATACGTATATCTTGCAAGCATAACGTTCTCCAGCCGCAGTCCCGGGATTAGAAATTTCGTGATTAAAGCGACTCTTTTAGTTGTTCCCCCGAAGGATTTTTTTGAAAGCCTGTTAGTTTTAATTGTAAATTTGTTTGACTCTTTTCATTTCCAAACGGCAGTTATTAAGAAAATTTTCGTATTTAAGCGTATTTCCTGCAAACATAAAATTTTTCATCCGCAGTACCGGGATGAGAAACTTTGTGATTCCATTGTGGCGTTTAGTTTTTACCTCAGCGGTTTTTTAAAGCTTAACAATCATTGAATGAATATTTGGTTGCCTCTCTTCCTTTAAAGGCAGTCGATGTTATGAATGTTTCACTAATATACTTATTTTTTAAACATAATACTTTTCCTCCGCAGTCCCGGGATGAAAAAATTCGCGAAATAATTGTTCCCTAAATTTTTCTTCCAAGTGCTTTTTTAAAAGTTTTTCATTCATCAAATGAAAATTTGTTCTTTCTTTACCAATCAAAACGTTCGTTTTTGAGAAAATGGTATCATTTATACGTATTTCTTGCAAGCATAACGTTTTCCAGCCGCAGTCCCGGGATTAGAAATTTCGTGATTAAAGCGACTCTTTTAGTTGTTCCCCCGAAGGTTTTTTTGAAAGCCTGTTAGTTTTAATTGTAAATTTGTTTGACTCTTTTCATTTCCAATAGGCAGTTATTAAGAAAATTTTCGTATTTAAACGTATTTCCTGCAAACATAAAATTTTTCAACCGCAGTACCGGGATGAGAAATTTTGTGATTCAATTGTGGCGTTTAGTTTTTACCTCAGCGGTTTTTTAAAGCTTAAAATTCATTGAATTAATATTTGGTTGCCTCCCTTCCTTTCAAAGCAGTCGCTGTTATAAAAGTTTCGTTAATATACGTACTTTTTAAACGTAATAATTTTCCTCCGCTGGCCCGCGATGAGTAATTTCGCGAATCAATTTCCGTGTAAGTTTTTCTTCCAAGTGCTTTTTTAAAGGCTCTTTATTCATCAAATGAAAATTTGTTCCTTTATTTACCTTTCAAAACGGTCGTTTTTGAGAAAATGGTATCATTTATACGTATTTCTTGCAAGCATAACGTTTTCCAGCCGCAGTCCCGGGATGAGAAATTTCGTGATTCAAGCGACTCGTTTAGTTGTTCACCCGAGGGTTATTTGAAAGCCTGTTTGTTATTATTGTAAATTTGTTTGACTCCTTTCCTTTTCAAAAGGCAGTTATTGAGGAAATTTCCGTATTCAAACGTATTTCTTGCAAGCATAAAATTTTTCATCCGCAGTACCGGGATGAGAAATTTTGTGATTCAATTGTGGCGTTTAGTTTTTTCCCTCAGAGGTTTTTTAAAGCTTAAAATTCATTGAATGAATATTTGGTCGCCTCTCTTTCTTTCAAAGCAGTCGCTGTTATAAAAGTTTCGATAATATACGTATTTTTTAAACATAATAATTTTCCTCAGCAGTCCCGGGATGAGAAATTTCAAATATGAATTTTCGTGTTAGTTTTTCTTCAAAGTACTTTTTTAAAAGCTCTTCATTCATCAAATGAAAATTTGTTCTTTTCTTTAACTTTCAAAACGGTCGTTTTTGAGAATATGATATCATTTATACGTATTTCTTGCAAGCATAACGTTTTCCAGCCGCAGTCCCGGGATTAGAAATTTCGTGATTAAAGCGACTCTTCTAGTTGTTCCCCCGAAGGTTTTTTTGAAAGCCTGTTAGTTTTAATTGTAAATTTGTTTGACTCTTTTCATTTCCAATAGGCAGTTATTAAGAAAAGTTTCGTATTCATACGTATTTCTTGCAAACAAAATTTTTCATCCGCAGTACCTGGATGAGAAATTTTGTGATTTAATTGTTGCGTTTAGTTTTTACCTCAGCGGTTTTTTAAAGCTTAAAATTCATTGAATGAATATTTTGTTGCCTCCCTTCCTTTCAAAGCATTAGCTGTTATAAAAGTTTCGTTAATATACGTACTTATTATACATAATAATTTTCCTCCGCAGTCCCGGGATGAGAAATTTCGCGAATCAATTTCCGTGTAAGTTTTTCTTCCAAGTGCTTTTTTAAAGGCTCTTTATTCATCAAATGAAAATTTGTTCCCTTCTTTACCTTTCAAAATCGTCGTTTTTGAGAAAATGGTATCATTTATACGTATTTCTTGCAAGCATAACGTTTTCAAGCCGCAGTCCCGGGATGAGAAATTTCGTGATTCAAGCGAATCGTTAAGTTGTTCCCCCGAGGGTTTTTTTGAAAGACTGTTAGTTTTAATTGTAAATTTGTGTTACTCTTTTCATTTCCAAACGGAAGTTATTGGGAAAACTTTCGTATTCAAACGTATTTCTTGCAAACATAAAATTTTTCATCCGCAGTACCGGGATGAGAAATTTTGTGATTCAATTGTGGCGTTTAGTTTTTACCTCAGCGGTTATTTAAAGCATAAAATTCATTGAATGAATATTTGGTCGCCTCTCTTTCTTTCAAAGCAGTCGCTGTTATAAAAGTTTCGTTAATATACGTGTTTTTTAAACATAATATTTTTCCACCCCAGTCCCGGAATGAGAAATTTCGCGAATCAATTGTCGTGTAAGTTTTTCTTCCAAGTGCTTTTTTAAAAATTCTTCATTCATCAAATGAAAATTTGTTCCTTTCTTTACCTTTCAAAACGGTCGTTTTTTTGAAAATGGTATCATATATACGTATTTCTTGCAAGCATAACGTTTCCCAGCCACAGTCCCGGGTTGAGAAATTTTGTGATTCAAGCGACTCGTTTGGTTGTTCCAACGAGGGTGTTTTTGAAAGCCTGTTAGTTTTAATTGTAAATTTGCTTGACTCCTTTCATATTCAAAAGGCAGTAATTGAGAAAATTTCCGTATTCAAACGTATTTCTTGCAAACATAAAATTTTTCATCCGCAGTACCGGGATGAGAAAATTTGCGATTCAATTGTTGCGTTTAGTTTTTCCTCAGCGGTTTTTTAAAGCTTAAAATTAATTGAATGAATATTTTGTCGCCTTTCTTCCTTCAAAGGCAGTCGCTGTTATTAAAGTTTCGTTAATATTCTTATTTTTTAAACATAATAATTTTCCTCCGCCGTCCCGGGATTAAAAATTTCGCGAAACAATTCTTGTCTAAATATTTCTTCCAAGTGCTTTTTTAAAAGCTTTTCATTTATCAAATGAAAATTTGTTTTTTCTTTACCATCAAAACGGTCGTTTTTGAGAAAATGGTATCATTTATACGTATTTCTTGCAAGCATAACGTTTTCCAGCCGCAGTCCCGGGATGAGAAATTTCGTGATTCAAGCGAATCGTTAGTTGTTCCCCCGAGGGTTTTTTAGAAAGACTGTTAGTTTTAATTGTAAATTTGTGTTTTCCTTTTATTTCCAAACGGCAGTTATTGAGAAAATTTTCGTATTCATACGTATTTCTTGCAAACATAAAATTTTTCATCCACAGTACCGGAATGAGAAATTTTGTGATTTAATTGTGGCGTTTAGTTTTTACCTCAGCGGTTTTTTAAAGCTAAAAATTCATTGAATGAATATTTGGTTTCCTCTCTTCATTTCAAAGCAGTCGCTTTTTTAAAAGTTTCGTTAATAAACGTACTTTTTAAACATGATGATTTTCCTCCGCAGTCCCGGGATGAGTAATTTCTCGAATCAATTTTCCTGTAAGTTTTTTTTCCAAGTGCTTTTTTAAAGGCTCTTTATTCATCAAATGAAAATTTGTTCCTTTATTTACCTTTCAAAACGGTCGTTTTTGAGAAAATGGTATCATTTATACGTATTTCTTGCAAGCATAACGTTTTCCAGCCGCAGTCCCGGGATGAGAAATTTCGTGATTCAAGCGACTCGTTTAATTGTTCACCCGAGGGTTTTTTTGAAAGCCTGTTTGTTATTATTGTAAATTTGTTTGACTCCTTTCCTTTTCAAAAGGCAGTTATTGAGGAAATTTCCGTATTCAAACGTATTTCTTGCAAGCATAAAATTTTTCATCCGCAGTACCGGGATGAGAAATTTTGTGATTCAATTGTGGCGTTTAGTTTTTTGCCTCAGAGGTTTTTTAAAGCTTAAAATTCATTGAATGAATATTTGGTCGCCTCTCTTTCTTTCAAAGCAGTCGCTGTTATAAAAGTTTCGTTAATATACGTATTTTTTAAACATAATAATTTTCCTCAGCAGTCCCGGGATGAGAAATTTCAAATATGAATTTTCGTGTAAGTTTTTCTTTAAAGTACTTTTTTAAAAGCTCTTCATTAATCAAATGAAAATTTGTTCTTTTCTTTAACTTTCAAAACGGTCGTTTTTGAGAATATGGTATCATTTATACGTATTTCTTGCAAGCATAATGTTTTCCAGCCGCAGTCCCGGGATTAGAAATTTCGTGATTAAAGCGACTCTTTTAGTTGTTCCCCCGAAGGTTTTTTTGAAAGCCTGTTAGTTTTAATTGTAAATTTGTTTGACTCTTTTCATTTCCAATAGGCAGTTATTAAGAAAATTTTCGTATTTAAACGTATTTCCTGCAAACATAAAATTTTTCAACCGCAGTACCGGGATGAGAAATTTTGTGATTCAATTGTGGCGTTTAGTTTTTACCTCAGCGGTTTTTTAAAGCTTAAAATTCATTGAATTAATAATTGGTTGCCTCCCTTCCTTTCAAAGCAGTCGCTGTTATAAAAGTTTCGTTAATATACGTACTTTTTAAACGTAATAATTTTCCTCCGCTGGCCCGCGATGAGTAATTTCGCGAATCAATTTCCGTGTAAGTTTTTCTTCCAAGTGCTTTTTTAAAGGCTCTTTATTCATCAAATGAAAATTTGTTCCTTTATTTACCTTTCAAAACGGTCGTTTTTGAGAAAATGGTATCATTTATACGTATTTCTTGCAAGCATAACGTTTTCCAGCCGCAGTCCCGGGATGAGAAATTTCGTGATTCAAGCGACTCGTTTAGTTGTTCACCCGAGGGTTATTTGAAAGCCTGTTTGTTATTATTGTAAATTTGTTTGACTCCTTTCCTTTTCAAAAGGCAGTTATTGAGGAAATTTCCGTATTCAAACGTATTTCTTGCAAGCATAAAATTTTTCATCCACAGTACCGGGATGAGAAATTTTGTGATTCAATTGTGGCGTTTAGTTTTTTCCCTCAGAGGTTTTTTAAAGCTTAAAATTCATTGAATGAATATTTGGTCGCCTCTCTTTCTTTCAAAGCAGTCGCTGTTATAAAAGTTTCGTTAATATACGTATTTTTTAAACATAATAATTTTCCTCAGCAGTCCCGGGATGAGAAATTTCAAATATGAATTTTCGTGTAAGTTTTTCTTCAAAGTACTTTTTTAAAAGCTCTTCATTCATCAAATGAAAATTTGTTCTTTTCTTTAACTTTCAAAACGGTCGTTTTTAAGAATATGGTATCATTTATACGTATTTCTTGCAAGCATAACGTTTTCCAGCCGCAGTCCCGGGATTAGAAATTTCGTGATTAAAGCGACTCACCTAGTTGTTCCCCCGAAGGTTTTTTTGAAAGCCTGTTAGTTTTAATTGTAAATTTGTTTGACTCTTTTCATTTCCAATAGGCAGTTATTAAGAAAAGTTTCGTATTCATACGTATTTCTTGCAAACAAAATTTTTCATCCGCAGTACCGGGATGAGAAATTTTGTGATTTAATTGTTGCGTTTAGTTTTTACCTCAGCGGTTTTTTAAAGCTTAAAATTCATTGAATGAATATTTTGTTGCCTCCCTTCCTATCAAAGCATTAGCTGTTATAAAAGTTTCGTTAATATACGTACTTATTATACATAATAATTTTCCTCCGCAGTCCCGGGATGAGAAATTTCGCGAATCAATTTCCGTGTAAGTTTTTCTTCCAAGTGCTTTTTTAAAGGCTCTTTATTCATCAAATGAAAATTTGTTCCCTTCTTTACCTTTCAAAATCGTCGTTTTTGAGAAAATGGTATCATTTATACGTATTTCTTGCAAGCATAACGTTTTCAAGCCGCAGTCCCGGGATGAGAAATTTCGTGATTCAAGCGAATCGTTAAGTTGTTCCCCCGAGGGTTTTTTTGAAAGACTGTTAGTTTTAATTGTAAATTTGTGTTACTCTTTTCATTTCCAAACGGAAGTTATTGGGAAAACTTTCGTATTCAAACGTATTTCTTGCAAACATAAAATTTTTCATCCGCAGTACCGGGATGAGAAATTTTGTGATTCAATTGTGGCGTTTAGTTTTTACCTCAGCGGTTATTTAAAGCATAAAATTCATTGAATGAATATTTGGTCGCCTCTCTTTCTTTCAAAGCAGTCGCTGTTATAAAAGTTTCGTTAATATACGTGTTTTTTAAACATAATATTTTTCCACCCCAGTCCCGGAATGAGAAATTTCGCGAATCAATTGTCGTGTAAGTTTTTCTTCCAAGTGCTTTTTTAAAAACTCTTCATTCATCAAATGAAAATTTGTTCCTTTCTTTACCTTTCAAAACGGTCGTTTTTTTGAAAATGGTATCATATATACGTATTTCTTGCAAGCATAACGTTTCCCAGCCACAGTCCCGGGTTGAGAAATTTTGTGATTCAAGCGACTCGTTTGGTTGTTCCAACGAGGGTGTTTTTGAAAGCCTGTTAGTTTTAATTGTAAATTTGCTTGACTCCTTTCATATTCAAAAGGCAGTAATTGAGAAAATTTCCGTATTCAAACGTATTTCTTGCAAACATAAAATTTTTCATCCGCAGTACCGGGATGAGAAAATTTGCGATTCAATTGTTGCGTTTAGTTTTTCCTCAGCGGTTTTTTAAAGCTTAAAATTAATTGAATGAATATTTTGTCGCCTTTCTTCCTTCAAAGGCAGTCGCTGTTATTAAAGTTTCGTTAATATTCTTATTTTTTAAACATAATAATTTTCCTCCGCCGTCCCGGGATTAAAAATTTCGCGAAACAATTCTTGTCTAAATATTTCTTCCAAGTGCTTTTTTAAAAGCTTTTCATTTATCAAATGAAAATTTGTTTTTTCTTTACCATCAAAACGGTCGTTTTTGAGAAAATGGTATCATTTATACGTATTTCTTGCAAGCATAACGTTTTCCAGCCGCAGTCCCGGGATGAGAAATTTCGTGATTCAAGCGAATCGTTAGTTGTTCCCCCGAGGGTTTTTTAGAAAGACTGTTAGTTTTAATTGTAAATTTGTGTTTTCCTTTTATTTCCAAACGGCAGTTATTGAGAAAATTTTCGTATTCATACGTATTTCTTGCAAACATAAAATTTTTCATCCACAGTACCGGAATGAGAAATTTTGTGATTTAATTGTGGCGTTTAGTTTTTACCTCAGCGGTTTTTTAAAGCTAAAAATTCATTGAATGAATATTTGGTTTCCTCTCTTCATTTCAAAGCAGTCGCTTTTTTAAAAGTTTCGTTAATAAACGTACTTTTTAAACATGATGATTTTCCTCCGCAGTCCCGGGATGAGTAATTTCTCGAATCAATTTTCCTGTAAGTTTTTCTTCCAAGTGCTTTTTTAAAGGCTCTTTATTCATCAAATGAAAATTTGTTCCTTTATTTACCTTTCAAAACGGTCGTTTTTGAGAAAATGGTATCATTTATACGTATTTCTTGCAAGCATAACGTTTTCCAGCCGCAGTCCCGGGATGAGAAATTTCGTGATTCAAGCGACTCGTTTAATTGTTCACCCGAGGGTTTTTTTGAAAGCCTGTTTGTTATTATTGTAAATTTGTTTGACTCCTTTCCTTTTCAAAAGGCAGTTATTGAGGAAATTTCCGTATTCAAACGTATTTCTTGCAAGCATAAAATTTTTCATCCGCAGTACCGGGATGAGAAATTTTGTGATTCAATTGTGGCGTTTAGTTTTTTGCCTCAGAGGTTTTTTAAAGCTTAAAATTCATTGAATGAATATTTGGTCGCCTCTCTTTCTTTCAAAGCAGTCGCTGTTATAAAAGTTTCGTTAATATACGTATTTTTTAAACATAATAATTTTCCTCAGCAGTCCCGGGATGAGAAATTTCAAATATGAATTTTCGTGTAAGTTTTTCTTTAAAGTACTTTTTTAAAAGCTCTTCATTAATCAAATGAAAATTTGTTCTTTTCTTTAACTTTCAAAACGGTCGTTTTTGAGAATATGGTATCATTTATACGTATTTCTTGCAAGCATAACGTTTTCCAGCCGCAGTCCCGGGATTAGAAATTTCGTGATTAAAGCGACTCTTTTAGTTGTTCCCCCGAAGGTTTTTTTGAAAGCCTGTTAGTTTTAATTGTAAATTTGTTTGACTCTTTTCATTTCCAATAGGCAGTTATTAAGAAAATTTTCGTATTTAAACGTATTTCCTGCAAACATAAAATTTTTCAACCGCAGTACCGGGATGAGAAATTTTGTGATTCAATTGTGGCGTTTAGTTTTTACCTCAGCGGTTTTTTAAAGCTTAAAATTCATTGAATTAATATTTGGTTGCCTCCCTTCCTTTCAAAGCAGTCGCTGTTATAAAAGTTTCGTTAATATACGTACTTTTTAAACGTAATAATTTTCCTCCGCTGGCCCGGGATGAGTAATTTCGCGAATCAATTTCCGTGTAAGTTTTTCTTCCAAGTGCTTTTTTAAAGGCTCTTTATTAATCAAATGAAAATTTGTACTTTCTTTACCATTCAAAACGGTCGTATTTAAGAAAATGGTATCATTTATACGTATTTCTTGCAAGCATAAAGTGTTCCAGCCGCAGTCCCGGGATGAGAAATTTCGTGATTCAAGCGACTCGTTTCGTTGTTCCCCCGTGGTTTTTTTTGAAAGCCTATCAGTTTTAATTGTAAATTTGTGTGACTCTTTTCACTTCCAAACGGCAGTTATTGAGAAAATTTTCGTATTCATACGTATTTCTTGCAAACAAAATTTTTCATCCGCAGTACCGGGATGAGAAATTTTGTGATTTAATTGTTGCGTTTAGTTTTTACCTCAGCGGTTTTTTAAAGCTTAAAATTCATTGAATGAATATTTTGTTGCCTCTCTTCCTTTCAAAGCATTAGCTGTTATAAAAGTTTCGTTAATATACGTACTTATTATACATAATAATTTTCCTCCGCAGTCCCGGGATGAGAAATTTCGCGAATCAATTTCCGTGTAAGTTTTTCTTCCAAGTGCTTTTTTAAAGGCTCTTTATTCATCAAATGAAAATTTGTTCCTTTCTTCACCTTTCAAAATCGTCGATTTTGAGAAAATGGTATCCTTTATACGTATTTCTTGCAAGCATAACGTTTTCTATCCGCAGTCCCGGGATTAGAAATTTCGAGATTCAAGCGACTCGTTTAGTTGTTCCCCCGAGGGTTTTTTTGAAAGCCTATTAGTTTTAATTGTAAATTTGTGTTACTCTTTTCATTTCCAAACGGAAGTTATTGGGAAAACTTTCGTATTCAAACGTATTTCTTGCAAACATAAACTTTTTCATCCGCAGTACCGGGATGAAAAATTTTGTGATTCAATTGTGGCGTTTAGTTTTTACCTCAGCGGTTTTTTAAAGCTTAAAATTCATTGAATGAATATTTTGTCGCCTCTCTTCCTTTAAAGGCAGTCGCTGTTATGAAAGTTTCATTAATATACTTATTTTTTAAACATATAATTTTCCTCCGCAGTCCCGGGATGAAAAATTTCGCGAATCAATTTTCGTGTTTTTCTTCCAAGTGCTTTTTTAAAAGCTTTTCATTCATCAAATGAAAATTTGTTCTTTCTTTACTATTCAAAACGGTCGTTTTTGAGAAAATGGTAACATTTATACGTATTTCTTACAAGCATAACGTTTTCCAGCCGCAGTCCCGGGATGAGAAATTTCGTGAATCAATTTTCGTGTAAGTTTTTCTTCCAAGTATTTTTCTAAAAGCTTTTCATTCATCAAATGAAAATTTGTTTTTTCTTTACCAAACCAAACGGTCGTTTTTGAGAAAATGGTATCATTTTTACGTATTTCTTGCAAGCATAACGTTTTCCAGCCGCAGTCCCGGGATGAGAAATTTCGTTATTCAAGCGACTCGTTTCGTTGTCCCCCGAGGGTTTTTTTGAAAGCCTATTAGTTTAATTGTAAATTTGTGTGACTCTTTTCACATCCAAACGCTAGTTATTGAGAAAATTTTCGTATTCATACGTATTTCTTGCAAACAAAATTTTCATCCGCAGTACTGGGATGAGAAATTTTGTGATTTTATTGTTGCGTTTAGTTTTTACCTCAGCGGTTTTTTAAAGCTTAAAATTCATTGAATGAATATTTGGTTGCCTCCCTTCCTTTCAAAGCAGTCGCTGTTATAAAAGTTTCGTTAATATACGTACTTTTTAAACATAATAATTTTCCTCCGCAGGCCCGCGATGAGTAATTTCGCGAATCAATTTCCGTGTAAGTTTTTCTTCCAAGTATTTTTTTAAAAGCTTTTCGTTCCTCAAATGAAAATTTGTTCTTTCTTTACCATTCAAAACGGTCGTTTTTGAGAAAATGGTATCATTTATACATATTTCTTGCAAGCATAACGTTTTCTAGCCGCAGTCCCGGGATTAGAAATTTCGTGATTCAAGCGACTCGTTTAGTTGTTCCCCCGAGGGTTTTTTTGAAAGCCTGTTAGTTTTAATTGTAAATTTGTGTGACTCTTTTCACCTCCAAACGGCAGTTATTGAGAAAATTTTCGTATTCATACGTATTTCTTGCAAACAAAATTTTCATCCGCAGTACCGGGTTGAGAAATTTTGTGATTTTATTGTTGCGTTTAGTTTTTACCTCAGCGGTTTTTTAAAGCTTTAAATTCATTGAATGAATATTTGGTTGCCTCCCTTCCTTTCAAAGCAGTCGCTGTTATAAAAGTTTCGTTAATATACGTACTTTTTAAACATAATAATTTTCCTCCGCAGTCCCGGGATGAAAAATTTCGCGAATCAATTCTTGTCTAAATTTTTCTTCCAAGTGCTTTTATAAAAGCTTTTCATTCATCAAAAGAAAATTTGTTCTTTCTTTACCATTCAAAACGGTCGTTTTTGAGAAAATGGTATCATTTATACTTCTTTCTTGTAAGCATAACGTTTTCTCGCTGAAGTCCCGCGATGAGAAATTTCGTAATTCAAGCGACTCGTTTGGTTGTTCCAACGAGGGTTTTATTGAAAGCCTGTTAGTTTTAATTGTAAATTTGTTTCACTCCTTTCATATGCAAAAGGCAGTTATTGAGAAAATTTCCGTATTCAAACGTATTTCTTGCAAACATAAAATTTTTCATCCGCAGTACCGGGATGAGAAATTTTGCGATTCAATTGTTGCGTTTAGTTTTTCCTCAGCGGTTTTTTAAAGCTTAAAATTAATTGAATGAATATTTGGTCGCCTCTCTTTCTTTCAAAGCAGCCGCTGTTATAAAAGTTTGGTTAAAATACGTATTTGTTAAACAATAATTTTCCTCCGCAGATTCGGGATGAGAAATTTCGCGAATGAATTTCCGTGTAAGTTTTTCTACCAAGTGCTTTTTTAAAAGCTCTTCATTCATCAAATGAAAATTTGTTCCTTTCCTAACCTTTCAAAACGGTCGTTTTTGAGAAAATGTTATCATTTATACGAATTTCTTGCAAGCATAATGTTTTCCAGCCGCAGTCCCGGGATTAGAAATTTCGTGATTAAAGCGACTCTTTTAGTTGTTCCCCCGAAGGTTTTTTTGAAAGCCTGTAAGTTTTAATTGTAAATTTGTTTGACACTTTTCATTTCCCAACGGCAGTTATTGAGAAAATTTTCGTATTCATACGTATTTCTTGCAAACAAAATTTTCATCCGCAGTACTGGGATGAGAAATTTTGTGATTTTATTGTTGCGTTTAGTTTTTACCTCAGCGGTTTTTTAAAGCTTAAAATTCATTGAATGAATATTTGGTTGCCTCCCTTCCTTTCAAAGCAGTCGCTGTTATAAAAGTTTCGTTAATATACGTACTTTTTAAACATAATAATTTTCCTCCGCAGGCCCGCGATGAGTAATTTCGCGAATCAATTTCCGTGTAAGTTTTTCTTCCAAGTATTTTTCTAAAAGCTTTTCATTCATCAAATGAAAATTTGTTCTTTCTTTACCATTCAAAACGGTCGTTTTTGAGAAAATGGTATCATTTATACGTATTTCTTGCAAGCATAACGTTTTCTAGCCGCAGTCCCGGGATTAGAAATTTCGTGATTCAAGCGACTCGTTTAGTTGTTCCCCCGAGGGTTTTTTTGAAAGCCTGTTAGTTTTAATTGTAAATTTGTGTGACTCTTTTCATTTCCCAACGGCAGTTATTGAGAAAATTTTCGTATTCATACGTTTTTCTTGCAAACTAAATTTTTCATCCACAGTACCGGGATGAGAAATTTTGTGATTCAATTGTGGCGTTTAGTTTTTACCTCAGCGGTTTTTTAAAGCTTAAAATTCATTGAATAAATATTTTGTGGCCACTCTTCCTTTAAAGGCAGTCGCTGTTATAAAAGTTTGGTTAATATACTTATTTTTTAAACATAATAATTTTCCTCCGCAGTCCCGGGATGAAAAATTTCGCGAATCAATTCTTGTCTAAATTTTTCTTCCAAGTGCTTTTATAAAAGCTTTTCATTCATCAAAAGAAAATTTGTTCTTTCTTTACCATTCAAAACGGTCCTTTTTGAGAAAATGGTATCATTTATACGTATTTTTTGCAAGCATAAAGTTTTCCAGCCGCAGTCCCGGGATGAGAAATTTCGTGATTCAAGCGACTCGTTTAGTTGTTCCCCCGAGGGTTTTTTATAAAGACTGTTAGTTTTAATTGTAAATTTGTGTTACTCTTTTCATTTCCAAACGGCAGTTATTGGGAAAACTTTCGTATTCAAAGGTATTTCTTGCAAACATAAAATTTTTCATCCGCAGTACCGGGATGGGAAATTTTGTGATTGAATTGTGGCGTTTAGTTTTTACCTCAGCGGTTTTTTAAATCTTAAAATTCATTGAATGAATATTTGGTTGCCTCCCTTCCTTTCAAAGCAGTCGCTGTTATAAAAGTTTCGTTAATATACGTACTTTTTAAACATAATACTTTTCCTCCGCAGTCCCGGGATGAGAAATTTCGTGAATCAATTTTCGTGTAAGTTTTTCTTCCAAGTATTTTTCTAAAAGCTTTTCATTCATCAAATGAAAATTTGTTTTTTCTTTACCAAACCAAACGGTCGTTTTTGAGAAAATGGTATCATTTTTACGTATTTCTTGCAATCATAACGTTTTCCAGCCGCAGTCCCGGGATGAGAAATTTCGTGATTCAAGCGACTCGTTTCGTTGTTCCCCCGAGGGTTTTTTTGAAAGCCTATAAGTTTTAATTGTAAATTTGTGTGACTCTTTTCACATCCAAACGCTAGTTATTGAGAAAATTTTCGTATTCATACGTATTTCTTGCAAACAAAATTTTCATCCGCAGTACTGGGATGAGAAATTTTGTGATTTTATTGTTGCGTTTAGTTTTTACCTCAGAGGTTTTTTAAAGCTTAAAATTCATTGAATGAATATTTGGTTGCCTCACTTCCTTTCAAAGCAGTCGCTGTTATAAAAGTTTGGTTAATATACTTATTTTTTAAACATAATAATTTTCCTCCGCAGTCCCGGGATGAAAAATTTCGCGAATCAATTCTTGTCTAAATTTTTCTTCCAAGTGCTTTTATAAAAGCTTTTCATTCTTCAGAAGAAAATTTGTTCTTTCTTTACCATTCAAAACGGTCGTTTTTGAGAAAATGGTATCATTTATACGTATTTCTTGCAAGCATAACGTTTTCTCGCTGAAGTCCCGCGATGAGAAATTTCGTTATTCAAGAGACTCGTTTGGTTGTTCCAACGAGGGTTTTTTTGAAAGCCTGTTAGTTTTAATTGTAAATTTGTTTCACTCCTTTCATATGCAAAAGGCAGTTATTGAGAAAATTTCCGTATTCAAACGTATTTCTTGCAAACATAAAATTTTTCATCCGCAGTACCGGGATGAGAAATTTTGCGATTCAATTGTTGCGTTTAGTTTTTCCTCAGCGGTTTTTTAAAGCTTAAAATTAATTGAATGAATATTTGGTCGCCTTTCTTTCTTTCAAAGCAGCCGCTGTTATAAAAGTTTGGTTAAAATACGTATTTGTTAAACAATAATTTTCCTCCGCAGATTCGGGATGAGAAATTTCGCGAATGAATTGTCGTGTAAGTTTTTCTACCAAGTGCTTTTTTAAAAGTTCTTCATTCATCAAATGAAAATTTGTTCCTTTCTTAACCTTTCAAAACGGTCGTTTTTGAGAAAATGTTATCATTTATACGAATTTCTTGCAAAATAATGTTTTCCAGCCGCAGTCCCGGGATTAGAAATTTCGTGATTAAAGCGACTCTTTTAGTTGTTCCCCCGAAGGTTTTTTTGAAAGCCTGTAAGTTTTAATTGTAAATTTGTTTGACACTTTTCATTTCCAAACGGCAGTTATTAAGAAAATTTTCGTGTTTAAACGTATTTCTTGCAAACATAAAATTTTTCATCCGCAGTACCGGGATGAGAAATTTTGTGATTCAATTGTGGCGTTGAGTTTTTACCTCAGCGGTTTTTTAAAGCTTAAAATTCATTGAATGAATATTTGGTCGCCTCTCTTCCTTTAAAGGCAGCCGCTGTTATGAAAGTTTCGTTAATATACTTATTTTTTAAACATATAATTTTCCTCCGCAGTCCCGGGATGAAAAATTTCGCGAATCAATTTTCGTGTTTTTCTTCCAAGTGCTTTTTTAAAAGCTTTTCATTCATCAAATGAAAATTTGTTCTTTCTTTACTATTCAAAACGGTCGTTTTTGAGAAAATGGTAACATTTATACGTATTTCTTGCAAGCATAACGTTTTCCAGCCGCAGTCCCGGGATGAGAAATTTCGTGAATCAATTTTCGTGTAAGTTTTTCTTCCAAGTATTTTTCTAAAAGCTTTTCATTCATCAAATGAAAATTTGTTTTTTCTTTGCCAAACCAAACGGTCGTTTTTGAGAAAATGGTATCATTTTTACGTATTTCTTGCAAGCATAACGTTTTCCAGCCGCAGTCCCGGGATGAGAAATTTCGTGATTCAAGCGACTCGTTTCGTTGTTCCCCCGAGGGTTTTTTTGAAAGCCTATTAGTTTTAATTGTAAATTTGTGTGACACTTTTCACATCCAAACGCTAGTTATTGAGAAAATTTTCGTATTCATACGTATTTCTTGCAAACAAAATTTTCATCCGCAGTACTGGGATGGGAAATTTTGTGATTTTATTGTTGCGTTTAGTTTTTACCTCAGCGGTTTTTTAAAGCTTAAAATTCATTGAATGAATATTTGGTTGCCTCCCTTCCTTTCAAAGCAGTCGCTGTTATAAAAGTTTGGTTAATATACTTATTTTTTAAACATAATAATTTTCCTCCGCAGTCCCGGGATGAAAAATTTCGCGAATCAATTCTTGTCTAAATTTTTCTTCCAAGTGCTTTTATAAAAGCTTTTCATTCTTCAGAAGAAAATTTGTTCTTTCTTTACCATTCAAAACGGTCGTTTTTGAGAAAATGGTATCATTTATACGTATTTCTTGCAAGCATAACGTTTTCTCGCTGAAGTCCCGCGATGAGAAATTTCATTATTCAAGCGACTCGTTTGGTTGTACCAACGAGGGTTTTTTTGAAAGCCTGTTAGTTTTAATTGTAAATTTGTTTCACTCCTTTCATATGCAAAAGTCAGTTATTGAGAAAATTTCCGTATTCAAACGTATTTCTTGCAAACATAAAATTTTTCATCCGCAGTACCGGGATGAGAAATTTTGCGATTCAATTGTTGCGTTTAGTTTTTCCTCAGCGGTTTTTTAAAGCTTAAAATTAATTGAATGAATATTTGGTCGCCTCTCTTTCTTTCAAAGCAGCCGCTGTTATAAAAGTTTGGTTAAAATACGTATTTGTTAAACAATAATTTTCCTCCGCAGATTCGGGATGAGAAATTTCGCGAATGAATTGTCGTGTAAGTTTTTCTACCAAGTGCTTTTTTAAAAGCTCTTCATTCATCAAATGAAAATTTGTTCCTTTCATAACCTTTCAAAACGGTCGTTTTTGAGAAAATGTTATCATTTATACGAATTTCTTGCAAGCATAATGTTTTCCAGCCGCAGTCCCGGGATTAGAAATTTCGTGATTAAAGCGACTCTTTTAGTTGTTCCCCCGAAGGTTTTTTTGAAAGCCTGTAAGTTTTAATTGTAAATTTGTTTGACACTTTTCATTTCCAAACGGCAGTTATTAAGAAAATTTTCGTGTTTAAACGTATTTCTTGCAAACATAAAATTTTTCATCCGCAGTACCGGGATGAGAAATTTTGTGATTCAATTGTGGCGTTGAGTTTTTACCTCAGCGGTTTTTTAAAGCTTAAAATTCATTGAATGAATATTTGGTCGCCTCTCTTCCTTTAAAGGCAGTCGCTGTTATGAAAGTTTCGTTAATATACTTATTTTTTAAACATATAATTTTCCTCCGCAGTCCCGGGATGAAAAATTTCGCGAATCAATTTTCGTGTTTTTCTTCCAAGTGCTTTTTTAAAAGCTTTTCATTCATCAAATGAAAATTTGTTCTTTCTTTACTATTCAAAACGGTCGTTTTTGAGAAAATGGTAACATTTATACGTATTTCTTGCAAGCATAACGTTTTCCAGCCGCAGTCCCGGGATGAGAAATTTCGTGAATCAATTTTCGTGTAAGTTTTTCTTCCAAGTATTTTTCTAAAAGCTTTTCATTCATCAAATGAAAATTTGTTTTTTCTTTGCCAAACCAAACGGTCGTTTTTGAGAAAATGGTATCATTTTTTACGTATTTCTTGCAAGCATAATGTTTTCCAGCCGCAGTCCCGGGATGAGAAATTTCGTGATTCAAGCGACTCGTTTCGTTGTTCCCCCGAGGGTTTTTTTGAAAGCCTATTAGTTTTAATTGTAAATTTGTGTGACTCTTTTCACATCCAAACGCTAGTTATTTAGAAAATTTTCGTATTCATACGTATTTCTTGCAAACAAAATTTTCATCCGCAGTACTGGGATGGGAAATTTTGTGATTTTATTGTTGCGTTTAGTTTTTACCTCAGCGGTTTTTTAAAGCTTAAAATTCATTGAATGAATATTTGGTTGCCTCCCTTCCTTTCAAAGCAGTCGCTGTTATAAAAGTTTCGTTAATATACGTACTTTTTAAACATAATAATTTTCCTGCGCAGGCCCGCGATGAGTAATTTCGCGAATCAATTTCCGTGTAAGGTTTTCTTCCAAGTATTTTTCTAAAAGCTTTTCATTCATCAAATGAAAATTTGTTCTTTCTTTACCATTCAAAACGGTCGTTTTTGAGAAAATGGTATCATTTATACGTATTTCTTGCAAGCATAACGTTTTCTAGCCGCAGTCCCGGGATTAGAAATTTCGTGATTAAAGCGACTCGTTTAGTTGTTCCCCCGAGGGTTTTTTTGAAAGCCTGTTAGTTTTAATTGTAAATTTGTGTGACTTTTTTCATTTCCCAACGGCAGTTATTGAGAAAATTTTCGTATTCATACGTTTTTCTTGCAAACTAAATTTTTCATCCACAGTACCGGGATGAGAAATTTTGTGATTCAATTGTGGCGTTTAGTTTTTACCTCAGCGGTTTTTTAAAGCTTAAAATTCATTGAATAATTATTTTGTGGCCACTCTTCCTTTAAAGGCAGTCGCTGTTATAAAAGTTTGGTTAATATACTTATTTTTTAAACATAATAATTTTCCTCCGCAGTCCCGGGATGAGAAATTTCGTGAATCAATTTTCGTGTAAGTTTTTCTTCCAAGTATTATTCTAAAAGCTTTTCATTCATCAAATGAAATTTTGTTTTTTCTTTACCAAACCAAACGGTCGTTTTTTGAGAAAATGGTATCATTTTTACGTATTTCTTGCAAGCATAACGTTTTCCAGCCGCAGTCCCGGGATGAGAAATTTCGTGATTCAAGCGACTCGTTTCGTTGTTCCCCCCGAGGGTTTTTTTGAAAGCCTATAAGTTTTAATTGTAAATTTGTGTGACTCTTTTCACATCCAAACGCTAGTTATTGAGAAAATTTTCGTATTCATACGTATTTCTTGCAAACAAAATTTTCATCCGCAGTACTGGGATGAGAAATTTTGTGATTTTATTGTAGCGTTTAGTTTTTACCTCAGAGGTTTTTTAAAGCTTAAAATTCATTGAATGAATATTTGGTTGCCTCCCTTCCTTTCAAAGCAGTCGCTGTTATAAAAGTTTCGTTAATATACGTACTTTTTAAACATAATAATTTTCCTCCGCAGGCCCGCGATGAGTAATTTCGCGAATCAATTTCCGTGTAAGTTTTTCTTCCAAGTATTTTTCTAAAAGCTTTTCATTCATCAAATAAAAATTTGTTCTCTCTTTACCATTCAAAACGGTCGTTTTTGAGAAAATGGTATCATTTATATGTAATTCTTACAAGCATAACGTTTTCTAGCCGCAGTCCCGGGATTAGAAATTTCGTGATTCAAGCGACTCGTTTAGTTGTTCCCCCGAGGGTTTTTTTGAAAGCCTGTTAGTTTTAATTGTAAATTTGTGTGACTCTTTTCATTTCCCAACGGCAGTTATTGAGAAAATTTTCGTATTCATACGTTTTTCTTGCAAACTAAATTTTTCATCCACAGTACCGGGATGAGAAATTTTGTGATTCAATTGTGGCGTTTAGTTTTTACCTCAGCGGTTTTTTAAAGCTTAAAATTCATTGATTAAATATTTTGTGGCCACTCTTCCTTTAAAGGCAGTCGCTGTTATAAAAGTTTGGTTAATATACTTATTTTTTAAACATAATAATTTTCCTCCGCAGTCCCGGGATGAAAAATTTCGCGAATCAATTTTTGTCTAAATTTTTCTTCCAAGTGCTTTTATAAAAGCTTTTCATTCATCAAAAGAAAATTTGTTCTTTCTTTACCATTCAAAACGGTCGTTTTTGAGAAAATGGTATCATTTATACGTATTTCTTGCAAGCATAACGTTTTCTCGCTGAAGTCCCGCGATGAGAAATTTCGTTATTCAAGCGACTCGTTTGGTTGTTCCAACGAGGGTTTTTTTGAAAGCCTGTTAGTTTTAATTGTAAATTTGTTTCACTCCTTTCATATGCAAAAGGCAGTTATTGAGAAAATTTCCGTATTCAAACGTATTTCTTGCAAACATAAAATTTTTCATCCGCAGTACCGGGATGAGAAATTTTGCGATTCAATTGTTGCGTTTAGTTTTTCCTCAGCGGTTTTTTAAAGCTTAAAATTAATTGAATGAATATTTGGTCGCCTCTCTTTCTTTCAAAGCAGCCGCTGTTATAAAAGTTTGGTTAAAATACGTATTTGTTAAACAATAATTTTCCTCCGCAGATTCGGGATGAGAAATTTCGCGAATGAATTGTCGTGTAAGTTTTTCTACCAAGTGCTTTTTTAAAAGCTCTTCATTCATCAAATGAAAATTTGTTCCTTTCTTAACCTTTCAAAACGGTCGTTTTTGAGAAAATGTTATCATTTATACGAATTTCTTGCAAGCTTAATGTTTTCCAGCCGCAGTCCCGGATTAGAAATTTCGTGATTAAAGCGACTCTTTTAGTTGTTCCCCCGAAGGTTTTTTTGAAAGCCTGTAAGTTTTAATTGTAAATTTGTTTGACACTTTTCATTTCCAAACGGCAGTTATTAAGAAAATTTTCGTATTTAAGCGTATTTCCTGCAAACATAAAATTTTTCATCCGCAGTACCGGGATGAGAAACTTTGTGATTCCATTGTGGCGTTTAGTTTTTACCTCAGCGGTTTTTTAAAGCTTAAAATTCATTGAATGAATATTTGGTCGCCTCTCTTCCTTTAAAGGCAGTCGCTGTTATGAAAGTTTCGTTAATATACTTATTTTTTAAACATATAATTTTCCTCCGCAGTCCCGGGATGAAAAATTTCGCGAATCAATTTTCGTGTTTTTCTTCCAAGTGCTTTTTTAAAAGCTTTTCATTCATCAAATGAAAATTTGTTCTTTCTTTACTATTCAAAACGGTCGTTTTTGAGAAAATGGTAACATTTATACGTATTTCTTGCAAGCATAACGTTTTCCAGCCGCAGTCCCGGGATGAGAAATTTCGTGAATCAATTTTCGTGTAAGTTTTTCTTCCAAGTATTTTTCTAAAAGCTTTTCATTCATCAAATGAAAATTTGTTTTTTCTTTACCAAACCAAACGGTCGTTTTTGAGAAAATGGTATCATTTTTACGTATTTCTTGCAAGCATAACGTTTTCCCAGCCGCAGTCCCGGGATGAGAAATTTCGTGATTCAAGCGACTCGTTTCGTTGTTCCCCCGAGGGTTTTTTTGAAAGCCTATAAGTTTTAATTGTAAATTTGTGTGACTCTTTTCACATCCAAACGCTAGTTATTGAGAAAATTTTCGTATTCATACGTATTTCTTGCAAACAAAATTTTCATCCGCAGTACTGGGATGAGAAATTTTGTGATTTTATTGTTGCGTTTAGTTTTTACCTCAGCGGTTTTTTAAAGCTTAAAATTCATTGAATGAATATTTGGTTGCCTCCCTTCCTTTCAAAGCAGTCGCTGTTATAAAAGTTTCGTTAATATACGTACTTTTTAAACATAATAATTTTCCTCCGCAGGCCCGCGATGAGTAATTTCGCGAATCAATTTCCGTGTAAGTTTTTCTTCCAAGTATTTTTCTAAAAGCTTTTCATTCATCAAATGAAAATTTGTTCTTTCTTTACCATTCAAAACGGTCGTTTTTGAGAAAAAGGTATCATTTATACGTATTTCTTGCAAGCATAACGTTTTCTAGCCGCAGTCCCGGGATTAGAAATTTCGTGATTCAAGCGACTCGTTTAGTTGTTCCCCCGAGGGTTTTTTTGAAAGCCTGTTAGTTTTAATTGTAAATTTGTGTGACTCTTTTCATTTCCCAACGGCAGTTATTGAGAAAATTTTCGTATTCATACGTTTTTCTTGCAAACTAAATTTTTCATCCACAGTACCGGGATGAGAAATTTTGTGATTCAATTGTGGCGTTTAGTTTTTACCTCAGCGGTTTTTTAAAGCTTAAAATTTATTGAATAAATATTTTGTGGCCACTCTTCCTTTAAAGGCAGTCGCTGTTATAAAAGTTTGGTTAATATACTTATTTTTTAAACATAATAATTTTCCTCCGCAGTCCCGGGATGAAAAATTTCGCGAATCAATTCTTGTCTAAATTTTTCTTCCAAGTGCTTTTATAAAAGTTTTCATTCATCAAAAGAAAATTTGTTATTTCTTTACCATTCATAACGGTCGTTTTTGAGAAAATGGTATCATTTATACGTATTTCTTGCAAGCATAACGTTTTCTCGCTGAAGTCCCGCGATGAGAAATTTCGTTATTCAAGCGACTCGTTTGGTTGTTCCAACGAGGGTTTTTTTGAAAGCCTGTTAGTTTTAATTGTAAATTTGTTTCACTCCTTTCATATGCAAAAGGCAGTTATTGGAAAATTTCCGTATTCAAACGTATTTCTTGCAAACATAAAATTTTTCATCCGCAGTACCGGGATGAGAAATTTTGCGATTCAATTGTTGCGTTTAGTTTTTAACTCAGCGGTTTTTTAAAGCTTAAAATTAATTGAATGAATATTTGGTCGCCTCTCTTTCTTTCAAAGCAGCCGCTGTTATTAAAGTTTGGTTAAAATACGTATTTGTTAAACAATAATTTTCCTCCGCAGATTCGGGATGAGAAATTTCGCGAATGAATTGTCGTGTAAGTTTTTCTACCAAGTGCTTTTTTAAAAGCTCTTCATTCATCAAATGAAAATTTGTTCCTTTCTTAACCTTTCAAAACGGTCGTTTTTGAGAAAATGTTATCATTTATACGAATTTCTTGCAAGCATAATGTTTTCCAGCCGCAGTCCCGGGATTAGAAATTTCGTGATTAAAGCGACTCTTTTAGTTGTTCCCCCGAAGGTTTTTTTGAAAGCCTGTAAGTTTTAATTGTAAATTTGTTTGACACTTTTCATTTCCAAACGGCAGTTATTAAGAAAATTTTCGTGTTTAAACGTATTTCTTGCAAACATAAAATTTTTCATCCGCAGTACCGGGATGAGAAATTTTGTGATTCAATTGTGGCGTTGAGTTTTTAACTCAGCGGTTTTTTTAAGCTTAAAATTCATTGAATGAATATTTGGTCTCCTCTCTTCCTTTAAAGGCAGTCGCTGTTATAAAAGTTTCGTTAATATACGTACTTTTTAAACATAATAATTTTCCTCCGCAGTCCCGGGATGAGAAATTTCGTGAATCAATTTTCGTGTAAGTTTTTCTTCCAAGTATTTTTCTAAAAGCTTTTCATTCATCAAATGAAAATTTGTTTTTTCTTTACCAAACCAAACGGTCGTTTTTGAGAAAATGGTATCATTTTTACGTATTTCTTGCAATCATAACGTTTTCCAGCCGCAGTCCCGGGATGAGAAATTTCGTGATTCAAGCGACTCGTTTCGTTGTTCCCCCGAGGGTTTTTTTGAAAGCCTTTAAGTTTTAATTGTAAATTTGTGTGACTCTTTTCACATCCAAACGCTAGTTATTGAGAAAATTTTCGTATTCATACGTATTTCTTGCAAACAAAATTTTCATCCGCAGTACTGGGATGAGAAATTTTGTGATTTTATTGTTGCGTTTAGTTTTTACCTCAGCGGTTTTTTAAAGCTTAAAATTCATTGAATGAATATTTGGTTGCCTCCCTTCCTTTCAAAGCAGTCGCTGTTATAAAAGTTTCGTTAATATACGTACTTTTAAAACATAATAATTTTCCTCCGCAGGCCCGCGATGAGTAATTTCGCGAATCAATTTCCGTGTAAGTTTTTCTTCCAAGTATTTTTCTAAAAGCTTTTCATTCATCAAATGAAAATTTGTTCTTTCTTTACCATTCAAAACGGTCGTTTTTGAGAAAATGGTATCATTTATACGTATTTCTTGCATGCATAACGTTTTCTAGCCGCAGTCCCGGGATTAGAAATTTCGTGATTCAAGGGACTCGTTTAGTTGTTCCCCCGAGGGTTTTTTTGAAAGCCTGTTAGTTTTAATTGTAAATTTGTGTGACTCTTTTCATTTCCCAACGGCAGTTATTGAGAAAATTTTCGTATTCATACGTTTTTCTTGCAAACTAAATTTTTCATCCACAGTACCGGGATGAGAAATTTTGTGATTCAATTGTGGCGTTTAGTTTTTACCTCAGCGGTTTTTTAAAGCTTAAAATTCATTGAATAAATATTTTGTGGCCACTCTTCCTTTAAAGGCAGTCGCTGTTATAAAAGTTTGGTTAATATACTTATTTTTTAAACATAATAATTTTCCTCCGCAGTCCCGGGATGAAAAATTTCGCGAATCAATTCTTGTCTAAATTTTTCTTCCAAGTGCTTTTATAAAAGCTTTTCATTCATCAAAAGAAAATTTGGTCTTTCTTTACCATTCAAAACTGTCGTTTTTGAGAAAATGGTATCATTTATACGTATTTCTTGCAAGCATAACGTTTTCTCGCTGAAGTCCCGCGATGAGAAATTTCGTTATTCAAGCGACTCGTTTGGTTGTTCCAACGAGGGTTTTTTTGAAAGCCTGTTAGTTTTAATTGTAAATTTGTTTCACTCCTTTCATATGCAAAAGGCAGTTATTGAGAAAATTTCCGTATTCAAACGTATTTCTTGCAAACATAAATATTTTCCTCCGCAGTACCGGGATGAGAAATTTTTCGATTCAATTTTTGCGTTTAGTTTTTCCTCAGCGGTTTTTTAAAGCTTAAAATTAATTGAATGAATATTTGGTCGCCTCTCTTTCTTTCAAAGCAGCCGCTGTTATAAAAGTTTGGTTAAAATACGTATTTGTTAAACAATAATTTTCCTCCGCAGATTCGGGATGAGAAATTTCGCGAATGAATTGTCGTGTAAGTTTTTCTACCAAGTGCTTTTTTAAAAGCTCTTCATTCATCAAATGAAAATTTGTTCCTTTCTTAACCTTTCAAAACGGTCGTTTTTGAGAAAATGTTATCATTTATACGAATTTCTTGCAAGCATAATGTTTTCCAGCCGCAGTCCCGGGATTAGAAATTTCGTGATTAAAGCGACTCTTTTAGTTGTTCCCCCGAAGGTTTTTTTGAAAGCCTGTAAGTTTTAATTGTAAATTTGTTTGACACTTTTCATTTCCAAACGGCAGTTATTAAGAAAATTTTCGTGTTTAAACGTATTTCTTGCAAACATAAAATTTTTCATCCGCAGTACCGGGATGAGAAATTTTGTGATTCAATTGTGGCGATGAGTTTTTAACTCAGCGGTTTTTGAAAGCTTAAAATTCATTGAATGAATATTTGGTCGCCTCTCTTCCTTTAAAGGCAGTCGCTGTTATAAAAGTTTCGTTAATATACGTACTTTTTAAACATAATAATTTTCCTCCGCAGTCCCGGGATGAGAAATTTCGTGAATCAATTTTCGTGTAAGTTTTTCTTCCAAGTATTTTTCTAAAAGCTTTTCATTCATCAAATGAAAATTTGTTTTTTCTTTACCAAACCAAACGGTCGTTTTTAAGAAAATGGTATCATTTTTACGTATTTCTTGCAATCATAACGTTTTCCAGCCGCAGTCCCGGGATTCAAGCGACGTGTTTCGTTGTTCCCCCGAGGGTTTTTTTGAAAGCCTATAAGTTTTAATTGTAAATTTGTGTGACTCTTTTCACATCCAAACGCTAGTTATTGAGAAAATTTTCGTATTCATACGTATTTCTTGCAAACAAAATTTTCATCCGCAGTACTGGGATGAGAAATTTTGTGATTTTATTGTTGCGTTTAGTTTTTACCTCAGCGGTTTTTTAAAGCTTAAAATTCATTGAATGAATATTTGGTTGCCTCCCTTCCTTTCAAAGCAGTCGCTGTTATAAAAGTTTCGTTAATATACGTACTTTTTAAACATAATAATTTTCCTCCGCAGGCCCGCGATGAGTAATTTCGCGAATCAATTTCCGTGTAAGTTTTTCTTCCAAGTATTTTTCTAAAAGCTTTTCATTCATCAAATGAAAATTTGTTCTTTCTTTACCATTCAAAACGGTCGTTTTTGAGAAAATGGTATCATTTATACGTATTTCTTGCAAGCATAACGTTTTCTAGCCGCAGTCCCGGGATTAGAAATTTCGTGATTCAAGCGACTCGTTTAGTTGTTCCCCCGAGGGTTTTTTTGAAAGCCTGTTAGTTTTAATTGTAAATTTGTGTGACTCTTTTCATTTCCCAACGGCAGTTATTGAGAAAATTTTCGTATTCATACGTTTTTCTTGCAAACTAAATTTTTCATCCACAGTACCGGGATGAGAAATTTTGTGATTCAATTGTGGCGTTTAGTTTTTACCTCAGCGGTTTTTTAAAGCTTAAAATTCATTGAATAAATATTTTGTGGCCACTCTTCCTTTAAAGGCAGTCGCTGTTATAAAAGTTTGGTTAATATACTTATTTTTTAAACATAATAATTTTCCTCCGCAGTCCCGGGATGAAAAATTTCGCGAATCAATTCTTGTCTAAATTTTTCTTCCAAGTGCTTTTATAAAAGCTTTTCATTCTTCAGAAGAAAATTTGTTCTTTCTTTACCATTCAAAACGGTCGTTTTTAAGAAAATGGTATCATTTATACGTATTTCTTGCAAGCATAACGTTTTCTCGCTGAAGTCCCGCGATGAGAAATTTCGTTATTCAAGCGACTCGTTTGGTTGTTCCAACGAGGGTTTTTTTGAAAGCCTGTTAGTTTTAATTGTAAATTTGTTTCACTCCTTTCATATGCAAAAGGCAGTTATTGAGAAAATTTCCGTATTCAAACGTATTTCTTGCAAACATAAAATTTTTCATCCGCAGTACCGGGATGAGAAATTTTGCGATTCAATTGTTGCGTTTAGTTTTTCCTCAGCGGTTTTTTAAAGCTTAAAATTAATTGAATGAATATTTGGTCGCCTCTCTTTCTTTCAAAGCAGCCGCTGTTATAAAAAATTGGTTAAAATACGTATTTGTTAAACAATAATTTTCCTCCGCAGATTCGGGATGAGAAATTTCGCGAATGAATTGTCGTGTAAGTTTTTCTACCAAGTGCTTTTTTAAAAGCTCTTCATTCATCAAATGAAAATTTGTTCCTTTCTTAACCTTTCAAAACGGTCGTTTTTGAGAAAATGTTATCATTTATACGAATTTCTTGCAAGCATAATGTTTTCCAGCCGCAGTCCCGGGATTAGAAATTTCGTGATTAAAGCGACTCTTTTAGTTGTTCCCCCGAAGGTTTTTTTGAAAGCCTGTAAGTTTTAATTGTAAATTTGTTTGACACTTTTCATTTCCAAACGGCAGTTATTAAGAAAATTTTCGTGTTTAAACGTATTTCTTGCAAACATAAAATTTTTCATCCGCAGTACCGGGATGAGAAATTTTGTGATTCAATTGTGGCGATGAGTTTTTAACTCAGCGGTTTTTGAAAGCTTAAAATTCATTGAATGAATATTTGGTCGCCTCTCTTCCTTTAAAGGCAGTCGCTGTTATAAAAGTTTCGTTAATATACGTACTTTTTAAACATAATAATTTTCCTCCGCAGTCCCGGGATGAGAAATTTCGTGAATCAATTTTCGTGTAAGTTTTTCTTCCAAGTATTTTTCTAAAAGCTTTTCATTCATCAAATGAAAATTTGTTTTTTCTTTACCAAACCAAACGGTCGTTTTTAAGAAAATGGTATCATTTTTACGTATTTCTTGCAATCATAACGTTTTCCAGCCGCAGTCCCGGGATTCAAGCGACGTGTTTCGTTGTTCCCCCGAGGGTTTTTTTGAAAGCCTATAAGTTTTAATTGTAAATTTGTGTGACTCTTTTCACATCCAAACGCTAGTTATTGAGAAAATTTTCGTATTCATACGTATTTCTTGCAAACAAAATTTTCATCCGCAGTACTGGGATGAGAAATTTTGTGATTTTATTGTTGCGTTTAGTTTTTACCTCAGCGGTTTTTTAAAGCTTAAAATTCATTGAATGAATATTTGGTTGCCTCCCTTCCTTTCAAAGCAGTCGCTGTTATAAAAGTTTCGTTAATATACGTACTTTTTAAACATAATAATTTTCCTCCGCAGGCCCGCGATGAGTAATTTCGCGAATCAATTTCCGTGTAAGTTTTTCTTCCAAGTATTTTTCTAAAAGCTTTTCATTCATCAAATGAAAATTTGTTCTTTCTTTACCATTCAAAACGGTCGTTTTTGAGAAAATGGTATCATTTATACGTATTTCTTGCAAGCATAACGTTTTCTAGCCGCAGTCCCGGGATTAGAAATTTCGTGATTCAAGCGACTCGTTTAGTTGTTCCCCCGAGGGTTTTTTTGAAAGCCTGTTAGTTTTAATTGTAAATTTGTGTGACTCTTTTCATTTCCCAACGGCAGTTATTGAGAAAATTTTCGTATTCATACGTTTTTCTTGCAAACTAAATTTTTCATCCACAGTACCGGGATGAGAAATTTTGTGATTCAATTGTGGCGTTTAGTTTTTACCTCAGCGGTTTTTTAAAGCTTAAAATTCATTGAATAAATATTTTGTGGCCACTCTTCCTTTAAAGGCAGTCGCTGTTATAAAAGTTTGGTTAATATACTTATTTTTTAAACATAATAATTTTCCTCCGCAGTCCCGGGATGAAAAATTTCGCGAATCAATTCTTGTCTAAATTTTTCTTCCAAGTGCTTTTATAAAAGCTTTTCATTCTTCAGAAGAAAATTTGTTCTTTCTTTACCATTCAAAACGGTCGTTTTTAAGAAAATGGTATCATTTATACGTATTTCTTGCAAGCATAACGTTTTCTCGCTGAAGTCCCGCGATGAGAAATTTCGTTATTCAAGCGACTCGTTTGGTTGTTCCAACGAGGGTTTTTTTGAAAGCCTGTTAGTTTTAATTGTAAATTTGTTTCACTCCTTTCATATGCAAAAGGCAGTTATTGAGAAAATTTCCGTATTCAAACGTATTTCTTGCAAACATAAAATTTTTCATCCGCAGTACCGGGATGAGAAATTTTGCGATTCAATTGTTGCGTTTAGTTTTTCCTCAGCGGTTTTTTAAAGCTTAAAATTAATTGAATGAATATTTGGTCGCCTCTCTTTCTTTCAAAGCAGCCGCTGTTATAAAAAATTGGTTAAAATACGTATTTGTTAAACAATAATTTTCCTCCGCAGATTCGGGATGAGAAATTTCGCGAATGAATTGTCGTGTAAGTTTTTCTACCAAGTGCTTTTTTAAAAGCATTTCATTCATCAAATGAAAATTTGTTCCTTTCTTAACCTTTCAAAACGGTCGTTTTTGAGAAAATGTTATCATTTATACGAATTTCTTGCAAGCATAATGTTTTCCAGCCGCAGTCCCGGGATTAGAAATTTCGTGATTAAAGCGACTCTTTTAGTTGTTCCCCCGAAGGTTTTTTTGAAAGCCTGTAAGTTTTAATTGTAAATTTGTTTGACACTTTTCATTTCCAAACGGCAGTTATTAAGAAAAATTTTCGTGTTTAAACGTATTTCTTGCAAACATAAAATTTTTCATCCCGCAGTACCGGGATGAGAAATTTTGTGATTCAATTGTGGCGTTGAGTTTTTACCTCAGCGGTTTTTTAAAAGCTTAAAATTCATTGAATGAATAGTTGGTCGCCTCTCTTCCTTTAAAGGCAGTCGCTGTTATGAAAGTTTCGTTAATATACTTATTTTTTAAACATATAATTTTCCTCCGCAGTCCCGGGATGAAAAATTTCGCGAATCAATTTTCGTGTTTTTCTTCCAAGTGCTTTTTTAAAAGCTTTTCATTCATCAAATGAAAATTTGTTCTTTCTTTACTATTCAAAACGGTCGTTTTTGAGAAAATGGTAACATTTATACGTATTTCTTGCAAGCATAACGTTTTCCAGCCGCAGTCCCGGGATGAGAAATTTCGTGAATCAATTTTCGTGTAAGTTTTTCTTCCAAGTATTTTTCTAAAAGCTTTTCATTCATCAAATGAAAATTTGTTTTTTCTTTGCCAAACCAAACGGTCGTTTTTGAGAAAATGGTATCATTTTTACGTATTTCTTGCAAGCATAACGTTTTCCAGCCGCAGTCCCGGGATGAGAAATTTCGTGATTCAAGCGACTCGTTCCGTTGTTCCCCCGAGGGTTTTTTTGAAAGCCTATTAGTTTTAATTGTAAATTTGTGTGACTCTTTTCACATCCAAACGCTAGTTATTGAGAAAATTTTCGTCATACGTATTTCTTGCAAACAAAATTTTCATCCGCAGTACTGGGATGGGAAATTGTGTGATTTTATTGTTGCGTTTAGTTTTTACCTCAGCGGTTTTTTAAAGCTTAAAATTCATTGAATGAATATTTGGTTGCCTCCCTTCCTTTCAAAGCAGTCGCTGTTATAAAAGTTTCGTTAATATACGTACTTTTTAAACATAATAATTTTCCTCCGCAGGCCCGCGATGAGTAATTTCGCGAATCAATTTCCGTGTAAGTTTTTCTTCCAAGTATTTTTCTAAAAGCTTTTCATTCATCAAATGAAAATTTGTTCTTACTTTACCATTCAAAACTGTCGTTTTTGAGAAAATGGTATCATTTATACGTATTTCTTGCAAGCATAACGTTTTCTAGCCGCAGTCCCGGGATTAGAAATTTCGTGATTAAAGCGACTCGTTTAGTTGTTCCCCCGAGGGTTTTTTTGAAAGCCTGTTAGTTTTAATTGTAAATTTGTGTGACTTTTTTCATTTCCCAACGGCAGTTATTGAGAAAATTTTCGTATTCATACGTTTTTCTTGCAAACTAAATTTTTCATCCACAGTACCGGGATGAGAAATTTTGTGATTCAATTGTGGCGTTTAGTTTTTACCTCAGCGGTTTTTTAAAGCTTAAAATTCATTGAATAAATATTTTGTGGCCACTCTTCCTTTAAAGGCAGTCGCTGTTATAAAAGTTTGGTTAATATACTTATTTTTTAAACATAATAATTTTCCTCCGCAGTCCCGGGATGAGAAAGTTCGTGAATCAATTTTCCTGTAAGTTTTTCTTCCAAGTATTATTCTAAAAGCTTTTCATTCATCAAATGAAAATTTGTTTTTTCTTTACCAAACCAAACGGTCGTTTTTGAGAAAATGGTATCATTTTTACGTATTTCTTGCAAGCATAACGTTTTCCAGCCGCAGTCCCGGGATGAGAAATTTCGTGATTCAAGCGACTCGTTTCGTTGTTCCCCCGAGGGTTTTTTTGAAAGCCTATAAGTTTTAATTGTAAATTTGTGTGACTCTTTTCACATCCAAACGCTAGTTATTGAGAAAATTTTCGTATTCATACGTTTTTCTTGCAAACTAAATTTTTCATCCACAGTACCGGGATGAGAAATTTTGTGATTCAATTGTGGCGTTGAGTTTTTACCTCAGCGGTTTTTTAAAGCTTAAAATTCATTGAATGAATATTTGGTCGCCTCTCTTCCTTTAAAGGCAGTCGCTGTTATGAAAGTTTCGTTAGTATACTTATTTTTTAAACATATAATTTTCCTCCGCAGTCCCGGGATGAAAAATTTCGCGAATCAATTTTCGTGTTTTTCTTCCAAGTGCTTTTTTAAAAGCTTTTCATTCATCAAATGAAAATTTGTTCTTTCTTTACTATTCAAAACGGTCGTTTTTGAGAAAATGGTAACATTTATACGTATTTCTTGCAAGCATAACGTTTTCCAGCCGCAGTCCCGGGATGAGAAATTTCGTGAATCAATTTTCGTGTAAGTTTTTCTTCCAAGTATTTTTCTAAAAGCTTTTCATTCATCAAATGAAAATTTGTTTTTTCTTTGCCAAACCAAACGGTCGTTTTTGAGAAAATGGTATCATTTTTACGTATTTCTTGCAAGCATAATGTTTTCCAGCCGCAGTCCCGGGATGAGAAATTTCGTGATTCAAGCGACTCGTTTCGTTGTTCCCCCGAGGGTTTTTTTGAAAGCCTATTAGTTTTAATTGTAAATTTGTGTGACTCTTTTCACATCCAAACGCTAGTTATTTAGAAAATTTTCGTATTCATACGTATTTCTTGCAAACAAAATTTTCATCCGCAGTACTGGGATGGGAAATTTTGTGATTTTATTGTTGCGTTTAGTTTTTACCTCAGCGGTTTTTTAAAGCTTAAAATTCATTGAATGAATATTTGGTTGCCTCCCTTCCTTTCAAAGCAGTCGCTGTTATAAAAGTTTCGTTAATATACGTACTTTTTAAACATAATAATTTTCCTGCGCAGGCCCGCGATGAGTAATTTCGCGAATCAATTTCCGTGTAAGTTTTTCTTCCAAGTATTTTTCTAAAAGCTTTTCATTCATCAAATGAAAATTTGTTCTTTCTTTACCATTCAAAACGGTCGTTTTTGAGAAAATGGTATCATTTATACGTATTTCTTGCAAGCATAACGTTTTCTAGCCGCAGTCCCGGGATTAGAAATTTCGTGATTAAAGCGACTCGTTTAGTTGTTCCCCCGAGGGTTTTTTTGAAAGCCTGTTAGTTTTAATTGTAAATTTGTGTGACTTTTTTCATTTCCCAACGGCAGTTATTGAGAAAATTTTCGTATTCATACGTTTTTCTTGCAAACTAAATTTTTCATCCACAGTACCGGGATGAGAAATTTTGTGATTCAATTGTGGCGTTTAGTTTTTACCTCAGCGGTTTTTTAAAGCTTAAAATTCATTGAATAATTATTTTGTGGCCACTCTTCCTTTAAAGGCAGTCGCTGTTATAAAAGTTTGGTTAATATACTTATTTTTTAAACATAATAATTTTCCTCCGCAGTCCCGGGATGAGAAATTTCGTGAATCAATTTTCGTGTAAGTTTTTCTTCCAAGTATTATTCTAAAAGCTTTTCATTCATCAAATGAAATTTTGTTTTTTCTTTACCAAACCAAACGGTCGTTTTTGAGAAAATGGTATCATTTTTACGTATTTCTTGCAAGCATAACGTTTTCCAGCCGCAGTCCCGGGATGAGAAATTTCGTGATTCAAGCGACTCGTTTCGTTGTTCCCCCGAGGGTTTTTTTGAAAGCCTATAAGTTTTAATTGTAAATTTGTGTGACTCTTTTCACATCCAAACGCTAGTTATTGAGAAAATTTTCGTATTCATACGTATTTCTTGCAAACAAAATTTTCATCCGCAGTACTGGGATGAGAAATTTTGTGATTTTATTGTAGCGTTTAGTTTTTACCTCAGAGGTTTTTTAAAGCTTAAAATTCATTGAATGAATATTTGGTTGCCTCCCTTCCTTTCAAAGCAGTCGCTGTTATAAAAGTTTCGTTAATATACGTACTTTTTAAACATAATAATTTTCCTCCGCAGGCCCGCGATGAGTAATTTCGCGAATCAATTTCCGTGTAAGTTTTTCTTCCAAGTATTTTTCTAAAAGCTTTTCATTCATCAAATAAAAATTTGTTCTCTCTTTACCATTCAAAACGGTCGTTTTTGAGAAAATGGTATCATTTATATGTAATTCTTACAAGCATAACGTTTTCTAGCCGCAGTCCCGGGATTAGAAATTTCGTGATTCAAGCGACTCGTTTAGTTGTTCCCCCGAGGGTTTTTTTGAAAGCCTGTTCGTTTTAATTGTAAATTTGTGTGACTCTTTTCATTTCCCAACGGCAGTTATTGAGAAAATTTTCGTATTCATACGTTTTTCTTGCAAACTAAATTTTTCATCCACAGTACCGGGATGAGAAATTTTGTGATTCAATTGTGGCGTTTAGTTTTTACCTCAGCGGTTTTTTAAAGCTTAAAATTCATTGATTAAATATTTTGTGGCCACTCTTCCTTTAAAGGCAGTCGCTGTTATAAAAGTTTGGTTAATATACTTATTTTTTAAACATAATAATTTTCCTCCGCAGTCCCGGGATGAAAAATTTCGCGAATCAATTCTTGTCTAAATTTTTCTTCCAAGTGCTTTTATAAAAGCTTTTCATTCATCAAAAGAAAATTTGTTCTTTCTTTACCATTCAAAACGGTCGTTTTTGAGAAAATGGTATCATTTATACGTATTTCTTGCAAGCATAACGTTTTCTCGCTGAAGTCCCGCGATGAGAAATTTCGTTATTCAAGCGACTCGTTTGGTTGTTCCAACGAGGGTTTTTTTGAAAGCCTGTTAGTTTTAATTGTAAATTTGTTTCACTCCTTTCATATGCAAAAGGCAGTTATTGAGAAAATTTCCGTATTCAAACGTATTTCTTGCAAACATAAAATTTTTCATCCGCAGTACCGGGATGAGAAATTTTGCGATTCAATTGTTGCGTTTAGTTTTTCCTCAGCGGTTTTTTAAAGCTTAAAATTAATTGAATGAATATTTGGTCGCCTCTCTTTCTTTCAAAGCAGCCGCTGTTATAAAAGTTTGGTTAAAATACGTATTTGTTAAACAATAATTTTCCTCCGCAGATTCGGGATGAGAAATTTCGCGAATGAATTGTCGTGTAAGTTTTTCTACCAAGTGCTTTTTTAAAAGCTCTTCATTCATCAAATGAAAATTTGTTCCTTTCTTAACCTTTCAAACGGTCGTTTTTGAGAAAATGTTATCATTTATACGAATTTCTTGCAAGCTTAATGTTTTCCAGCCGCAGTCCCGGGATTAGAAATTTCGTGATTAAAGCGACTCTTTTAGTTGTTCCCCCGAAGGTTTTTTTGAAAGCCTGTAAGTTTTAATTGTAAATTTGTTTGACACTTTTCATTTCCAAACGGCAGTTATTAAGAAAATTTTCGTATTTAAGCGTATTTCCTGCAAACATAAAATTTTTCATCCGCAGTACCGGGATGAGAAACTTTGTGATTCCATTGTGGCGTTTAGTTTTTACCTCAGCGGTTTTTTAAAGCTTAAAATTCATTGAATGAATATTTGGTCGCCTCTCTTCCTTTAAAGGCAGTCGCTGTTATGAAAGTTTCGTTAATATACTTATTTTTTAAACATATAATTTTCCTCCGCAGTCCCGGGATGAAAAATTTCGCGAATCAATTTTCGTGTTTTTCTTCCAAGTGCTTTTTTAAAAGCTTTTCATTCATCAAATGAAAATTTGTTCTTTCTTTACTATTCAAAACGGTCGTTTTTGAGAAAATGGTAACATTTATACGTATTTCTTGCAAGCATAACGTTTTCCAGCCGCAGTCCCGGGATGAGAAATTTTGTGAATCAATTTTCGTGTAAGTTTTTCTTCCAAGTATTTTTCTAAAAGCTTTTCATTCATCAAATGAAAATTTGTTTTTTCTTTACCAAACCAAACGGTCGTTTTTGAGAAAATGGTATCATTTTTTACGTATTTCTTGCAAGCATAACGTTTTCCAGCCGCAGTCCCGGGATGAGAAATTTCGTGATTCAAGCGACTCGTTTCGTTGTTCCCCCGAGGGTTTTTTTGAAAGCCTATAAGTTTTAATTGTAAATTTGTGTGACTCTTTTCACATCCAAACGCTAGTTATTGAGAAAATTTTCGTATTCATACGTATTTCTTGCAAACAAAATTTTCATCCGCAGTACTGGGATGAGAAATTTTGTGATTTTATTGTTGCGTTTAGTTTTTACCTCAGCGGTTTTTTAAAGCTTAAAATTCATTGAATGAATATTTGGTTGCCTCCCTTCCTTTCAAAGCAGTCGCTGTTATAAAAGTTTCGTTAATATACGTACTTTTTAAACATAATAATTTTCCTCCGCAGGCCCGCGATGAGTAATTTCGCGAATCAATTTCCGTGTAAGTTTTTCTTCCAAGTATTTTTCTAAAAGCTTTTCATTCATCAAATGAAAATTTGTTCTTTCTTTACATTCAAAACGGTCGTTTTTGAGAAAAAGGTATCATTTATACGTATTTCTTGCAAGCATAACGTTTTCTAGCCGCAGTCCCGGGATTAGAAATTTCGTGATTCAAGCGACTCGTTTAGTTGTTCCCCCGAGGGTTTTTTTGAAAGCCTGTTAGTTTTAATTGTAAATTTGTGTGACTCTTTTCATTTCCCAACGGCAGTTATTGAGAAAATTTTCGTATTCATACGTTTTTCTTGCAAACTAAATTTTTCATCCACAGTACCGGGATGAGAAATTTTGTGATTAAATTGTGGCGTTTAGTTTTTACCTCAGCGGTTTTTTAAGCTTAAAATTTATTGAATAAATATTTTGTGGCCACTCTTCCTTTAAAGGCAGTCGCTGTTATAAAAGTTTGGTTAATATACTTATTTTTTAAACATAATAATTTTCCTCCGCAGTCCCGGGATGAAAAATTTCGCGAATCAATTCTTGTCTAAATTTTTCTTCCAAGTGCTTTTATAAAAGTTTTCATTCATCAAAAGAAAATTTGTTATTTCTTTACCATTCATAACGGTCGTTTTTGAGAAAATGGTATCATTTATACGTATTTCTTGCAAGCATAACGTTTTCTCGCTGAAGTCCCGCGATGAGAAATTTCGTTATTCAAGCGACTCGTTTGGTTGTTCCAACGAGGGTTTTTTTGAAAGCCTGTTAGTTTTAATTGTAAATTTGTTTCACTCCTTTCATATGCAAAAGGCAGTTATTGGAAAATTTCCGTATTCAAACGTATTTCTTGCAAACATAAAATTTTTCATCCGCAGTACCGGGATGAGAAATTTTGCGATTCAATTGTTGCGTTTAGTTTTTAACTCAGCGGTTTTTTAAAGCTTAAAATTAATTGAATGAATATTTGGTCGCCTCTCTTTCTTTCAAAGCAGCCGCTGTTATTAAAGTTTGGTTAAAATACGTATTTGTTAAACAATAATTTTCCTCCGCAGATTCGGGATGAGAAATTTCGCGAATGAATTGTCGTGTAAGTTTTTCTACCAAGTGCTTTTTTAAAAGCTCTTCATTCATCAAATGAAAATTTGTTCCTTTCTTAACCTTTCAAAACGGTCGTTTTTGAGAAAATGTTATCATTTATACGAATTTCTTGCAAGCATAATGTTTTCCAGCCGCAGTCCCGGGATTAGAAATTTCGTGATTAAAGCGACTCTTTTAGTTGTTCCCCCGAAGGTTTTTTTGAAAGCCTGTAAGTTTTAATTGTAAATTTGTTTGACACTTTTCATTTCCAAACGGCAGTTATTAAGAAAATTTTCGTGTTTAAAACGTATTTCTTGCAAACATAAAATTTTTCATCCGCAGTACCGGGATGAGAAATTTTGTGATTCAATTGTGGCGTTGAGTTTTTAACTCAGCGGTTTTTTTAAGCTTAAAATTCATTGAATGAATATTTGGTCTCCTCTCTTCCTTTAAAGGCAGTCGCTGTTATAAAAGTTTCGTTAATATACGTACTTTTTAAACATAATAATTTTCCTCCGCAGTCCCGGGATGAGAAATTTCGTGAATCAATTTTCGTGTAAGTTTTTCTTCCAAGTATTTTTCTAAAAGCTTTTCATTCATCAAATGAAAATTTGTTTTTTCTTTACCAAACCAAACGGTCGTTTTTGAGAAAATGGTATCATTTTTACGTATTTCTTGCAATCATAACGTTTTCCAGCCGCAGTCCCGGGATGAGAAATTTCGTGATTCAAGCGACTCGTTTCGTTGTTCCCCCGAGGGTTTTTTTGAAAGCCTTTAAGTTTTAATTGTAAATTTGTGTGACTCTTTTCACATCCAAACGCTAGTTATTGAGAAAATTTTCGTATTCATACGTATTTCTTGCAAACAAAATTTTCATCCGCAGTACTGGGATGAGAAATTTTGTGATTTTATTGTTGCGTTTAGTTTTTACCTCAGCGGTTTTTTAAAGCTTAAAATCATTGAATGAATATTTGGTTGCCTCCCTTCCTTTCAAAGCAGTCGCTGTTATAAAAGTTTCGTTAATATACGTACTTTTAAAACATAATAATTTTCCTCCGCAGGCCCGCGATGAGTAATTTCGCGAATCAATTTCCGTGTAAGTTTTTCTTCCAAGTATTTTTCTAAAAGCTTTTCATTCATCAAATGAAAATTTGTTCTTTCTTTACCATTCAAAACGGTCGTTTTTGAGAAAATGGTATCATTTATACGTATTTCTTGCATGCATAACGTTTTCTAGCCGCCAGTCCCGGGATTAGAAATTTCGTGATTCAAGGGACTCGTTTAGTTGTTCCCCCGAGGGTTTTTTTGAAAGCCTGTTAGTTTTAATTGTAAATTTGTGTGACTCTTTTCATTTCCCAACGGCAGTTATTGAGAAAATTTTCGTATTCATACGTTTTTCTTGCAAACTAAATTTTTCATCCACAGTACCGGGATGAGAAATTTTGTGATTCAATTGTGGCGTTTAGTTTTTACCTCAGCGGTTTTTTAAAGCTTAAAATTCATTGAATAAATATTTTGTGGCCACTCTTCCTTTAAAGGCAGTCGCTGTTATAAAAGTTTGGTTAATATACTTATTTTTTAAACATAATAATTTTCCTCCGCAGTCCCGGGATGAAAAATTTCGCGAATCAATTCTTGTCTAAATTTTTCTTCCAAGTGCTTTTATAAAAGCTTTTCATTCATCAAAAGAAAATTTGGTCTTTCTTTACCATTCAAAACTGTCGTTTTTGAGAAAATGGTATCATTTATACGTATTTCTTGCAAGCATAACGTTTTCTCGCTGAAGTCCCGCGATGAGAAATTTCGTTATTCAAGCGACTCGTTTGGTTGTTCCAACGAGGGTTTTTTTGAAAGCCTGTTAGTTTTAATTGTAAATTTGTTTCACTCCTTTCATATGCAAAAGGCAGTTATTGAGAAAATTTCCGTATTCAAACGTATTTCTTGCAAACATAAATATTTTCCTCCGCAGTACCGGGATGAGAAATTTTTCGATTCAATTTTTGCGTTTAGTTTTTCCTCAGCGGTTTTTTAAAGCTTAAAATTAATTGAATGAATATTTGGTCGCCTCTCTTTCTTTCAAAGCAGCCGCTGTTATAAAAGTTTGGTTAAAATACGTATTTGTTAAACAATAATTTTCCTCCGCAGATTCGGGATGAGAAATTTCGCGAATGAATTGTCGTGTAAGTTTTTCTACCAAGTGCTTTTTTAAAAGCTCTTCATTCATCAAATGAAAATTTGTTCCTTTCTTAACCTTTCAAAACGGTCGTTTTTGAGAAAATGTTATCATTTATACGAATTTCTTGCAAGCATAATGTTTTCCAGCCGCAGTCCCGGGATTAGAAATTTCGTGATCAAAGCGACTCTTTTAGTTGTTCCCCCGAAGGTTTTTTTGAAAGCCTGTAAGTTTTAATTGTAAATTTGTTTGACACTTTTCATTTCCAAACGGCAGTTATTAAGAAAATTTTCGTGTTTAAACGTATTTCTTGCAAACATAAAATTTTTCATCCGCAGTACCGGGATGAGAAATTTTGTGATTCAATTGTGGCGATGAGTTTTTAACTCAGCGGTTTTTGAAAGCTTAAAATTCATTGAATGAATATTTGGTCGCCTCTCTTCCTTTAAAGGCAGTCGCTGTTATAAAAGTTTCGTTAATATACGTACTTTTTAAACATAATAATTTTCCTCCGCAGTCCCGGGATGAGAAATTTCGTGAATCAATTTTCGTGTAAGTTTTTCTTCCAAGTATTTTTCTAAAAGCTTTTCATTCATCAAATGAAAATTTGTTTTTTCTTTACCAAACCAAACGGTCGTTTTTAAGAAAATGGTATCATTTTTACGTATTTCTTGCAATCATAACGTTTTCCAGCCGCAGTCCCGGGATTCAAGCGACGTGTTTCGTTGTTCCCCCGAGGGTTTTTTTGAAAGCCTATAAGTTTTAATTGTAAATTTGTGTGACTCTTTTCACATCCAAACGCTAGTTATTGAGAAAATTTTCGTATTCATACGTATTTCTTGCAAACAAAATTTTCATCCGCAGTACTGGGATGAGAAATTTTGTGATTTTATTGTTGCGTTTAGTTTTTACCTCAGCGGTTTTTTAAAGCTTAAAATTCATTGAATGAATATTTGGTTGCCTCCCTTCCTTTCAAAGCAGTCGCTGTTATAAAAGTTTCGTTAATATACGTACTTTTTAAACATAATAATTTTCCTCCGCAGGCCCGCGATGAGTAATTTCGCGAATCAATTTCCGTGTAAGTTTTTCTTCCAAGTATTTTTCTAAAAGCTTTTCATTCATCAAATGAAAATTTGTTCTTTCTTTACCATTCAAAACGGTCGTTTTTGAAAAAAGGGTATCATTTATACGTATTTCTTGCAAGCATAACGTTTTCTAGCCGCAGTCCCGGGATTAGAAATTTCGTGATTCAAGCGACTCGTTTAGTTGTTCCCCCGAGGGTTTTTTTGAAAGCCTGTTAGTTTTAATTGTAAATTTGTGTGACTCTTTTCATTTCCCAACGGCAGTTATTGAGAAAATTTTCGTATTCATACGTTTTTCTTGCAAACTAAATTTTTCATCCACAGTACCGGGATGAGAAATTTTGTGATTCAATTGTGGCGTTTAGTTTTTACCTCAGCGGTTTTTTAAAGCTTAAAATTCATTGAATAAATATTTTGTGGCCACTCTTCCTTTAAAGGCAGTCGCTGTTATAAAAGTTTGGTTAATATACTTATTTTTTAAACATAATAATTTTCCTCCGCAGTCCCGGGATGAAAAATTTCGCGAATCAATTCTTGTCTAAATTTTTCTTCCAAGTGCTTTTATAAAAGCTTTTCATTCTTCAGAAGAAAATTTGTTCTTTCTTTACCATTCAAAACGGTCGTTTTTAAGAAAATGGTATCATTTATACGTATTTCTTGCAAGCATAACGTTTTCTCGCTGAAGTCCCGCGATGAGAAATTTCGTTATTCAAGCGACTCGTTTGGTTGTTCCAACGAGGGTTTTTTTGAAAGCCTGTTAGTTTTAATTGTAAATTTGTTTCACTCCTTTCATATGCAAAAGGCAGTTATTGAGAAAATTTCCGTATTCAAACGTATTTCTTGCAAACATAAAATTTTTCATCCGCAGTACCGGGATGAGAAATTTTGCGATTCAATTGTTGCGTTTAGTTTTTCCTCAGCGGTTTTTTAAAGCTTAAAATTAATTGAATGAATATTTGGTCGCCTCTCTTTCTTTCAAAGCAGCCGCTGTTATAAAAAATTGGTTAAAATACGTATTTGTTAAACAATAATTTTCCTCCGCAGATTCGGGATGAGAAATTTCGCGAATGAATTGTCGTGTAAGTTTTTCTACCAAGTGCTTTTTTAAAAGCTCTTCATTCATCAAATGAAAATTTGTTCCTTTCTTAACCTTTCAAAACGGTCGTTTTTGAGAAAATGTTATCATTTATACGAATTTCTTGCAAGCATAATGTTTTCCAGCCGCAGTCCCGGGATTAGAAATTTCGTGATTAAAGCGACTCTTTTAGTTGTTCCCCCGAAGGTTTTTTTGAAAGCCTGTAAGTTTTAATTGTAAATTTGTTTGACACTTTTCATTTCCAAACGGCAGTTATTAAGAAAATTTTCGTGTTTAAACGTATTTCTTGCAAACATAAAATTTTTCATCCGCAGTACCGGGATGAGAAATTTTGTGATTCAATTGTGGCGTTGAGTTTTTACCTCAGCGGTTTTTTAAAGCTTAAAATTCATTGAATGAATATTTGGTCGCCTCTCTTCCTTTAAAGGCAGTCGCTGTTATGAAAGTTTCGTTAATATACTTATTTTTTAAACATATAATTTTCCTCCGCAGTCCCGGGATGAAAAATTTCGCGAATCAATTTTCGTGTTTTTCTTCCAAGTGCTTTTTTAAAAGCTTTTCATTCATCAAATGAAAATTTGTCCTTTCTTTACTATTCAAAACGGTCGTTTTTGAGAAAATGGTAACATTTATACGTATTTCTTGCAAGCATAACGTTTTCCAGCCGCAGTCCCGGGATGAGAAATTTCGTGAATCAATTTTCGTGTAAGTTTTTCTTCCAAGTATTTTTCTAAAAGCTTTTCATTCATCAAATGAAAATTTGTTTTTTCTTTGCCAAACCAAACGGTCGTTTTTGAGAAAATGGTATCATTTTTACGTATTTCTTGCAAGCATAACGTTTTCCAGCCGCAGTCCCGGGATGAGAAATTTCGTGATTCAAGCGACTCGTTCCGTTGTTCCCCCGAGGGTTTTTTTGAAAGCCTATTAGTTTTAATTGTAAATTTGTGTGACTCTTTTCACATCCAAACGCTAGTTATTGAGAAAATTTTCGTATTCATACGTATTTCTTGCAAACAAAATTTTCATCCGCAGTACTGGGATGGGAAATTGTGTGATTTTATTGTTGCGTTTAGTTTTTACCTCAGCGGTTTTTTAAAGCTTAAAATTCATTGAATGAATATTTGGTTGCCTCCCTTCCTTTCAAAGCAGTCGCTGTTATAAAAGTTTCGTTAATATACGTACTTTTTAAACATAATAATTTTCCTCCGCAGGCCCGCGATGAGTAATTTCGCGAATCAATTTCCGTGTAAGTTTTTCTTCCAAGTATTTTTCTAAAAGCTTTTCATTCATCAAATGAAAATTTGTTCTTTCTTTACCATTCAAAACTGTCGTTTTTGAGAAAATGGTATCATTTATACGTATTTCTTGCAAGCATAACGTTTTCTAGCCGCAGTCCCGGGATTAGAAATTTCGTGATTAAAGCGACTCGTTTAGTTGTTCCCCCGAGGGTTTTTTTGAAAGCCTGTTAGTTTTAATTGTAAATTTGTGTGACTTTTTTCATTTCCCAACGGCAGTTATTGAGAAAATTTTCGTATTCATACGTTTTTCTTGCAAACTAAATTTTTCATCCACAGTACCGGGATGAGAAATTTTGTGATTCAATTGTGGCGTTTAGTTTTTACCTCAGCGGTTTTTTAAAGCTTAAAATTCATTGAATAAATATTTTGTGGCCACTCTTCCTTTAAAGGCAGTCGCTGTTATAAAAGTTTGGTTAATATACTTATTTTTTAAACATAATAATTTTCCTCCGCAGTCCCGGGATGAGAAAGTTCGTGAATCAATTTTCCTGTAAGTTTTTCTTCCAAGTATTATTCTAAAAGCTTTTCATTCATCAAATGAAAATTTGTTTTTTCTTTACCAAACCAAACGGTCGTTTTTGAGAAAATGGTATCATTTTTACGTATTTCTTGCAAGCATAACGTTTTCCAGCCGCAGTCCCGGGATGAGAAATTTCGTGATTCAAGCGACTCGTTTCGTTGTTCCCCCGAGGGTTTTTTTGAAAGCCTATAAGTTTTAATTGTAAATTTGTGTGACTCTTTTCACATCCAAACGCTAGTTATTGAGAAAATTTTCGTATTCATACGTATTTCTTGCAAACAAAATTTTCATCCGCAGTACTGGGATGAGAAATTTTGTGATTTTATTGTTGCGTTTAGTTTTTACCTCAGCGGTTTTTTAGAGCTTAAAATTCATTGAATGAATATTTGGTTGCCTCCCTTCCTTTCAAAGCAGTCGCTGTTATAAAAGTTTCGTTAATATACGTTCTTTTTAAACATAATAATTTTCCTCCGTAGGCCCGCGATGAGTAATTTCGCGAATCAATTTCCGTGTAAGTTTTTCTTCCAAGTATTTTTCTAAAAGCTTTTCATTCATCAAATGAAAATTTGTTCTTTCTTTACCATTCAAAACGGTCGTTTTTGAGAAAATGGTATCATTTATACGTATTTCTTGCAAGCATAACGTTTTCTAGCCGCAGTCCCGGGATTAGAAATTTCGTGATTCAAGCGACTCGTTTAGTTGTTCCCCCGAGGGTTTTTTTGAAAGCCTGTTAGTTTTAATTGTAAATTTGTGTGACTCTTTTCATTTCCCAACGGCAGTTATTGAGAAAATTTTCGTATTCATACGTTTTTCTTGCAAACTTAATTTTTCATCCACAGTACCGGGATGAGAAATTTTGTGATTCAATTGTGGCGTTTAGTTTTTACCTCAGCGGTTTTTTAAAGCTTAAAATTCATTGAATAAATATTTTGTGGCCACTCTTCCTTTAAAGGCAGTCGCTGTTATAAAAGTTTGGTTAATATACTTATTTTTTAAACATAATAATTTTCCTCCGCAGTCCCGGGATGAAAAATTTCGCGAATCAATTCTTGTCTAAATTTTTCTTCCAAGTGCTTTTATAAAAGCTTTTCATTCTTCAGAAGAAAATTTGTTCTTTCTTTACCATTCAAAACGGTCGTTTTTGAGAAAATGGTATCATTTATACGTATTTCTTGCAAGCATAACGTTTTCTCGCTGAAGTCCCGCGATGAGAAATTTCGTTATTCAAGCGACTCGTTTGGTTGTTCCAACGAGGGTTTTTTTGAAAGCCTGTTAGTTTTAATTGTAAATTTGTTTCACTCCTTTCATATGCAAAAGGCAGTTATTGAGAAAATTTCCGTATTCAAACGTATTTCTTGCAAACATAAAATTTTTCATCCGCAGTACCGGGATGAGAAATTTTGCGATTCAATTGTTGCGTTTAGTTTTTCCTCAGCGGTTTTTTAAAGCTTAAAATTAATTGAATGAATATTTGGTCGCCTCTCTTTCTTTCAAAGCAGCCGCTGTTATAAAAAATTGGTTAAAATACGTATTTGTTAAACAATAATTTTCCTCCGCAGATTCGGGATGAGAAATTTCGCGAATGAATTGTCGTGTAAGTTTTTCTACCAAGTGCTTTTTTAAAAGCTCTTCATTCATCAAATGAAAATTTGTTCCTTTCTTAACCTTTCAAAACGGTCGTTTTTGAGAAAATGTTATCATTTATACGAATTTCTTGCAAGCATAATGTTTTCCAGCCGCAGTCCCGGGATTAGAAATTTCGTGATTAAAGCGACTCTTTTAGTTGTTCCCCCGAAGGTTTTTTTGAAAGCCTGTAAGTTTTAATTGTAAATTTGTTTGACACTTTTCATTTCCAAACGGCAGTTATTAAGAAAATTTTCGTGTTTAAACGTATTTCTTGCAAACATAAAATTTTTCATCCGCAGTACCGGGATGAGAAATTTTGTGATTCAATTGTGGCGTTGAGTTTTTACCTCAGCGGTTTTTTAAAGCTTAAAATTCATTGAATGAATATTTGGTCGCCTCTCTTCCTTTAAAGGCAGTCGCTGTTATGAAAGTTTCGTTAATATACTTATTTTTTAAACATATAATTTTCCTCCGCAGTCCCGGGATGAAAAATTTCGCGAATCAATTTTCGTGTTTTTCTTCCAAGTGCTTTTTTAAAAGCTTTTCATTCATCAAATGAAAATTTGTCCTTTCTTTACTATTCAAAACGGTCGTTTTTGAGAAAATGGTAACATTTATACGTATTTCTTGCAAGCATAACGTTTTCCAGCCGCAGTCCCGGGATGAGAAATTTCGTGAATCAATTTTCGTGTAAGTTTTTCTTCCAAGTATTTTTCTAAAAGCTTTTCATTCATCAAATGAAAATTTGTTTTTTCTTTGCCAAACCAAACGGTCGTTTTTGAGAAAATGGTATCATTTTTACGTATTTCTTGCAAGCATAACGTTTTCCAGCCGCAGTCCCGGGATGAGAAATTTCGTGATTCAAGCGACTCGTTTCGTTGTTCCCCCGAGGGTTTTTTTGAAAGCCTATTAGTTTTAATTGTAAATTTGTGTGACTCTTTTCACATCCAAACGCTAGTTATTGAGAAAATTTTCGTATTCATACGTATTTCTTGCAAACAAAATTTTCATCCGCAGTACTGGGATGGGAAATTGTGTGATTTTATTGTTGCGTTTAGTTTTTACCTCAGCGGTTTTTTAAAGCTTAAAATTCATTGAATGAATATTTGGTTGCCTCCCTTCCTTTCAAAGCAGTCGCTGTTATAAAAGTTTCGTTAATATACGTACTTTTTAAACATAATAATTTTCCTCCGCAGGCCCGCGATGAGTAATTTCGCGAATCAATTTCCGTGTAAGTTTTTCTTCCAAGTATTTTTCTAAAAGCTTTTCATTCATCAAATGAAAATTTGTTCTTTCTTTACCATTCAAAACTGTCGTTTTTGAGAAAATGGTATCATTTATACGTATTTCTTGCAAGCATAACGTTTTCTAGCCGCAGTCCCGGGATTAGAAATTTCGTGATTAAAGCGACTCGTTTAGTTGTTACCCCGAGGGTTTTTTTGAAAGCCTGTTAGTTTTAATTGTAAATTTGTGTGACTTTTTTCATTTCCCAACGGCAGTTATTGAGAAAATTTTCGTATTCATACGTTTTTCTTGCAAACTAAATTTTTCATCCACAGTACCGGGATGAGAAATTTTGTGATTCAATTGTGGCGTTTAGTTTTTACCTCAGCGGTTTTTTAAAGCTTAAAATTCATTGAATAAATATTTTGTGGCCACTCTTCCTTTAAAGGCAGTCGCTGCTATAAAAGTTTGGTTAATATACTTATTTTTTAAACATAATAATTTTCCTCCGCAGTCCCGGGATGAGAAAGTTCGTGAATCAATTTTCCTGTAAGTTTTCTTCCAAGTATTATTCTAAAAGCTTTTCATTCATCAAATGAAAATTTGTTTTTTCTTTACCAAACCAAACGGTCGTTTTTGAGAAAATGGTATCATTTTTACGTATTTCTTGCAAGCATAACGTTTTCCAGCCGCAGTCCCGGGATGAGAAATTTCGTGATTCAAGCGACTCGTTTCGTTGTTCCCCCGAGGGTTTTTTTGAAAGCCTATTAGTTTTAATTGTAAATTTGTGTGACTCTTTTCACATTTAAACGCTAGTTATTGAGAAAATTTTCGTATTCATACGTATTTCTTGCAAACAAAATTTTCATCCGCAGTACTGGGATGAGAAATTTTGTGATTTTATTGTTGCGTTTAGTTTTTACCTCAGCGGTTTTTTAAAGCTTAAAATTCATTAAATGAATATTTGGTTGCCTACCTTCCTTTCAAAGCAGTCGCTGTTATAAAAGTTTCGTTAATATACGTACTTTTTAAACATAATAATTTTCCTCCGCAGGCCCGCGATGAGTAATTTCGCGAATCAATTTCCGTGTAAGTTTTTCTTCCAAGTATTTTTCTAAAAGCTTTTCATTCATCAAATGAAAATTTGTTCTTTCTTTACCATTCAAAACGGTCGTTTTTGAGAAAATGGTATCATTTATACGTAATTCTTACAAGCATAACGTTTTCTAGCCGCAGTCCCGGGATTAGAAATTTCGTGATTCAAGCGACTCGTTTAGTTGTTCCCCCGAGGGTTTTTTTGAAAGCCTGTTAGTTTAAATTGTAAATTTGTGTGACTCTTTTCATTTCCCAACGGCAGTTATTGAGAAAATTTTCGTATTCATACGTTTTTCTTGCAAACTAAATTTTTCATTCACAGTACCGAGATGAGAAATTTTGTGATTCAATTGTGGCGTTTAGTTTTTATCTCAGCGGTTTTTTAAAGCTTAAAATTCATTGAATAAATATTTTGTGGCCACTCTTCCTTTAAAGGCAGTCGCTGTTATAAAAGTTTGGTTAATATACTTATTTTTTAAACATAATAATTTTCCTCCGAAGTCCCGGGATGAAAAATTTCGCGAATCAATTCTTGTCTAAATTTTTCTTCCAAGTGCTTTTATAAAAGCTTTTCATTCATCAAAAGAAAATTTGTTCTTTCTTTACCATTCAAAACGGTCGTTTTTGAGAAAATGGTATCATTTATACGTATTTCTTGCAAGCATAACGTTTTCTCGCTGAAGTCCCGCGATGAGAAATTTCGTTATTCAAGCGACTCGTTTGGTTGTTCCAACGAGGGTTTTTTTGAAAGCCTGTTAGTTTTAATTGTAAATTTGTTTCACTCCTTTCATATGCAAAAGACAGTTATTGAGAAAATTTCCGTATTCAAACGTATTTCTTGCAAACATAAAATTTTTCATCCGCAGTACCGGGATGAGAAATTTTGCGATTCAATTGTTGCGTTTAGTTTTTCCTCAGCGGTTTTTTAAAGCTTAAAATTCATTGAATGAATATTTGGTCGCCTCTCTTCCTTTAAAGGCAGTCGCTGTTATGAAAGTTTCGTTAATATACTTATTTTTTAAACATATAATTTTCCTCCGCAGTCCCGGGATGAAAAATTTCGCGAATCAATTTTCGTGTTTTTCTTCCAAGTGCTTTTTTAAAAGCTTTTCATTCATCAAATGAAAATTTGTTCTTTCTTTACTATTCAAAACGGTCGTTTTTGAGAAAATGGTAACATTTATACGTATTTCTTGCAAGCATAACGTTTTCCAGCCGCAGTCCCGGGATGAGAAATTTCGTGAATCAATTTTCGTGTAAGTTTTTCTTCCAAGTATTTTTCTAAAAGCTTTTCATTCATCAAATGAAAATTTGTTTTTTCTTTACCAAACCAAACGGTCGTTTTTGAGAAAATGGTATCATTTTTACGTATTTCTTGCAAGCATAACGTTTTCCAGCCGCAGTCCCGGGATGAGAAATTTCGTGATTTAAGCGACTCGTTTCGTTGTTCCCCCGAGGGTTTTTTTGAAAGCCTATAAGTTTTAATTGTAAATTTGTGTGACTCTTTTCACATCCAAACGCTAGTTATTGAGAAAATTTTCGTATTCATACGTATTTCTTGCAAACAAAATTTTCATCCGCAGTACTGGGATGAGAAATTTTGTGATTTTATTGTTGCGTTTAGTTTTTACCTCAGCGGTTTTTTAAAGCTTAAAATTCATTGAATGAATATTTGGTTGCCTCTCTTCCTTTCAAAGCAGTCGCTGTTATAAAAGTTTCGTTAATATACGTACTTTTTAAACATAATAATTTTCCTCCGCAGGCCCGCGATGAGTAATTTCGCGAATCAATTTCCGTGTAAGTTTTTCTTCCAAGTATTTTTCTAAAAGCTTTTCATTCATCAAATGAAAATTTGTTCTTTCTTTACCATTCAAAACGGTCGTTTTTGAGAAAATGGTATCATTTATACGTATTTCTTGCAAGCATAACGTTTTCTAGCCGCAGTCCCGGGATTAGAAATTTCGTGATTCAAGCGACTCGTTTAGTTGTTCCCCCGAGGGTTTTTTTGAAAGCCTGTTAGTTTTAATTGTAAATTTGTGTGACTCTTTTCATTTCCCAACGGCAGTTATTGAGAAAATTTTCGTATTCATACGTTTTTCTTGCAAACTAAATTTTTCATCCACAGTACCGTGATGAGAAATATTTTGATTCAATTGTGGCGTTTAGTTTTTACCTCAGCGGTTTTTTAAAGCTTAAAATTCATTGAATAAATATTTTGTGGCCACTCTTCCTTTAAAGGCAGTCGCTGTTATAAAAGTTTGGTTAATATACTTATTTTTTAAACATAATAATTTTCCTCCGCAGTCCCCGGATGAAAAATTTCGCGAATCAATTCTTGTCTAAATTTTTCTTCCAAGTGCTTTTATAAAAGCTTTTCATTCATTAAAAGAAAATTTGTTCTTTCTTTACCATTCAAAACGGTCGTTTTTGAGAAAATGGTATCATTTATTCGTATTTCTTGCAAGCATAACGTTTTCTCGCTGAAGTCCCGCGATGAGAAATTTCGTTATTCAAGCGACTCGTTTGGTTGTTCCAACGAGGGTTTTTTTGAAAGCCTGTTAGTTTTAATTGTAAATTTGTTTCACTCCTTTCATATGCAAAAGGCAGTTATTGAGAAAATTTCCGTATTCAAACGTATTCCTTGCAAACATAAAATTTTTCATCCGCAGTACCGGGATGAGAAATTTTGCGATTCAATTGTTGCGTTTAGTTTTTCCTCAGCGGTTTTTTAAAGCTTAAAATTAATTGAATGAATATTTGGTCGCCTCTCTTTCTTTCAAAGCAGCCGCTGTTATAAAAGTTTGGTTAAAATACGTATTTGTTAAACAATAATTTTCCTCCGCAGATTCGGGATGAGAAATTTCGCGAATGAATTGTCGTGTAAGTTTTTCTACCAAGTGCTTTTTTAAAAGCTCTTCATTCATCAAATGAAAATTTGTTCCTTTCTTAACCTTTCAAAACGGTCGTTTTTGAGAAAATGTTATCATTTATACGAATTTCTTGCAAGCATAATGTTTTCCAGCCGCAGTCCCGGGATTAGAAATTTCGTGATTAAAGCGACTCTTTTAGTTGTTCCCCCGAAGGTTTTTTTGAAAGCCTGTAAGTTTTAATTGTAAATTTGTTTGACACTTTTCATTTCCAAACGGCAGTTATTAAGAAAATTTTCGTGTTTAAACGTATTTCTTGCAAACATAAAATTTTTCATCCGCAGTACCGGGATGAGAAATTTTGTGATTCAATTGTGGCGTTGAGTTTTTACCTCAGCGGTTTTTTAAAGCTTAAAATTCATTGAATGAATATTTGGTCGCCTCTCTTCCTTTAAAGGCAGTCGCTGTTATAAAAGTTTCGTTAATATACGTACTTTTTAAACATAATAATTTTCCTCCGCAGTCCCGGGATGAGAAATTTCGTGAATCAATTTTCGTGTAAGTTTTTCTTCCAAGTATTTTTCTAAAAGCTTTTCATTCATCAAATGAAAATTTGTTTTTTCTTTTCCAAACCAAACGGTCGTTTTTGAGAAAATGGTATCATTTTTACGTATTTCTTGCAAGCATAACGTTTTCCAGCCGCAGTCCCGGGATGAGAAATTTCGTGATTCAAGCGACTCGTTTCGTTGTTCCCCCGAGGGTTTTATTGAAAGCCTATAAGTTTTAATTGTAAATTTTTGTGACTCTTTTCACATCCAAACGCTAGTTATTGAGAAAATTGTGTATTCATACGTATTTCTTGCAAACAAAATTTTCATCCGCAGTACTGGGATGAGAAATTTTGTGATTTTATTGTTGCGTTTAGTTTTTACCTCAGCGGTTTTTTAAAGCTTAAAATTCATTGAATGAATATTTGGTTGCCTCCCTTCCTTTCAAAGCAGTCGCTGTTATAAAAGTTTCGTTAATATACGTACTTTTTAAACATAATAATTTTCCTCCGCAGGCCCGCGATGAGTAATTTCGCGAATCAATTTCCGTGTAAGTTTTTCTTCCAAGTATTTTTCTAAAAGCTTTTCATTCATCAAATGAAAATTTGTTCTTTCTTTACCATTCAAAACGGTCGTTTTTGAGAAAATGGTATCATTTATACGTATTTCTTGCAAGCATAACGTTTTCTAGCCGCAGTCCCGGGATTAGAAATTTCGTGATTCAAGCGACTCGTTTAGTTGTTCCCCCGAGGGTTTTTTTGAAAGCCTGTTAGTTTTAATTGTAAATTTGTGTGACTCTTTTCATTTCCCAACGGCAGTTATTGAGAAAAGTTTCGTATTCATACGTTTTTCTTGCAAACTAAATTTTTCATCCACAGTACCGGGATGAGAAATTTTGTGATTCAATTGTGGCGTTTAGCTTTTACCTCAGCGGTTTTTTAAAGCTTAAAATTCATTGAATAAATATTTTGTGGCCACTCTTCCTTTAAAGGCAGTCGCTGTTATAAAAGTTTGGTTAATATACTTATTTTTTAAACATAATAATTTTCCTCCGCAGTCCCGGGATGAAAAATTTCGCGAATCAATTCTTGTCTAAATTTTTCTTCCAAGTGCTTTTATAAAAGCTTTTCATTCATCAAAAGAAAATTTGTTCTTTCTTTACCATTCAAAACGGTCGTTTTTGAGAAAATGGTTTCATTTATACGTATTTCTTGCAAGCATAACGTTTTCTCGCTGAAGTCCCGCGATGAGAAATTTCGTTATTCAAGCGACTCGTTTGGTTGTTCCAACGAGGGTTTTTTTGAAAGCCTGTTAGTTTTAATTGTAAATTTGTTTCACTCCTTTCATATGCAAAAGGCAGTTATTGAGAAAATTTCCGTATTCAAACGTATTTCTTGCAAACATAAAATTTTTCATCCGCAGTGCCGGGATTAGAAATTTTGCGATTCAATTGTTGCGTTTAGTTTTTCCTCAGCGGTTTTTTAAAGCTTAAAATTAATTGAATGAATATTTGGTCGCCTCTCTTTCTTTCAAAGCAGCCGCTGTTATAAAAGTTTGGTTAAAATACGTATTTGTTAAACAATAATTTTCCTCCGCAGATTCGGGATGAGAAATTTCGCGAATGAATTGTCGTGTAAGTTTTTCTACCAAGTGCTTTTTTAAAAGCTCTTCATTCATCAAATGAAAATTTGTTCCTTTCTTAACCTTTCAAAACGGTCGTTTTTGAGAAAATGTTATCATTTATACGAATTTCTTGCAAGCATAATGTTTTCCAGCCGCAGTCCCGGGATTAGAAATTTCGTGATTAAAGCGACTCTTTTAGTTGTTCCCCCGAAGGTTTTTTTGAAAGCCAGTAAGTTTAAATTGTAAATTTGTTTGACACTTTTCATTTCCAAACGGCAGTTATTAAGAAAATTTTCGTGTTTAAACGTATTTCTTGCAAACATAAAATTTTTCATCCGCAGTACCGGGATGAGAAATTTTGTGATTCAATTGTGGCGTTGAGTTTTTACCTCAGCGGTTTTTTAAAGCTTAAAATTCATTGAATGAATATTTGGTCGCCTCTCTTCCTTTAAAGGCAGTCGCTGTTATGAAAGTTTCGTTAATATACTTATTTTTTAAACATATAATTTTCCTCCGCAGTCCCGGGATGAAAAATTTCGCGAATCAATTTTCGTGTTTTTCTTCCAAGTGCTTTTTTAAAAGCTTTTCATTCATCAAATGAAAATTTGTTCTTTCTTTACTATTCAAAACGGTCGTTTTTGAGAAAATGGTAACATTTATACGTATTTCTTGCAAGCATAACGTTTTCCAGCCGCAGTCCCGGGATGAGAAATTTCGTGAATCAATTTTCGTGTAAGTTTTTCTTCCAAGTATTTTTCTAAAAGCTTTTCATTCATCAAATGAAAATTTGTTTTTTCTTTACCAAACCAAACGGTCGTTTTTGAGAAAATGGTATCATTTTTACGTATTTCTTGCAAGCATAACGTTTTCCAGCCGCAGTCCCGGGATGAGAAATTTCGTGATTTAAGCGACTCGTTTCGTTGTTCCCCCGAGGGTTTTTTTGAAAGCCTATAAGTTTTAATTGTAAATTTGTGTGACTCTTTTCACATCCAAACGCTAGTTATTGAGAAAATTTTCGTATTCATACGTATTTCTTGCAAACAAAATTTTCATCCGCAGTACTGGGATGAGAAATTTTGTGATTTTATTGTTGCGTTTAGTTTTTACCTCAGCGGTTTTTTAAAGCTTAAAATTCATTGAATGAATATTTGGTTGCCTCTCTTCCTTTCAAAGCAGTCGCTGTTATAAAAGTTTCGTTAATATACGTACTTTTTAAACATAATAATTTTCCTCCGCAGGCCCGCGATGAGTAATTTCGCGAATCAATTTCCGTGTAAGTTTTTCTTCCAAGTATTTTTCTAAAAGCTTTTCATTCATCAAATGAAAATTTGTTCTTTCTTTACCATTCAAAACGGTCGTTTTTGAGAAAATGGTATCATTTATACGTATTTCTTGCAAGCATAACGTTTTCTAGCCGCAGTCCCGGGATTAGAAATTTCGTGATTCAAGCGACTCGTTTAGTTGTTCCCCCGAGGGTTTTTTTGAAAGCCTGTTAGTTTTAATTGTAAATTTGTGTGACTCTTTTCATTTCCCAACGGCAGTTATTGAGAAAATTTTCGTATTCATACGTTTTTCTTGCAAACTAAATTTTTCATCCACAGTACCGTGATGAGAAATATTTTGATTCAATTGTGGCGTTTAGTTTTTACCTCAGCGGTTTTTTAAAGCTTAAAATTCATTGAATAAATATTTTGTGGCCACTCTTCCTTTAAAGGCAGTCGCTGTTATAAAAGTTTGGTTAATATACTTATTTTTTAAACATAATAATTTTCCTCCGCAGTCCCCGGATGAAAAATTTCGCGAATCAATTCTTGTCTAAATTTTTCTTCCAAGTGCTTTTATAAAAGCTTTTCATTCATTAAAAGAAAATTTGTTCTTTCTTTACCATTCAAAACGGTCGTTTTTGAGAAAATGGTATCATTTATTCGTATTTCTTGCAAGCATAACGTTTTCTCGCTGAAGTCCCGCGATGAGAAATTTCGTTATTCAAGCGACTCGTTTGGTTGTTCCAACGAGGGTTTTTTTGAAAGCCTGTTAGTTTTAATTGTAAATTTGTTTCACTCCTTTCATATGCAAAAGGCAGTTATTGAGAAAATTTCCGTATTCAAACGTATTCCTTGCAAACATAAAATTTTTCATCCGCAGTACCGGGATGAGAAATTTTGCGATTCAATTGTTGCGTTTAGTTTTTCCTCAGCGGTTTTTTAAAGCTTAAAATTAATTGAATGAATATTTGGTCGCCTCTCTTTCTTTCAAAGCAGCCGCTGTTATAAAAGTTTGGTTAAAATACGTATTTGTTAAACAATAATTTTCCTCCGCAGATTCGGGATGAGAAATTTCGCGAATGAATTGTCGTGTAAGTTTTTCTACCAAGTGCTTTTTTAAAAGCTCTTCATTCATCAAATGAAAATTTGTTCCTTTCTTAACCTTTCAAAACGGTCGTTTTTGAGAAAATGTTATCATTTATACGAATTTCTTGCAAGCATAATGTTTTCCAGCCGCAGTCCCGGGATTAGAAATTTCGTGATTAAAGCGACTCTTTTAGTTGTTCCCCCGAAGGTTTTTTTGAAAGCCTGTAAGTTTTAATTGTAAATTTGTTTGACACTTTTCATTTCCAAACGGCAGTTATTAAGAAAATTTTCGTGTTTAAACGTATTTCTTGCAAACATAAAATTTTTCATCCGCAGTACCGGGATGAGAAATTTTGTGATTCAATTGTGGCGTTGAGTTTTTACCTCAGCGGTTTTTTAAAGCTTAAAATTCATTGAATGAATATTTGGTCGCCTCTCTTCCTTTAAAGGCAGTCGCTGTTATAAAAGTTTCGTTAATATACGTACTTTTTAAACATAATAATTTTCCTCCGCAGTCACGGGATGAGAAATTTCGTGAATCAATTTTCGTGTAAGTTTTTCTTCCAAGTATTTTTCTAAAAGCTTTTCATTCATCAAATGAAAATTTGTTTTTTCTTTTCCAAACCAAACGGTCGTTTTTGAGAAAATGGTATCATTTTTACGTATTTCTTGCAAGCATAACGTTTTCCAGCCGCAGTCCCGGGATGAGAAATTTCGTGATTCAAGCGACTCGTTTCGTTGTTCCCCCGAGGGTTTTATTGAAAGCCTATAAGTTTTAATTGTAAATTTGTGTGACTCTTTTCACATCCAAACGCTAGTTATTGAGAAAATTGTGTATTCATACGTATTTCTTGCAAACAAAATTTTCATCCGCAGTACTGGGATGAGAAATTTTGTGATTTTATTGTTGCGTTTAGTTTTTACCTCAGCGGTTTTTTAAAGCTTAAAATTCATTGAATGAATATTTGGTTGCCTCCCTTCCTTTCAAAGCAGTCGCTGTTATAAAAGTTTCGTTAATATACGTACTTTTTAAACATAATAATTTTCCTCCGCAGGCCCGCGATGAGTAATTTCGCGAATCAATTTCCGTGTAAGTTTTTCTTCCAAGTATTTTTCTAAAAGCTTTTCATTCATCAAATGAAAATTTGTTCTTTCTTTACCATTCAAAACGGTCGTTTTTGAGAAAATGGTATCATTTATACGTATTTCTTGCAAGCATAACGTTTTCTAGCCGCAGTCCCGGGATTAGAAATTTCGTGATTCAAGCGACTCGTTTAGTTGTTCCCCCGAGGGTTTTTTTGAAAGCCTGTTAGTTTTAATTGTAAATTTGTGTGACTCTTTTCATTTCCCAACGGCAGTTATTGAGAAAAGTTTCGTATTCATACGTTTTTCTTGCAAACTAAATTTTTCATCCACAGTACCGGGATGAGAAATTTTGTGATTCAATTGTGGCGTTTAGCTTTTACCTCAGCGGTTTTTTAAAGCTTAAAATTCATTGAATAAATATTTTGTGGCCACTCTTCCTTTAAAGGCAGTCGCTGTTATAAAAGTTTGGTTAATATACTTATTTTTTAAACATAATAATTTTCCTCCGCAGTCCCGGGATGAAAAATTTCGCGAATCAATTCTTGTCTAAATTTTTCTTCCAAGTGCTTTTATAAAAGCTTTTCATTCATCAAAAGAAAATTTGTTCTTTCTTTACCATTCAAAACGGTCGTTTTTGAGAAAATGGTTTCATTTATACGTATTTCTTGCAAGCATAACGTTTTCTCGCTGAAGTCCCGCGATGAGAAATTTCGTTATTCAAGCGACTCGTTTGGTTGTTCCAACGAGGGTTTTTTTGAAAGCCTGTTAGTTTTAATTGTAAATTTGTTTCACTCCTTTCATATGCAAAAGGCAGTTATTGAGAAAATTTCCGTATTCAAACGTATTTCTTGCAAACATAAAATTTTTCATCCGCAGTGCCGGGATTAGAAATTTTGCGATTCAATTGTTGCGTTTAGTTTTTCCTCAGCGGTTTTTTAAAGCTTAAAATTAATTGAATGAATATTTGGTCGCCTCTCTTTCTTTCAAAGCAGCCGCTGTTATAAAAGTTTGGTTAAAATACGTATTTGTTAAACAATAATTTTCCTCCGCAGATTCGGGATGAGAAATTTCGCGAATGAATTGTCGTGTAAGTTTTTCTACCAAGTGCTTTTTTAAAAGCTCTTCATTCATCAAATGAAAATTTGTTCCTTTCTTAACCTTTCAAAACGGTCGTTTTTGAGAAAATGTTATCATTTATACGAATTTCTTGCAAGCATAATGTTTTCCAGCCGCAGTCCCGGGATTAGAAATTTCGTGATTAAAGCGACTCTTTTAGTTGTTCCCCCGAAGGTTTTTTTGAAAGCCAGTAAGTTTTAATTGTAAATTTGTTTGACACTTTTCATTTCCAAACGGCAGTTATTAAGAAAATTTTCGTGTTTAAACGTATTTCTTGCAAACATAAAATTTTTCATCCGCAGTACCGGGATGAGAAATTTTGTGATTCAATTGTGGCGTTGAGTTTTTACCTCAGCGGTTTTTTAAAGCTTAAAATTCATTGAATGAATATTTGGTCGCCTCTCTTCCTTTAAAGGCAGTCGCTGTTATGAAAGTTTCGTTAATATACTTATTTTTTAAACATATAATTTTCCTCCGCAGTCCCGGGATGAAAAATTTCGCGAATCAATTTTCGTGTTTTTCTTCCAAGTGCTTTTTTAAAAGCTTTTCATTCATCAAATGAAAATTTGTTCTTTCTTTACTATTCAAAACGGTCGTTTTTGAGAAAATGGTAACATTTATACGTATTTCTTGCAAGCATAACGTTTTCCAGCCGCAGTCCCGGGATGAGAAATTTCGTGAATCAATTTTCGTGTAAGTTTTTCTTCCAAGTATTTTTCTAAAAGCTTTTCATTCATCAAATGAAAATTTGTTTTTTCTTTGCCAAACCAAACGGTCGTTTTTGAGAAAATGGTATCATTTTTACGTATTTCTTGCAAGCATAAGGTTTTGCAGCCGCAGTCCCGGGATGAGAAATTTCGTGATTCAAGCGACTCGTTTCGTTGTTCCCCCGAGGGTTTTTTTGAAAGCCTATAAGTTTTAATTGTAAATTTGTGTGACTCTTTTCACATCCAAACGCTAGTTATTGAGAAAATTTTCGAATTCATACGTATTTCTTGCAAACAAAATTTTCATCCGCAGTACTGGGATGAGAAATTTTGTGATTTTATTGTTGCGTTTAGTTTTTACCTCAGCGGTTTTTTAAAGCTTAAAATTCATTGAATGAATATTTGGTTGCCTCCCTTCCTTTCAAAGCAGTCGCTGTTATAAAAGTTTCGTTAATATATGTACTTTTTAAACATAATAATTTTCCTCCGCAGTCCCGGGATGAAACATTTCGCGAATCAATTCTTGTCTAAATTTTTCTTCCAAGTGCTTTTATAAAAGCTTTTCATTCATCAAAAGAAAATTTGTTCTTTCTTTACCATTCAAAACGGTCGTTTTTGAGAAAATGGTATCATTTATACGTATTTCTTGCAAGCATTAGGTTTTCTCGCTGAAGTCCCGCGATGAGAAATTTCGTTATTCAAGCGACTCGTTTGGTTGTTCCAACGAGGGTTTCTTTGAAAGCCTGTTAGTTTTAATTGTAAATTTGTTTCACTCCTTTCATATGCAAAAGGCAGTTATTGAGAAAATTTCCGTATTCAAACGTATTTCTTGCAAACATAAAATTTTTCATCCGCAGTACCGGGATGAGAAATTTTGCGATTCAATTGTTGCGTTTAGTTTTTCCTCAGCGGTTTTTTAAAGCTTAAAATTAATTGAATGAATATTTGGTCGCCTCTCTTTCTTTCAAAGCAGCCGCTGTTATAAAAGTTTGGTTAAAATACGTATTTGTTAAACAATAATTTTCCTCCGCAGATTCGGGATGAGAAATTTCGCGAATGAATTGTCGTGTAAGTTTTTCTACCAAGTGCTTTTTTAAAAGCTCTTCATTCATCAAATGAAAATTTGTTCCTTTCTTAACCTTTCAAAACGGTCGTTTTTGAGAAAATGTTATCATTTATACGAATTTCTTGCAAGCATAATGTTTTCCAGCCGCAGTCCCGGGATTAGAAATTTCGTGATTAAAGCGACTCTTTTAGTTGTTCCCCCGAAGGTTTTTTTGAAAGCCTGTAAGTTTTAATTGTAAATTTGTTTGACACTTTTCATTTCCAAACGGCAGTTATTAAGAAAATTTTCGTGTTTAAACGTATTTCTTGCAAACATAAAATTTTTCATCCGCAGTACCGGGATGAGAAATTTTGTGATTCAATTGTGGCGTTGAGTTTTTACCTCAGCGGTTTTTTAAAGCTTAAAATTCATTGAATGAATATTTGGTCGCCTCTCTTCCTTTAAAGGCAGTCGCTTTTATAAAAGTTTCGTTAATATACGGACTTTTTAAACATAATAATTTTCCTCCGCAGTCCCGGGATGAGAAATTTCGTGAATCAATTTTCGTGTAAGTTTTTCTTCCAAGTATTTTTCTAAAAGCTTTTCATTCATCAAATGAAAATTTGTTTTTTCTTTACCAAACCAAACGGTCGTTTTTGAGAAAATGGTATCATTTTTACGTATTTCTTGCAAGCATAACGTTTTCCAGCCGCAGTCCCGGGATGAGAAATTTCGTGATTCAAGCGACTCGTTTCGTTGTTCCCCCGAGGGTTTTTTTGAAAGCCTATAAGTTTTAATTGTAAATTTGTGTGACTCTTTTCACATCCAAACGCTAGTTATTGAGAAAATTTTCGTATTCATACGTATTTCTTGCAAACAAAATTTTCATCCGCAGTACTGGGATGAGAAATTTTGTGATTTTATTGTTGCGTTTAGTTTTTACCTCAGCGGTTTTTTAAAGCTTAAAATTCATTGAATGAATATTGGGTTGCCTCCCTTCCTTTCAAAGCAGTCGCTGTTATAAAAGTTTCGTTAATATACGTACTTTTTAAACAATAATTTTCCTCCGCAGGTCCGCGATGAGTAATTTCGCGAATCAATTTCCGTGTAAGTTTTTCTTCCAAGTATTTTTCTAAAAGCTTTTCATTCATCAAATGAAAATTTGTTCTTTCTTTACCATTCAAAACGGTCGTTTTTGAGAAAATGGTATCATTTATACGTATTTCTTGCAAGCATAACGTTTTCTAGCCGCAGTCCCGGGATTAGAAATTTCGTGATTCAAGCGACTCGTTTAGTTGTTCCCCCGAGGGTTTTTTTTGAAAGCCTGTTAGTTTTAATTGTAAATTTGTGTGACTCTTTTCATTTCCCAACAGCAGTTATTGAGAAAATTTTCGTATTCATACGTTTTTCTTGCAAACTATATTTTTCATCCACAGTACCGGGATGAGAAATTTTGTGATTCAATTGTGGCGTTTAGTTTTTACCTCAGCGGTTTTTTAAAGCTTAAAATTCATTGAATAAATATTTTGTGGCCACTCTTCCTTTAAAGGCAGTCGCTGTTATAAAAGTTTGGTTAATATACTTATTTTTTAAACATAATAATTTTCCTCCGCAGTCCCGGGATGAAAAATTTCGCGAATCAATTCTTGTCTAAATTTTTCTTCCAAGTGCTTTTATAAAAGCTTTTCATTCATCAAAAGAAAATTTGTTCTTTCTTTACCATTCAAAACGGTCGTTTTTGAGAAAATGGTATCATTTATACGTATTTCTTGCAAGCATAACGTTTTCTCGCTGAAGTCCCGCGATGAGAAATTTCGTTATTCAAGCGACTCGTTTGGTTGTTCCAACGAGGGTTTTTTTGAAAGCCTGTTAGTTTTAATTGTAAATTTGTTTCACTCCTTTCATATGCAAAAGGCAGTTATTGAGAAAATTTCCGTATTCAAACGTATTTCTTGCAAACATAAAATTTTTCATCCGCAGTACCGGGATGAGAAATTTTGCGATTCAATTGTTGCGTTTAGTTTTTCCTCAGCGGTTTTTTAAAGCTTAAAATTAATTGAATGAATATTTGGTCGCCTCTCTTTCTTTCAAAGCAGCCGCTGTTATAAAAGTTTGGTTAAAATACGTATTTGTTAAACAATAATTTTCCTCCGCAGATTCGGGATGAGAAATTTCGCGAATGAATTGTCGTGTAAGTTTTTCTACCAAGTGCTTTTTTAAAAGCTCTTCATTCATCAAATGAAAATTTGTTCCTTTCTTAACCTTTCAAAACGGTCGTTTTTGAGAAAATGTTATCATTTATACGAATTTCTTGCAAGCATAATGTTTTCCAGCCGCAGTCCCGGGATTAGAAATTTCGTGATTAAAGCGACTCTTTTAGTTGTTCCCCCGAAGGTTTTTTTGAAAGCCTGTAAGTTTTAATTGTAAATTTGTTTGACACTTTTCATTTCCAAACGGCAGTTATTAAGAAAATTTTCGTGTTTAAACGTATTTCTTGCAAACATAAAATTTTTCATCCGCAGTACCGGATGAGAAATTTTGTGATTCAATTGTGGCGTTGAGTTTTTACCTCAGCGGTTTTTTAAAGCTTAAAATTCATTGAATGAATATTTGGTCGCCTCTCTTCCTTTAAAGGCAGTCGCTTTTATAAAAGTTTCGTTAATATACGTACTTTTTAAACATAATAATTTTCCTCCGCAGTCCGGGATGAGAAATTTCGTGAATCAATTTTCGTGTAAGTTTTTCTTCCAAGTATTTTCTAAAAGCTTTTCATTCATCAAATGAAAATTTGTTTTTTCTTTACCAAACCAAACGGTCGTTTTTGAGAAAATGGTATCATTTTTACGTATTTCTTGCAAGCATAACGTTTTCCAGCCGCAGTCCCGGGATGAGAAATTTCGTGATTCAAGCGACTCGTTTCGTTGTTCCCCGAGGGTTTTTTTGAAAGCCTATAAGTTTTAATTATAAATTTGTGTGACTCTTTTCACATCCAAACGCTAGTTATTGAGAAATTTTCGTATTCATACGTTTTTCTTGCAAACTAAATTTTTCATCCACATACCGGGATGAGAAATTTTGTGATTCAATTGTGGCGTTTAGTTTTTACCTCAGCGGTTTTTTTAAAGCTTAAAATTCATTGAATAAATATTTTGTGGCCACTCTTCCTTTAAAGGCAGTCGCTGTTATAAAAGTTTGGTTAATATACTTATTTTTTAAACATAATAATTTTCCTCCGCAGTCCCGGGATGAAAAATTTCGCGAATCAATTCTTGTCTAAATTTTTCTTCCAAGTGCTTTTATAAAAGCTTTTCATTCATCAAAAGAAAATTTGTTCTTTCTTTACCATTCAAAACGGTCGTTTTTGAGAAAATGGTATCATTTATACGTATTTCTTGCAAGCATAACGTTTTCTCGCTGAAGTCCCGCGATGAGAAATTTCGTTATTCAAGCGACTCGTTTGGTTGTTCCAACGAGGGTTTCTTTGAAAGCCTGTTAGTTTTAATTGTAAATTTGTTTCACTCCTTTCATATGCAAAAGGCAGTTATTGAGAAAATTTCCGTATTCAAACGTATTTCTTGCAAACATAAAATTTTTCATCCGCAGTACCGGGATGAGAAATTTTGCGATTCAATTGTTGCGTTTAGTTTTTCCTCAGCGGTTTTTTAAAGCTTAAAATTAATTGAATGAATATTTGGTCGCCTCTCTTTCTTTCAAAGCAGCCGCTGTTATAAAAGTTTGGTTAAAATACGTATTTGTTAAACAATAATTTTCCTCCGCAGATTCGGGATGAGAAATTTCGCGAATGAATTGTCGTGTAAGTTTTTCTACCAAGTGCTTTTTTAAAAGCTCTTCATTCATCAAATGAAAATTTGTTCCTTTCTTAACCTTTCAAAACGGTCGTTTTTGAGAAAATGTTATCATTTATACGAATTTCTTGCAAGCATAATGTTTTCCAGCCGCAGTCCCGGGATTAGAAATTTCGTTATTAAAGCGACTCTTTTAGTTGTTCCCCCGAAGGTTTTTTTGAAGCCTGTAAGTTTTAATTGTAAATTTGTTTGACACTTTTCATTTCCAAACGGCAGTTATTAAGAAAATTTTCGTGTTTAAACGTATTTCTTGCAAACATAAAATTTTTCATCCGCAGTACCGGGATGAGAAATTTTGTGATTCAATTGTGGCGTTGAGTTTTTACCTCAGCGGTTTTTTAAAGCTTAAAATTCATTGAATGAATATTTGGTCGCCTCTCTTCCTTTAAAGGCAGTCGCTTTTATAAAAGTTTCGTTAATATACGTACTTTTTAAACATAATAATTTTCCTCCGCAGTCCCGGGATGAGAAATTTCGTGAATCAATTTTCGTGTAAGTTTTTCTTCCAAGTATTTTTCTAAAAGCTTTTCATTCATCAAATGAAAATTTGTTTTTTCTTTACCAAACCAAACGGTCGTTTTTGAGAAAATGGTATCATTTTTACGTATTTCTTGCAAGCATAACGTTTTCCAGCCGCAGTCCCGGGATGAGAAATTTCGTGATTCAAGCGACTCGTTTCGTTGTTCCCCCGAGGGTTTTTTTGAAAGCCTAAAAGTTTTAATTGTAAATTTGTGTGACTCTTTTCATATCCAAACGCTAGTTATTGAGAAAATTTTCGTATTCATACGTATTTCTTGCAAACAAAATTTTCATCCGCAGTACTGGGATGAGAAATTTTGTGATTTTATTGTTGCGTTTAGTTTTTACCTCAGCGGTTTTTTAAAGCTTAAAATTCATTGAATGAATATTGGGTTGCCTCCCTTCCTTTCAAAGCAGTCGCTGTTATAAAAGTTTCGTTAATATACGTACTTTTTAAACAATAATTTTCCTCCGCAGGTCCGCGATGAGTAATTTCGCGAATCAATTTCCGTGTAAGTTTTTCTTCCAAGTATTTTTCTAAAAGCTTTTCATTCATCAAATGAAAATTTGTTCTTTCTTTACCATTCAAAACGGTCGTTTTTGAGAAAATGGTATCATTTATACGTATTTCTTGCAAGCATAACGTTTTCTAGCCGCAGTCCCGGGATTAGAAATTTCGTGATTCAAGCGACTCGTTTAGTTGTTCCCCCGAGGGTTTTTTTGAAAGCCTGTTAGTTTTAATTGTAAATTTGTGTGACTCTTTTCATTTCCCAACAGCAGTTATTGAGAAAATTTTCGTATTCATACGTTTTTCTTGCAAACTAAATTTTTCATCCACAGTACCGGGATGAGAAATTTTGTGATTCAATTGTGGCGTTTAGTTTTTACCTCAGCGGTTTTTTAAAGCTTAAAATTCATTGAATAAATATTTTGTGGCCACTCTTCCTTTAAAGGCAGTCGCTGTTATAAAAGTTTGGTTAATATACTTATTTTTTTAAACATAATAATTTTCCTCCGCAGTCCCGGGATGAAAAATTTCGCGAATCAATTCTTGTCTAAATTTTTCTTCCAAGTGCTTTTATAAAAGCTTTTCATTCATCAAAAGAAAATTTGTTCTTTCTTTACCATTCAAAACGGTCGTTTTTGAGAAAATGGTATCATTAATACGTATTTCTTGCAAGCATAACGTTTTCTCGCTGAAGTCCCGCGATGAGAAATTTCGTTATTCAAGCGACTCGTTTGGTTGTTCCAACGAGGGTTTTTTTGAAAGCCTGTTAGTTTTAATTGTAAATTTGTTTCACTCCTTTCATATGCAAAAGGCAGTTATTGAGAAAATTTCCGTATTCAAACGTATTTCTTGCAAACATAAAATTTTTCATCCGCAGTACCGGGATGAGAAATTTTGCGATTCAATTGTTGCGTTTAGTTTTTCCTCAGCGGTTTTTTAAAGCTTAAAATTAATTGAATGAATATTTGGTCGCCTCTCTTTCTTTCAAAGCAGCCGCTGTTATAAAAGTTTGGTTAAAATACGTATTTGTTAAACAATAATTTTCCTCCGCAGATTCGGGATGAGAAATTTGCGAATGAATTGTCGTGTAAGTTTTTCTACCAAGTGCTTTTTTAAAAGCTCTTCATTCATCAAATGAAAATTTGTTCCTTTCTTAACCTTTCAAAACGGTCGTTTTTGAGAAAATGTTATCATTTATACGAATTTCTTGCAAGCATAATGTTTTCCAGCCGCAGTCCCGGGATTAGAAATTTCGTGATTAAAGCGACTCTTTTAGTTGTTCCCCCGAAGGATTTTTTTGAAAGCCTGTAAGTTTTAATTGTAAATTTGTTTGACACTTTTCATTTCCAAACGGCAGTTATTAAGAAAATTTTCGTGTTTAAACGTATTTCTTGCAAACATAAAATTTTTCATCCGCGATACCGGGATGAGAAATTTTGTGATTCAATTGTGGCGTTGAGTTTTTACCTCAGTGGTTTTTTAAAGCTTAAAATTCATTGAATGAATATTTGGTCGCCTCTCTTCCTTTAAAGGCAGTCGCTTTTATAAAAGTTTCGTTAATATACGTACTTTTTAAACATAATAATTTTCCTCCGCAGTCCCGGGATGAGAAATTTCGTGAATCAATTTTCGTGTAAGTTTTTCTTCCAAGTATTTTTCTAAAAGCTTTTCATTCATCAAATGAAAATTTGTTTTTTCTTTACCAAACCAAACGGTCGTTTTTGAGAAAATGGTATCATTTTTACGTATTTCTTGCAAGCATAACGTTTTCCAGCCGCAGTCCCGGGATGAGAAATTTCGTGATTCAAGCGACTCGTTTCGTTGTTCCCCCGAGGGTTTTTTTGAAAGCCTATAAGTTTTAATTGTAAATTTGTGTGACTCTTTTCACATCCAAACGCTAGTTATTGAGAAAATTTTCGTATTCATACGTATTTCTTGCAAACAAAATTTTCATCCGCAGTACTGGGATGAGAAATTTTGTGATTTTATTGTTGCGTTTGGTTTTTACCTCAGCGGTTTTTTAAAGCTTAAAATTCATTGAATGAATATTTGGTTGCCTCCCTTCCTTTCAAAGCAGTCGCTGTTATAAAAGTTTCGTTAATATACGTACTTTTTAAACAATAATTTTCCTCCGCAGGTCCGCGATGAATAATTTCGCGAATCAATTTCCGTGTAAGTTTTTCTTCCAAGTATTTTTCTAAAAGCTTTTCATTCATCAAATGAAAATTTGTTCTTTCTTTACCATTCAAAACGGTCGTTTTTGAGAAAATGGTATCATTTATACGTATTTCTTGAAAGCATAACGTTTTCTAGCCGCAGTCCCGGGATTAGAAATTTCGTGATTCAAGCGACTCGTTTAGTTGTTCCCCCGAGGGTTTTTTTGAAAGCCTGTTAGTTTTAATTGTAAATTTGTGTGACTCTTTTCATTTCCCAACGGCAGTTATTGAGAAAATTTTCGTATTAATACGTTTTTCTTGCAAACTAAATTTTTCATCCACAGTACCGGGATGAGAAATTTTGTGATTCAATTGTGGCGTTTAGTTTTTACCTCAGCGGTTTTTTAAAGCTTAAAATTCATTGAATAAATATTTTGTGGCCACTCTTCCTTTAAAGGCAGTCGCTGTTATAAAAGTTTGGTTAATATACTTATTTTTTAAACATAATAATTTTCCTCCGCAGTCCCGGGATGAAAAATTTCGCGAATCAATTCTTGTCTAAATTTTTCTTCCAAGTGCTTTTATAAAAGCTTTTCATGCATCAAAAGAAAATTTGTTCTTTCTTTACCATTCAAAACGGTCGTTTTTGAGAAAATGGTATCATTTATACGTATTTCTTGCAAGCATAACGTTTTCTCGCTGAAGTCCCGCGATGAAAAATTTCGTTATTCAAGCGACTCGTTTGGTTGTTCCAACGAGGGTTTTTTTGAAAGCCTGTTAGTTTTAATTGTAAATTTGTTTCACTCCTTTCATATGCAAAAGGCAGTTATTGAGAAAATTTCCGTATTCAAACGTATTTCTTGCAAACATAAAATTTTTCATCCGCAGTACCGGGATGAGAAATTTTGCGATTCAATTGTTGCGTTTAGTTTTTCCTCAGCGGTTTTTTAAAGCTTAAAATTAATTGAATGAATATTTGGTCGCCTCTCTTTCTTTCAAAGCAGCCGCTGTTATAAAAGTTTGGTTAAAATACGTATTTGTTAAACAATAATTTTCCTCCGCAGATTCGGGATGAGAAATTTCGCGAATGAATTGTCGTGTAAGTTTTTCTACCAAGTGCTTTTTTAAAAGCTCTTCATTCATCAAATGAAAATTTGTTCCTTTCTTAACCTTTCAAAACGGTCGTTTTTGAGAAAATGTTATCATTTATACGAATTTCTTGCAAGCATAATGTTTTCCAGCCGCAGTCCCGGGATTAGAAATTTCGTGATTAAAGCGACTCTTTTAGTTGTTCCCCCGAAGGTTTTTTTGAAAGACTGTAAGTTTTAATTTTAAATTTGTTTGACACTTTTCATTTCCAAACGGCAGTTATTAAGAAAATTTTCGTGTTTAAACGTATTTCTTGCAAACATAAAATTTTTCATCCGCAGTACCGGGATGAGAAATTTTGTGATTCAATTGTGGCGTTGAGTTTTTACCTCAGCGGTTTTTTAAAGCTTAAAATTCATTGAATGAATATTTGGTCGCCTCTCTTCCTTTAAAGGCAGTCGCTGTTATGAAAGTTTCGTTAATATACTTATTTTTTAAACATATAATTTTCCTCCGCAGTCCCGGGATGAAAAATTTCGCGAATCAATTTTCGTGTTTTTCTTCCAAGTGCTTTTTTAAAAGCTTTTCATTCATCAAATGAAAATTTGTTCTTTCTTTACTATTCAAAACGGTCGTTTTTGAGAAAATGGTAACATTTATACGTATTTCTTGCAAGCATAACGTTTTCCAGCCGCAGTCCCGGGATGAGAAATTTCGTGAATCAATTTTCGTGTAAGTTTTTCTTCCAAGTATTTTTCTAAAAGCTTTTCATTCATCAAATGAAAATTTGTTTTTTCTTTGCCAAACCAAACGGTCGTTTTTGAGAAAATGGTATCATTTTTACGTATTTCTTGCAAGCATAACGTTTTCCAGCCGCAGTCCCGGGATGAGAAATTTCGTGATTCAAGCGACTCGTTTCGTTGTTCCCCCGTGGGTTTTTTTGAAAGCCTATTCGTTTTAATTGTAAATTTGTGTGACTCTTTTCACATCCAAACGCTAGTTATTGAGAAAATTTTCGTATTCATACGTATTTCTTGCAAACAAAATTTTCATCCGCAGTACTGGGATGGGAAATTTTGTGATTTTATTGTTGCGTTTAGTTTTTACCTCAGCGGTTTTTTAAAGCTTAAAATTCATTGAATGAATATTTGGTTGCCTCCCTTCCTTTCAAAGCAGTTGCTGTTATAAAAGTTTCGTTAATATACGTACTTTTTAAACAATAATTTTCCTCCGCAGGTCCGCGATGAGTAATTTCGCGAATCAATTTCCGTGTAAGTTTTTCTTCCAAGTATTTTTCTAAAAGCTTTTCATTCATCAAATGAAAATTTGTTCTTTCTTTACCATTCAAAACGGTCGTTTTTGAGAAAATGGTATCATTTATACGTATTTCTTGCAAGCATAACGTTTTCTAGCCGCAGTCCCGGGATTAGAAATTTCGTGATTCAAGCGACTCGTTTAGTTGTTCCCCCGAGGGTTTTTTTGAAAGCCTGTTAGTTTTAATTGTAAATTTGTGTGACTCTTTTCATTTCCCAACGGCAGTTATTGAGAAAATTTTCGTATTAATACGTTTTTCTTGCAAACTAAATTTTTCATCCACAGTACCGGGATGAGAAATTTTGTGATTCAATTGTGGCGTTTAGTTTTTACCTCAGCGGTTTTTTAAAGCTTAAAATTCATTGAATAAATATTTTGTGGCCACTCTTCCTTTAAAGGCAGTCGCTGTTATAAAAGTTTGGTTAATATACTTATTTTTTAAACATAATAATTTTCCTCCGCAGTCCCGGGATGAAAAATTTCGCGAATCAATTCTTGTCTAAATTTTTCTTCCAAGTGCTTTTATAAAAGCTTTTCATGCATCAAAAGAAAATTTGTTCTATCTTTACCATTCAAAACGGTCGTTTTTGAGAAAATGGTATCATTTATACGTATTTCTTGCAAGCATAACGTTTTCTCGCTGAAGTCCCGCGATGAAAAATTTCGTTATTCAAGCGACTCGTTTGGTTGTTCCAACGAGGGTTTTTTTGAAAGCCTGTTAGTTTTAATTGTAAATTTGTTTCACTCCTTTCATATGCAAAAGGCAGTTATTGAGAAAATTTCCGTGTTCAAACGTATTTCTTGCAAACATAAAATTTTTCATCCGCAGTACCGGGATGAGAAATTTTGCGATTCAATTGTGGCGTTGAGTTTTTACCTCAGCGGTTTTTTAAATCTTAAAATTCATTGAATGAATATTTGGTCGCCTCTCTTCCTTTAAAGGCGGTCGCTGTTATGAAAGTTTCGTTAATATACTTATTTTTTAAACATATAATTTTCCTCCGCAGTCCCGGGATGAAAAATTTCGCGAATCAATTTTCGTGTTTTTCTTCCAAGTGCTTTTTTAAAAGCTTTTCATTCATCAAATGAAAATTTGTTCTTTCTTTACTATTCAAAACGGTCGTTTTTGAGAAAATGGTAACATTTATACGTATTTCTTGCAAGCATAACGTTTTCCAGCCGCAGTCCCGGGATGAGAAATTTCGTGAATCAATTTTCGTGTAAGTTTTTCTTCCAAGTATTTTTCTAAAAGCTTTTCATTCATCAAATGAAAATTTGTTTTTTCTTTGCCAAACCAAACGGTCGTTTTTGAGAAAATGGTATCATTTTTACGTATTTCTTGCAAGCATAACGTTTTCCAGCCGCAGTCCCGGGATGAGAAATTTCGTGATTCAAGCGACTCGTTTCGTTGTTCCCCCGAGGGTTTTTTTGAAAGCCTATTAGTTTTAATTGTAAATTTGTGTGACTCTTTTCACATCCAAACGCTAGTTATTGAAAAAATTTTCGTATTCATACGTATTTCTTGCAAACAAAATTTTCATCCGCAGTACTGGGATGGGAAATTTTGTGATTTTATTGTTGCGTTTAGTTTTTACCTCAGCGGTTTTTTAAAGCTTAAAATTCATTGAATGAATATTTGGTTGCCTCCCTTCCTTTCAAAGCAGTCGCTGTTATAAAAGTTTCGTTAATATACGTACTTTTTAAACAATAATTTTCCTCCGCAGGTCCGCGATGAGTAATTTCGCGAATCAATTTCCGTGTAAGTTTTTCTTCCAAGTATTTTTCTAAAAGCTTTTCATTCATCAAATGAAAATTTGTTCTTTCTTTACCATTCAAAATGGTCGTTTTTGAGAAAATGGTATCATTTATACGTATTTCTTGCAAGCATAACGTTTTCTAGCCGCAGTCCCGGGATTAGAAATTTCGTGATTCAAGCGACTCGTTTAGTTGTTCCCCCGAGGGTTTTTTTGAAAGCCTGTTAGTTTTAATTGTAAATTTGTGTGACTCTTTTCATTTCCCAACGGCAGTTATTGAGAAAATTTTCGTATTAATACGTTTTTCTTGCAAACTAAATTTTTCATCCACAGTACCGGGATGAGAAATTTTGTGATTCAATTGTGGCGTTTAGTTTTTACCTCAGCGGTTTTTTAAAGCTTAAAATTCATTGAATAAATATTTTGTGGCCACTTTTCCTTTAAAGGCAGTCGCTGTTATAAAAGTTTGGTTAATATACTTATTTTTTAAACATAATAATTTTCCTCCGCAGTCCCGGGATGAAAAATTTCGCGAATCAATTCTTGTCTAAATTTTTCTTCCAAGTGCTTTTATAAAAGCTTTTCATGCATCAAAAGAAAATTTGTTCTTTCTTTACCATTCAAAACGGTCGTTTTTGAGAAAATGGTATCATTTATACGTATTTCTTGCAAGCATAACGTTTTCTCGCTGAAGTCCCGCGATGAAAAATTTCGTTATTCAAGCGACTCGTTTGGTTGTTCCAACGAGGGTTTTTTTGAAAGCCTGTTAGTTTTAATTGTAAATTTGTTTCACTCCTTTCATATGCAAAAGGCAGTTATTGAGAAAATTTCCGTATTCAAACGTATTTCTTGCAAACATAAAATTTTTCATCCGCAGTACCGGGATGAGAAATTTTGCGATTCAATTGTTGCGTTTAGTTTTTCCTCAGCGGTTTTTTAAAGCTTAAAATTAATTGAATGAATATTTGGTCGCCTCTCTTTCTTTCAAAGCAGCCGCTGTTATAAAAGTTTGGTTAAAATACGTATTTGTTAAACAATAATTTTCCTCCGCAGATTCGGGATGAGAAATTTCGCGAATGAATTGTCGTGTAAGTTTTTCTACCAAGTGCTTTTTTAAAAGCTCTTCATTCATCAAATGAAAATTTGTTCCTTTCTTAACCTCTCAAAACGGTCGTTTTTGAGAAAATGTTATCATTTATACGAATTTCTTGCAAGCATAATGTTTTCCAGCCGCAGTCCCGGGATTAGAAATTTCGTGATTAAAGCGACTCTTTTAGTTGTTCCCCCGAAGGTTTTTTTGAAAGACTAAGTTTTAATTTTAAATTTGTTTGACACTTTTCATTTCCAAACGGCAGTTATTAAGAAAATTTTCGTGTTTAAACGTATTTCTTGCAAACATAAAATTTTTCATCCGCAGTACCGGGATGAGAAATTTTGTGATTCAATTGTGGCGTTGAGTTTTTACCTCAGCGGTTTTTTAAAGCTTAAAATTCATTGAATGAATATTTGGTCGCCTCTCTTCCTTTAAAGGCAGTCGCTGTTATGAAAGTTTCGTTAATATACTTATTTTTTAAACATATAATTTTCCTCCGCAGTCCCGGGATGAAAAATTTCGCGAATCAATTTTCGTGTTTTTCTTCCAAGTGCTTTTTTAAAAGCTTTTCATTCATCAAATGAAAATTTGTTCTTTCTTTACTATTCAAAACGGTCGTTTTTGAGAAAATGGTAACATTTATACGTATTTCTTGCAAGCATAACGTTTTCCAGCCGCAGTCCCGGGATGAGAAATTTCGTGAATCAATTTTCGTGTAAGTTTTTCTTCCAAGTATTTTTCTAAAAGCTTTTCATTCATCAAATGAAAATTTGTTTTTTCTTTGCCAAACCAAACGGTCGTTTTTGAGAAAATGGTATCATTTTTACGTATTTCTTGCAAGCATAACGTTTTCCAGCCGCAGTCCCGGGATGAGAAATTTCGTGATTCAAGCGACTCGTTTCGTTGTTCCCCCGAGGGTTTTTTTGAAAGCCTATTAGTTTTAATTGTAAATTTGTGTGACTCTTTTCACATCCAAACGCTAGTTATTGAGAAAATTTTCGTATTCATACGTATTTCTTGCAAACAAAATTTTCATCCGCAGTACTGGGATGGGAAATTTTGTGATTTTATTGTTGCGTTTAGTTTTTACCTCAGCGGTTTTTTAAAGCTTAAAATTCATTGAATGAATATTTGGTTGCCTCCCTTCCTTTCAAAGCAGTCGCTGTTATAAAAGTTTCGTTAATATACGTACTTTTTAAACAATAATTTTCCTCCGCAGGTCCGCGATGAGTAATTTCGCGAATCAATTTCCGTGTAAGTTTTTCTTCCAAGTATTTTTCTAAAAGCTTTTCATTCATCAAATGAAAATTTGTTCTTTCTTTACCATTCAAAACGGTCGTTTTTGAGAAAATGGTATCATTTATACGTATTTCTTGCAAGCATAACGTTTTCTAGCCGCAGTCCCGGGATTAGAAATTTCGTGATTCAAGCGACTCGTTTAGTTGTTCCCTCGAGGGTTTTTTTGAAAGCCTGTTAGTTTTAATTGTAAATTTGTGTGACTCTTTTCATTTCCCAACGGCAGTTATTGAGAAAATTTTCGTATTAATACGTTTTTCTTGCAAACTAAATTTTTCATCCACAGTACCGGGATGAGAAATTTTGTGATTCAATTGTGGCGTTTAGTTTTTACCTCAGCGGTTTTTTAAAGCTTAAAATTCATTGAATAAATATTTTGTGGCCACTCTTCCTTTAAAGGCAGTCGCTGTTATAAAAGTTTGGTTAATATACTTATTTTTTAAACATAATAATTTTCCTCCGCAGTCCCGGGATGAAAAATTTCGCGAATCAATTCTTGTCTAAATTTTTCTTCCAAGTACTTTTATAAAAGCTTTTCATGCATCAAAAGAAAATTTGTTCTTTCTTTACCATTCAAAACGGTCGTTTTTGAGAAAATGGTATCATTTATACGTATTTCTTGCAAGCATAACGTTTTCTCGCTGAAGTCCCGCGATGAGAAATTTCGTTATTCAAGCGACTCGTTTGGTTGTTCCAACGAGGGTTTTTTTGAAAGCCTGTTAGTTTTAATTGTAAATTTGTTTCACTCCTTTCATATGCAAAAGGCAGTTATTGAGAAAATTTCCGTATTCAAACGTATTTCTTGCAAACATAAAATTTTTCATCCGCAGTACCGGGATGAGAAATTTTGCGATTCAATTGTTGCGTTTAGTTTTTCCTCAGCGGTTTTTTAAAGCTTAAAATTAATCGAATGAATATTTGGTCGCCTCTCTTTCTTTCAAAGCAGCCGCTGTTATAAAAGTTTGGTTAAAATACGTATTTGTTAAACAATAATTTTCCTCCGCAGATTCGGGATGAGAAATTTCGCGAATGAATTGTCGTGTAAGTTTTTCTACCAAGTGCTTTTTTAAAAGCTCTTCATTCATCAAATGAAAATTTGTTCCTTTCTTAACCTTTCAAAACGGTCGTTTTTGAGAAAATGTTATCATTTATACGAATTTCTTGCAAGCATAATGTTTTCCAGCCGCAGTCCCGGGATTAGAAATTTCGTGATTAAAGCGACTCTTTTAGTTGTTCCCCCGAAGGTTTCTTTGAAAGACTGTAAGTTTTAATTTTAAATTTGTTTCACTCCTTTCATATGCAAAAGGCAGTTATTGAGAAAATTTCCGTATTCAAACGTATTTCTTGCAAACATAAAATTTTTCATCCGCAGTACCGGGATGAGAAATTTTGCGATTCAATTGTTGCGTTTAGTTTTTCCTCAGCGGTTTTTTAAAGCTTAAAATTAATTGAATGAATATTTGGTCGCCTCTCTTTCTTTCAAAGCAGCCGCTGTTATAAAAGTTTGGTTAAAATACGTATTTGTTAAACAATAATTTTCCTCCGCAGATTCGGGATGAGAAATTTCGCGAATGAATTGTCGTGTAAGTTTTTCTACCAAGTGCTTTTTTAAAAGCTCTTCATTCATCAAATGAAAATTTGTTCCTTTCTTAACCTTTCAAAACGGTCGTTTTTGAGAAAATGTTATCATTTATACGAATTTCTTGCAAGCATAATGTTTTCCAGCCGCAGTCCCGGGATTAGAAATTTCGTGATTAAAGCGACTCTTTTAGTTGTTCCCCCGAAGGTTTTTTTGAAAGACTGTAAGTTTTAATTTTAAATTTGTTTGACACTTTTCATTTCCAAACGGCAGTTATTAAGAAAATTTTCGTGTTTAAACGTATTTCTTGCAAACATAAAATTTTTCCTCCGCAGTACCGGGATGAGAAATTTTGTGATTCAATTGTGGCGTTGAGTTTTTACCTCAGCGGTTTTTTAAAGCTTAAAATTCATTGAATGAATATTTGGTCGCCTCTCTTCCTTTAAAGGCAGTCGCTGTTATGAAAGTTTCGTTAATATACTTATTTTTTAAACATATAATTTTCCTCCGCAGTCCCGGGATGAAAAATTTCGCGAATCAATTTTCGTGTTTTTCTTCCAAGTGCTTTTTTAAAAGCTTTTCATTCATCAAATGAAAATTTGTTCTTTCTTTACTATTCAAAACGGTCGTTTTTGAGAAAATGGTAACATTTATACGTATTTCTTGCAAGCATAACGTTTTCCAGCCGCAGTCCCGGGATGAGAAATTTCGTGAATCAATTTTCGTGTAAGTTTTTCTTCCAAGTATTTTTCTAAAAGATTTTCATTCATCAAATGAAAATTTGTTTTTTCTTTGCCAAACCAAACGGTCGTTTTTGAGAAAATGGTATCATTTTTACGTATTTCTTGCAAGCATAACGTTTTCCAGCCGCAGTCCCGGGATGAGAAATTTCGTGATTCAAGCGACTCGTTTCGTTGTTCCCCCGAGGGTTTTTTTGAAAGCCTATTAGTTTTAATTGTAAATTTGTGTGACTCTTTTCACATCCAAACGCTAGTTATTGAGAAAATTTTCGTATTCATACGTATTTCTTGCAAACAAAATTTTCATCCGCAGTACTGGGATGGGAAATTTTGTGATTTTATTGTTGCGTTTAGTTTTTACCTCAGCGGTTTTTTAAAGCTTAAAATTCATTGAATGAATATTTGGTTGCCTCCCTTCCTTTCAAAGCAGTCGCTGTTATAAAAGTTTCGTTAATATACGTACTTTTTAAACAATAATTTTCCTCCGCAGGTCCGCGATGAGTAATTTCGCGAATCAATTTCCGTGTAAGTTTTTCTTCCAAGTATTTTTCTAAAAGCTTTTCATTCATCAAATGAAAATTTGTTCTTTCTTTACCATTCAAAACGGTCGTTTTTGAGAAAATGGTATCATTTATACGTATTTCTTGCAAGCATAACGTTTTCTAGCCGCAGTCCCGGGATTAGAAATTTCGTGATTCAAGCGACTCGTTTAGTTGTTCCCCCGAGGGTTTTTTTGAAAGCCTGTTAGTTTTAATTGTAAATTTGTGTGACTCTTTTCATTTCCCAACGGCAGTTATTGAGAAAATTTTCGTATTAATACGTTTTTCTTGCAAACTAAATTTTTCATCCACAGTACCGGGATGAGAAATTTTGTGATTCAATTGTGGCGTTTAGTTTTTACCTCAGCGGTTTTTTAAAGCTTAAAATTCATTGAATAAATATTTTGTGGCCACTCTTCCTTTAAAGGCAGTCGCTGTTATAAAAGTTTGGTTAATATACTTATTTTTTAAACATAATAATTTTCCTCCGCAGTCCCGGGATGAAAAATTTCGCGAATCAATTCTTGTCTAAATTTTTCTTCCAAGTGCTTTTATAAAAGCTTTTCATGCATCAAAAGAAAATTTGTTCTTTCTTTACCATTCAAAACGGTCGTTTTTGAGAAAATGGTATCATTTATACGTATTTCTTGCAAGCATAACGTTTTCTCGCTGAAGTCCCGCGATGAGAAATTTCGTTATTCAAGCGACTCGTTTGGTTGTTCCAACGAGGGTTTTTTTGAAAGCCTGTTAGTTTTAATTGTAAATTTGTTTCACTCCTTTCATATGCAAAAGGCAGTTATTGAGAAAATTTCCGTATTCAAACATATTTCTTGCAAACATAAAATTTTTCATCCGCAGTACCGGGATGAGAAATTTTGCGATTCAATTGTTGCGTTTAGTTTTTCCTCAGCGGTTTTTTAAAGCTTAAAATTAATCGAATGAATATTTGGTCGCCTCTCTTTCTTTCAAAGCAGCCGCTGTTATAAAAGTTTGGTTAAAATACGTATTTGTTAAACAATAATTTTCCTCCGCAGATTCGGGATGAGAAATTTCGCGAATGAATTGTCGTGTAAGTTTTTCTACCAAGTGCTTTTTTAAAAGCTCTTCATTCATCAAATGAAAATTTGTTCCTTTCTTAACCTTTCAAAACGGTCGTTTTTGAGAAAATGTTATCATTTATACGAATTTCTTGCAAGCATAATGTTTTCCAGCCGCAGTCCCGGGATTAGAAATTTCGTGATTAAAGCGACTCTTTTAGTTGTTCCCCCGAAGGTTTCTTTGAAAGACTGTAAGTTTTAATTTTAAATTTGTTTGACACTTTTCATTTCCAAACGGCAGTTATTAAGAAAATTTTCGTGTTTAAACGTATTTCTTGCAAACATAAAATTTTTCATCCGCAGTACCGGGATGAGAAATTTTGTGATTCAATTGTGGCGTTGAGTTTTTACCTCAGCGGTTTTTTAAAGCTTAAAATTCATTGAATGAATATTTGGTCGCCTCTCTTCCTTTAAAGGCAGTCGCTGTTATGAAAGTTTCGTTAATATACTTATTTTTTAAACATATAATTTTCCTCCGCAGTCCCGGGATGAAAAATTTCGCGAATCAATTTTCGTGTTTTTCTTCCAAGTGCTTTTTTAAAAGCTTTTCATTCATCAAATGAAAATTTGTTCTTTCTTTACTATTCAAAACGGTCGTTTTTGAGAAAATGGTAACATTTATACGTATTTCTTGCAAGCATAACGTTTTCCAGCCGCAGTCCCGGGATGAGAAATTTCGTGAATCAATTTTCGTGTAAGTTTTTCTTCCAAGTATTTTTCTAAAAGCTTTTCATTCCTCAAATGAAAATTTGTTTTTTCTTTGCCAAACCAAACGGTCGTTTTTGAGAAAATGGTATCATTTTTACGTATTTCTTGCAAGCATAACGTTTTCCAGCCGCAGTCCCGGGATGAGAAATTTCGTGATTAAAGCGACTCGTTTAGTTGTTTCCCCGAGGGTTTTTTTGAAAGCCTGTTAGTTTTAATTGTAAATTTGTGTGACTTTTTTCATTTCCCAACGGCAGTTATTGAGAAAATTTTCGTATTCATACGTTTTTCTTGCAAACTAAATTTTTCATCCACATTACCGGGATGAGAAATTTTGTGATTCAATTGTGGCGTTTAGTTTTTACCTCAGCGGTTTTTTAAAGCTTAAAATTCATTGAATAAATATTTTGTGGCCACTCTTCCTTTAAAGGCAGTCGCTGTTATAAAAGTTTGGTTAATATACTTATTTTTTAAACATAATAATTTTCCTCCGCAGTCCCGGGATGAGAAATTTCGTGAATCAATTTTCGTGTAAGTTTTTCTTCCAAGTATTATTCTAAAAGCTTTTCATTCATTAAATGAAAATTTGTTTTTTCTTTACCAAACCAAACGGTCGTTTTTGAGAAAATGGTATCATTTTTACGTATTTCTTGCAAGCATAACGTTTTCCAGCCGCAGTCCCGGGATGAGAAATTTCGTGATTCAAGCGACTCGTTTCGTTGTTCCCCCGAGGGTTTTTTTGAAAGCCTATAAGTTTTAATTGTAAATTTGTGTGACTCTTTTCACATCCAAACGCTAGTTATTGAGAAAATTTTCGTATTCATACGTATTTCTTGCAAACAAAATTTTCATCCGCAGTACTGGGATGAGAAATTTTGTGATTTTATTGTTGCGTTTAGTTTTTACCTCAGCGGTTTTTTAAAGCTTAAAATTCATTGAATGAATATTTGGTTGCCTCCCTTCCTTTCAAAGCAGTCGCTGTCATAAAAGTTTCGTTAATATACGTACTTTTTAAACATAATAATTTTCCTCCGCAGTCCCGGGATGAAAAATTTTGCGAATCAATTCTTGTCTAAATTTTTCTTCCAAGTGCTTTTATAAAAGCTTTTCATTCATCAAAAGAAAATTTGTTCTTTCTTTACCATTCAAAACGGTCGTTTTTGAGAAAATGATATCATTTATACGTATTTCTTGCAAGCATAACGTTTTCTCGCTGAAGTCCCGCGATGAGAAATTTCGTTATTCAAGCGACTCAATTGGTTGTTCCAACGAGGGTTTTTTTGAAAGCCTGTTAGTTTTAATTGTAAATTTGTTTCACTCCTTTCATATCCAAAAGGCAGTTATTGAGAAAATTTCCGTATTCAAACGTATTTCTTGCAAACATAAAATTTTTCATCCGCAGTACCGGGATGAGAAATTTTGCGATTCAATTGTTGCGTTTAGTTTTTCCTCAGCGGTTTTTTAAAGCTTAAAATTAATTGAATGAATATTTGGTCGCCTCTCTTTCTTTCAAAGCAGCCGCTGTTATAAAAGTTTGGTTAAAATACGTATTTGTTAAACAATAATTTTCCTCCGCAGATTCGGGATGAGAAATTTCGCGAATGAATTGTCGTGTAAGTTTTTCTACCAAGTGCTTTTTTAAAAGCTCTTCATTCATCAAATGAAAATTTGTTCCTTTCTTAACCTTTCAAAACGGTCGTTTTTGAGAAAATGTTATCATTTATACGAATTTGTAGCAAGCATAATGTTTTCCAGCCGCAGTCCCGGGATTAGAAATTTCGTGATTAAAGCGACTCTTTTAGTTGTTCCCCCGAAGGTTTTTTTGAAAGCCTGTAAGTTTTAATTTTAAATTTGTTTGACACTTTTCATTTCCAAACGGCAGTTAATAAGAAAATTTTCGTGTTTAAACGTATTTCTTGCAAACATAAAATTTTTCATCCGCAGTACCGGGATGAGAAATTTTGTGATTCAATTGTGGCGTTTAGTTTTTACCTCAGCGGTTTTTTAAAGCTTAAAATTCATTGAATGAATATTTGGTCGCCTCTCTTCCTTTAAAGGCAGTCGCTGTTATGAAAGTTTCGTTAATATACTTATTTTTTAAACATATAATTTTCCTCCGCAGTCCCGGGATGAAAAATTTCGCGAATCAATTTTCGTGTTTTTCTTCCAAGTGCTTTTTTAAAAGCTTTTCATTCATCAAATGAAAATTTGTTCTTTCTTTACTATTCAAAACGGTCGTTTTTGAGAAAATGGTAAAATTTATACGTATTTCTTGCAAGCATAACGTTTTCCAGCCGCAGTCCCGGGATGAGAAATTTCGTGAATCAATTTTCGTGTAAGTTTTTCTTCCAAGTATTTTTCTAAAAGCTTTTCATTCATCAAATGAAAATTTGTTTTTTCTTTACCAAACCAAACGGTCGTTTTTGAGAAAATGGTATCATTTTTACGTATTTCTTGCAAGCATAACGTTTTCCAGCCGCAGTCCCGGGATGAGAAATTTCGTGATTCAAGCGACTCGTTTCGTTGTTCCCCCGAGGGTTTTTTTGAAAGCCTATTAGTTTTAATTGTAAATTTGTGTGACTCTTTTCACATCCAAACGCTAGTTATTGAGAAAATTTTCGTATTCATACGTATTTCTTGCAAACAAAATTTTCATCCGCAGTACTGGGATGAGAAATTTTGTGATTTTATTGTTGCGTTTAGTTTTTATCTCAGCGGTTTTTTAAAGCTTAAAATTCATTGAATGAATATTTGGTTGCCTCCCTTCCTTTCAAAGCAGTCGCTGTTATAAAAGTTTCGTTAATATACGTACTTTTTAAACATAATAATTTTCCTCCGCAGGCCCGCGATGAGTAATTTCGCGAATCAATTTCCGTGTAAGTTTTTCTTCCAAGTATTTTTCTAAAAGCTTTTCATTCATCAAATGAAAATTTGTTCTTTCTTTACCATTCAAAACGGTCGTTTTTGAGAAAATGGTATCATTTATACGTATTTCTTGCAAGCATAACGTTTTCTAGCCGCAGTCCCGGGATTAGAAATTTCGTGATTCAAGCGACTCGTTTAGTTGTTCCCCCGAGGGTTTTTTTGAAAGCCTGTTAGTTTTAATTGTAAATTTGTGTGACTTTTTTCATTTCCCAACGGCAGTTATTGAGGAAATTTTCGTATTCATACGTTTTTCTTGCAAACAAAATTTTTCATCCACAGTACCGGGATGAGAAATTTTGTGATTCAATTGTGGCGTTTAGTTTTTACCTCAGCGGTTTTTTAAAGCTTAAAATTCATTGAATAAATATTTTGTGGCCACTCTTCCTTTAAAGGCAGTCGCTGTTATAAAAGTTTGGTTAATATACTTATTTTTTAAACATAAGAATTTTCCTCCGCAGTCCCGGGATGAAAAATTTCGCGAATCAATTCTTGTCTAAATTTTTCTTCCAAGTGCTTTTATAAAAGCTTTTCATTCATCAAAAGAAAATTTGTTCTTTCTTTACCATTCAAAACGGTCGTTTTTAAGAAAATGGTATCATTTATACGTATTTCTTGCAAGCATAACGTTTTCTCGCTGAATTCCCGTGTTGAGAAATTTCGTGATTCAAGCGACTCGTTTGGTTGTTCCAACGAGGGTTTTTTTTAAAGCCTGTTAGTTTTAATTGTAAATTTGTTTCACTCCTTTCATATGCAAAGGGCAGTTATTGAGAAAATTTCCGTATTCAAACGTATTTCTTGCAAACATAAAATTTTTCATCCGCAGTACCGGGATGAGAAATTTTGCGATTCAATTGTTGCGTTTAGTTTTTCCTCTGCGGTTTTTTAAAGCTTAAAATTAATTAAATGAATATTTGGTCGCCTCTCTTTCTTTCAAAGCAGCCGCTGTTATAAAAGTTTGGTTAAAATACGTATTTGTTAAACAATAATTTTCCTCCGCAGATTCGGGATGAGAAATTTCGCGAATGAATTGTCGTGTAAGTTTTTCTACCAAGTGCTTTTTTAAAAGCTCTTCATTCATCAAATGAAAATTTGTTCCTTTCTTAACCTTTCAAAACGGTCGTTTTTGAGAAAATGTTAAACATTTATACGAATTTCTTGCAAGCATAATGTTTTCCAGCCGCAGTCCCGGGATTAGAAATTTCGTGATTAAAGCGACTCTTTTAGTTGTTCCCCCGAAGGTTTTTTTGAAAGCCTGTAAGTTTTAATTGTAAATTTGTTTGACACTTTTCATTTCCAAACGGCAGTTATTAAAAAAATTTTCGTGTTTAAACGTATTTCTTGCAAACATAAAATTTTTCATCCGCAGTACCGGGATGAGAAATTTTGTGATTCAATTGTGGCGTTTAGTTTTTACCTCAGCGGTTTTTTAAAGCTTAAAATTCATTGAATGAATATTTGGTCGCCTCTCTTCCTTTAAAGGCAGTCGCTGTTATGAAAGTTTCGTTAATATACTTATTTTTTAAACATAAAATTTTCCTCCGCAGTCCCGGGATGAAAAAATTCGCGAATCAATTTTCGTGTTTTTCTTCCAAGTGCTTTTTTAAAAGCTTTTCATTCATCAAATGAAAATTTGTTCTTTCTTTACTATTCAAAACGGTCGTTTTTGAGAAAATGGTAACATTTATACGTATTTCTTGCAAGCATAACGTTTTCCAGCCGCAGTCCCTGAATGAGAAATTTCGTGATTCAAGCGACTCGTTTCGTTGTTCCCCCGAGGGTTTTTTTGAAAGCCCATTAGTTTTTATTGTAAATTTGTGTGACTCTTTTCACTTCCAAACGGCAGTTATTGAGAAAAGTTTCGTATTCATACGTATTTCTGGCAAACAAAATTTTCATCCGCAGTACCGGGATGAGAAATTTTGTGATCTAATTGTTGCGTTTAGTTTTTACCTCAGCGGTTTTTTAAAGCTTAAAATTCATTGAATGAATATTTGGTGGCCTCCCTTCCTTTCAAAGCAGTCGCTGTTATAAAAGTTTCGTTAATATACGTACTTTTTAAACATAATAATTTTCCTCCGTAGGCCCGTGATGAGAAATTTCGCGAATCAATTTCCGTGTAAGTTTTTCTTCGAAGTGCTTTTTTAAAGGCTCTTTATTCATCAAATGAAAATTTGTTCCTTTCCTTACCTTTCAAAACGATCGTTTTTGAGAAAATGTTATCATTTATACGAATTTCTTGCAAGCATAATGTTTTCAAGCCGCAGTCCCGGGATTAGAAATTTCGTGATTAAAGCGACTCTTTTAGTTGTTCCCCCGAAGGTTTTTTTGAAAGCCTGTAAGTTTTAATTGTAAATTTGTTTGACACTTTTCATTTCCAAACGGCAGTTATTAAGACAATTTTCGTGTTTAAACGTATTTCTTACAAACATAAAATTTTTCATCCGCAGTACCGGGATGAGAAATTTTGTGATTCAATTGTGGCGTTTAGTTTTTACCTCAGCGGTTTTTTAAAGCTTAAAATTCATTGAATGAATATTTGGTCGCCTCTCTTCCTTTAAAGGCAGTCGCTGTTATGAAAGTTTCGTTAATATACTTATTTTTTAAACATATAATTTTCCTCCGCAGTCCCGGGATGAAAAATTTCGCGAATCAATTTTCGTGTTTTTCTTCCAAGTGCTTTTTTAAAAGCTTTTCATTCATCAAATGAAAATTTGTTCTTTCTTTACTATTCAAAACGGTCGTTTTTGAGAAAATGGTAACATTTATACGTATTTCTTGCAAGCATAACGTTTTCTAGCCGCAGTCCCGGGATGAGAAATTTCGTGAATCAATTTTCGTGTAAGTTTTTCTTCCAAGTATTTTTCTAAAAGCTTTTCATTCATCAAATGAAAATTTGTTTTTTCTTTGCCAAACCAAACGGTCGTTTTTGAGAAAATGGTATCATTTTTACGTATTTCTTGCAAGCATAACGTTTTCCAGCCGCAGTCCCGGGATGAGAAATTTCGTGATTCAAGCGACTCGTTTCGTTGTTCCCCCGAGGGTTTTTTTGAAAGCCTATTAGTTTTAATTGTAAATTTGTGTGACTCTTTTCACATCCAAACGCTAGTTATTGAGAAAATTTTCGTATTCATACGTATTTCTTGCAAACAAAATTTTCATCCGCAGTACTGGGATGGGAAATTTTGTGATTTTATTGTTGCGTTTAGTTTTTACCTCAGCGGTTTTTTAAAGCTTAAAATTCATTGAATGAATATTTGGTTGCCTCCCTTCCTTTCAAAGCAGTCGCTGTTATAAAAGTTTCGTTAATATACGTACTTTTTAAACATAAAAATTTTCCTCCGCAGGCCCGCGATGAGTAATTTCGCGAATCAATTTCCGTGTAAGTTTTTCTTCCAAGAATTTTTCTAAAAGCTTTTCATTCATCAAATGAAAATTTGTTCTTTCTTTACCATTCAAAACGGTCGTTTTTGAGAAAATGGTATCATTTATACGTATTTCTTGCAAGCATAACGTTTTCTAGCCGCAGTCCCGGGATTAGAAATTTCGTGATTAAAGCGACTCGTTTAGTTGTTTCCCCGAGGGTTTTTTTGAAAGCCTGTTAGTTTTAATTGTAAATTTGTGTGACTTTTTTCATTTCCCAACGGCAGTTATTGAGAAAATTTTCGTATTCATACGTTTTTCTTGCAAACTAAATTTTTCATCCACAGTACCGGGATGAGAAATTTTGTGATTCAATTTTGGCGTTTAGTTTTTACCTCAGCGGTTTTTTAAAGCTTAAAATTCATTGAATAAATATTTTGTGGCCACTCTTCCTTTAAAGGCAGTCGCTGTTATAAAAGTTTGGTTAATATACTTATTTTTTAAACATAATAATTTTCCTCCGCAGTCCCGGGATGAGAAATTTCGTGAATCAATTTTCGTGTAAGTTTTTCTTCCAAGTATTATTCTAAAAGCTTTTCATTCATCAAATGAAAATTTGTTTTTTCTTTACCAAACCAAACGGTCGTTTTTGAGAAAATGGTATCATTTTTACGTATTTCTTGCAAGCATAACGTTTTCTAGCCGCAGTCCCGGGATTAGAAATTTCGTGATTCAAGCGACTCGTTTAGTTGTTCCCCCGAGGGTTTTTTTGAAAGCCTGTTAGTTTTAATTGTAAATTTGTGTGACTTTTTTCATTTCCCAACGGCAGTTATTGAGAAAATTTTCGTATTCATACGTTTTTCTTGCAAACAAAATTTTTCATCCACAGTACCGGGATGAGAAATTTTGTGATTCAATTGTGGCGTTTAGTTTTTACCTCAGCGGTTTTTTAAAGCTTAAAATTCATTGAATAAATATTTTGTGGCCACTCTTCCTTTAAAGGCAGTCGCTGTTATAAAAGTTTGGTTAATATACTTATTTTTTAAACATAAGAATTTTCCTCCGCAGTCCCGGGATGAAAAATTTCGCGAATCAATTCTTGTCTAAATTTTTCTTCCAAGTGCTTTTATAAAAGCTTTTCATTCATCAAAAGAAAATTTGTTCTTTCTTTACCATTCAAAACGGTCGTTTTTAAGAAAATGGTATCATTTATACGTATTTCTTGCAAGCATAACGTTTTCTCGCTGAATTCCCGTGTTGAGAAATTTCGTGATTCAAGCGACTCGTTTGGTTGTTCCAACGAGGGTTTTTTTTAAAGCCTGTTAGTTTTAATTGTAAATTTGTTTCACTCCTTTCATATGCAAAGGGCAGTTATTGAGAAAATTTCCGTATTCAAACGTATTTCTTGCAAACATAAAATTTTTCATCCGCAGTACCGGGATGAGAAATTTTGCGATTCAATTGTTGCGTTTAGTTTTTCCTCTGCGGTTTTTTAAAGCTTAAAATTAATTAAATGAATATTTGGTCGCCTCTCTTTCTTTCAAAGCAGCCGCTGTTATAAAAGTTTGGTTAAAATACGTATTTGTTAAACAATAATTTTCCTCCGCAGATTCGGGATGAGAAATTTCGCGAATGAATTGTCGTGTAAGTTTTTCTACCAAGTGCTTTTTTAAAAGCTCTTCATTCATCAAATGAAAATTTGTTCCTTTCTTAACCTTTCAAAACGGTCGTTTTTGAGAAAATGTTAAACATTTATACGAATTTCTTGCAAGCATAATGTTTTCCAGCCGCAGTCCCGGGATTTGAAATTTCGTGATTAAAGCGACTCTTTTAGTTGTTCCCCCGAAGGTTTTTTTGAAAGCCTGTAAGTTTTAATTGTAAATTTGTTTGACACTTTTCATTTCCAAACGGCAGTTATTAAAAAAATTTTCGTGTTTAAACGTATTTCTTGCAAACATAAAATTTTTCATCCGCAGTACCGGGATGAGAAATTTTGTGATTCAATTGTGGCGTTTAGTTTTTACCTCAGCGGTTTTTTAAAGCTTAAAATTCATTGAATGAATATTTGGTCGCCTCTCTTCCTTTAAAGGCAGTCGCTGTTATGAAAGTTTCGTTAATATACTTATTTTTTAAACATAAAATTTTCCTCCGCAGTCCCGGGATGAAAAAATTCGCGAATCAATTTTCGTGTTTTTCTTCCAAGTGCTTTTTTAAAAGCTTTTCATTCATCAAATGAAAATTTGTTCTTTCTTTACTATTCAAAACGGTCGTTTTTGAGAAAATGGTAACATTTATACGTATTTCTTGCAAGCATAACGTTTTCCAGCCGCAGTCCCTGAATGAGAAATTTCGTGATTCAAGCGACTCGTTTCGTTGTTCCCCCGAGGGTTTTTTTGAAAGCCCATTAGTTTTTATTGTAAATTTGTGTGACTCTTTTCACTTCCAAACGGCAGTTATTGAGAAAAGTTTCGTATTCATACGTATTTCTGGCAAACAAAATTTTCATCCGCAGTACCGGGATGAGAAATTTTGTGATCTAATTGTTGCGTTTAGTTTTTACCTCAGCGGTTTTTTAAAGCTTAAAATTCATTGAATGAATATTTGGTGGCCTCCCTTCCTTTCAAAGCAGTCGCTGTTATAAAAGTTTCGTTAATATACGTACTTTTTAAACATAATAATTTTCCTCCGTAGGCCCGTGATGAGAAATTTCGCGAATCAATTTCCGTGTAAGTTTTTCTTCGAAGTGCTTTTTTAAAGGCTCTTTATTCATCAAATGAAAATTTGTTCCTTTCCTTACCTTTCAAAACGATCGTTTTTGAGAAAATGTTATCATTTATACGAATTTCTTGCAAGCATAATGTTTTCAAGCCGCAGTCCCGGGATTAGAAATTTCGTGATTAAAGCGACTCTTTTAGTTGTTCCCCCGAAGGTTTTTTTGAAAGCCTGTAAGTTTTAATTGTAAATTTGTTTGACACTTTTCATTTCCAAACTGCAGTTATTAAGACAATTTTCGTGTTTAAACGTATTTCTTACAAACATAAAATTTTTCATCCGCAGTACCGGGATGAGAAATTTTGTGATTCAATTGTGGCGTTTAGTTTTTACCTCAGCGGTTTTTTAAAGCTTAAAATTCATTGAATGAATATTTGGTCGCCTCTCTTCCTTTAAAGGCAGTCGCTGTTATGAAAGTTTCGTTAATATACTTATTTTTTAAACATATAATTTTCCTCCGCAGTCCCGGGATGAAAAATTTCGCGAATCAATTTTCGTGTTTTTCTTCCAAGTGCTTTTTTAAAAGCTTTTCATTCATCAAATGAAAATTTGTTCTTTCTTTACTATTCAAAACGGTCGTTTTTGAGAAAATGGTAACATTTATACGTATTTCTTGCAAGCATAACGTTTTCTAGCCGCAGTCCCGGGATGAGAAATTTCGTGAATCAATTTTCGTGTAAGTTTTTCTTCCAAGTATTTTTCTAAAAGCTTTTCATTCATCAAATGAAAATTTGTTTTTTCTTTGCCAAACCAAACGGTCGTTTTTGAGAAAATGGTATCATTTTTACGTATTTCTTGCAAGCATAACGTTTTCCAGCCGCAGTCCCGGGATGAGAAATTTCGTGATTCAAGCGACTCGTTTCGTTGTTCCCCCGAGGGTTTTTTTGAAAGCCTATTAGTTTTAATTGTAAATTTGTGTGACTCTTTTCACATCCAAACGCTAGTTATTGAGAAAATTTTCGTATTCATACGTATTTCTTGCAAACAAAATTTTCATCCGCAGTACTGGGATGGGAAATTTTGTGATTTTATTGTTGCGTTTAGTTTTTACCTCAGCGGTTTTTTAAAGCTTAAAATTCATTGAATGAATATTTGGTTGCCTCCCTTCCTTTCAAAGCAGTCGCTGTTATAAAAGTTTCGTTAATATACGTACTTTTTAAACATAAAAATTTTCTTCCGCAGGCCCGCGATGAGTAATTTCGCGAATCAATTTCCGTGTAAGTTTTTCTTCCAAGAATTTTTCTAAAAGCTTTTCATTCATCAAATGAAAATTTGTTCTTTCTTTACCATTCAAAACGGTCGTTTTTGAGAAAATGGTATCATTTATACGTATTTCTTGCAAGCATAACGTTTTCTAGCCGCAGTCCCGGGATTAGAAATTTCGTGATTAAAGCGACTCGTTTAGTTGTTTCCCCGAGGGTTTTTTTGAAAGCCTGTTAGTTTTAATTGTAAATTTGTGTGACTTTTTTCATTTCCCAACGGCAGTTATTGAGAAAATTTTCGTATTCATACGTTTTTCTTGCAAACTAAATTTTTCATCCACAGTACCGGGATGAGAAATTTTGTGATTCAATTTTGGCGTTTAGTTTTTACCTCAGCGGTTTTTTAAAGCTTAAAATTCATTGAATAAATATTTTGTGGCCACTCTTCCTTTAAAGGCAGTCGCTGTTATAAAAGTTTGGTTAATATACTTATTTTTTAAACATAATAATTTTCCTCCGCAGTCCCGGGATGAGAAATTTCGTGAATCAATTTTCGTTTAAGTTTTTCTTCCAAGTATTATTCTAAAAGCTTTTCATTCATCAAATGAAAATTGTTTTTTCTTTACCAAACCAAACGGTCGTTTTTGAGAAAATGGTATCATTTTTACGTATTTCTTGCAAGCATAACGTTTTCCAACCGCAGTCCCGGGATGAGAAATTTCGTGATTCAAGCGACTCGTTTCGTTGTTCCCCCGAGGGTTTTTTTGAAAGCCTATAAGTTTTAATTGTAAATTTGTGTGACTCTTTTCACATCCAAACGCTAGTTATTGAGAAAATTTTCGTATTCATAGGTATTTCTTGCAAACAAAATTTTCATCCGCAGTACTGGGATGAGAAATTTTGTGATTTTATTGTTGCGTTTAGTTTTTACCTCAGCGGTTTTTTAAAGCTTAAAATTCATTGAATGAATATTTGGTTGCCTCCCTTCCTTTCAAAGCAGTCGCTGTTATAAAAGTTTCGTTAATATACGTACTTTTTAAACATAATAATTTTCCTCCGCAGGCCCGCGATGAGTAATTTCGCGAATCAATTTCCGTGTAAGTTTTTCTTCCAAGTATTTTTCTAAAAGCTTTTCATTCATCAAATGAAAATTTGTTCTTTCTTTACCATTCAAAACGGTCGTTTTTGAGAAAATGATATCATTTATACGTAATTCTTACAAGCATAACGTTTTCTAGCCGCAGTCCCGGGATTAGAAATTTCGTGATTCAAGCGACTCGTTTAGTTGTTCCCCCGAGGGTTTTTTTGAAAGCCTGTTAGTTTTAATTGTAAATTTGTGTGACTCTTTTCATTTCCCAACGGCAGTTATTGAGAAAATTTTCGTATTCATACGTTTTTCTTGCAAACTAAATTTTTCATCCACAGTACCGGGATGAGAAATTTTGTGATTCAATTGTGGCGTTTAGTTTTTACCTCAGCGGTTTTTTAAAGCTTAAAATTCATTGAATAAATATTTTGTGGCCACTCTTCCTTTAAAGGCAGTCACTGTTATAAAAGTTTGGTTAATATACTTATTTTTTAAACATAATAATTTTCCTCCGCAGTCCCGGGATGAAAAATTTCGCGAATCAATTCTTGTCTAAATTTTTCTTCCAAGTGCTTTTATAAAAGCTTTTCATTCATCAAAAGAAAATTTGTTCTTTCTTTACCATTCAAAACGGTCGTTTTTGAGAAAATGGTATCATTTATACGTATTTCTTGCAAGCATAACGTTTTCTCGCTGAAGTCCCGCGATGAGAAATTTCGTTATTCAAGCGACCTCGTTTGGTTGTTCCAACGAGGGTTTTTTTGAAAGTCTGTTAGTTTTAATTGTAAATTTGTTTCACTCCTTTCATATGCAAAAGGCAGTTATTGAGAAAATTTCCGTATTCAAACGTATTTCTTGCAAACATAAAATTTTTCATCCGCAGTACCGGGATGAGAAATTTTGCGATTCAATTGTTGCGTTTAGTTTTTCCTCAGCGGTTTTTTAAAGCTTAAAATTAATTGAATGAATATTTGGTCGCCTCTCTTTCTTTCAAAGCAGCCGCTGTTATAAAAGTTTGGTTAAAATACGTATTTGTTAAACAATAATTTTCCTCCGCAGATTCGGGATGAGAAATTTCGCGAATGAATTGTCGTGTAAGTTTTTCTCCCAAGTGCTTTTTTAAAAGCTCTTCATTCATCAAATGAAAATTTGTTCCTTTCTTAACCTTTCAAAACGGTCGTTTTTGAGAAAATGTTAAACATTTATACGTATTTCTTGCAAGCATAACGTTTTCCAGCCGCAGTCCCGGGATGAGAAATTTCGTGAATCAATTTTCGTGTAAGTTTTTCTTCCAAGTATTTTTCTAAAGCTTTTCATTAATCAAATGAAAATTTGTTTTTTCTTTACCAAACCAAACGGTCGTTTTTGAGAAAATGGTATCATTTTTTACGTATTCTTGCAAGCATAACGTTTTCCAGCCGAGGTCCCGGGATGAGAAATTTCGTGATTCAAGCGACTCGTTTCGTTGTTCCCCCCGAGGGTTTTTTTGAAAGCCTATTAGTTTTAATTGTAAATTTGTGTGACTCTTTTCACATCCAAACGCTAGTTATTGAGAAAATTTTCGTATTCATACGTAATTTCTTAAATTTTCATCCGCAGTACTGGGATGAGAAATTTTGTGATTTTATTGTTGCGTTTAGTTTTTATCTCAGCGGTTTTTTAAAGCTTAAAATTCATTGAATGAATATTTGGTTGCCTCCCTTCCTTTCAAAGCAGTCGCTGTTATAAAAGTTTCGTTAATATACGTACTTTTTAAACATAATAATTTTCCTCCGCAGGCCCGCGATGAGTAATTTCGCGAATCAATTTCCGTGTAAGTTTTTCTTCCAAGTATTTTTCTAAAAGCTTTTCATTCATCAAATGAAAATTTGTTCTTTCTTTACCATTCAAAACGGTCGTTTTTGAGAAAATGGTATCATTTATACGTATTTCTTGCAAGCATAACGTTTTCTAGCCGCAGTCCCGGGATTAGAAATTTCGTGATTCAAGCGACTCGTTTAGTTGTTCCCCCGAGGGTTTTTTTGAAAGCCTGTTAGTTTTAATTGTAAATTTGTGTGACTTTTTTCATTTCCCAACGGCAGTTATTAAGAAAATTTTCGTATTCATACGTTTTTCTTGCAAACAAAATTTTTCATCCACAGTACCGGGATGAGAAATTTTGTGATTCAATTGTGGCGTTTAGTTTTTACCTCAGCGGTTTTTTAAAGCTTAAAATTCATTGAATAAATATTTTGTGGCCACTCTTCCTTTAAAGGCAGTCGCTGTTATAAAAGTTTGGTTAATATACTTATTTTTTAAACATAAGAATTTTCCTCCGCAGTCCCGGGATGAAAAATTTCGCGAATCAATTCTTGTCTAAATTTTTCTTCCAAGTGCTTTTATAAAAGCTTTTCATTCATCAAAAGAAAATTTGTTCTTTCTTTACCATTCAAAACGGTCGTTTTTAAGAAAATGGTATCATTTATACGTATTTCTTGCAAGCATAACGTTTTCTCGCTGAATTCCCGTGATGAGAAATTTCGTGATTCAAGCGACTCGTTTGGTTGTTCCAACGAGGGTTTTTTTTAAAGCCTGTTAGTTTTAATTGTAAATTTGTTTCACTCCTTTCATATGCAAAGGGCAGTTATTGAGAAAATTTCCGTATTCAAACGTATTTCTTGCAAACATAAAATTTTTCATCCGCAGTACCGGGATGAGAAATTTTGCGATTCAATTGTTGCGTTTAGTTTTTCCTCTGCGGTTTTTTAAAGCTTAAAATTAATTAAATGAATATTTGGACGCCTCTCTTTCTTTCAAAGCAGCCGCTTTTATAAAAGTTTGGTTAAAATACGTATTTGTTAAACAATAATTTTCCTCCGCAGATTCGGGATGAGAAATTTCGCAAATGAATTGTCGTGTAAGTTTTTCTACCAAGTGCTTTTTTAAAAGCTCTTCATTCATCAAATGAAAATTTGTTCCTTTCTTAACCTTTCAAAACGGTCGTTTTTGAGAAAATGTTAAAAATTTATACGAATTTCTTGCAAGCATAATGTTTTCCAGCCGCAGTCCCGGGATTAGAAATTTCGTGATTAAAGCGACTCTTTTAGTTGTTCCCCCGAGGGTTTTTTTGAAAGCCCATTAGTTTTTATTGTAAATTTGTGTGACTCTTTTCACTTCCAAACGGCAGTTATTAAAAAAATTTTCGTGTTTAAACGTATTTCTTGCAAACATAAAATTTTTCATCCGCAGTACTGGGATGAGAAATTTTGTGATTTAATTGTGGCGTTTAGGTTTTACCTCAGCGGTTTTTTAAAGCTTAAAATTCATTGAATGAATATTTGGTCGCCTCTCTTCCTTTAAAGGCAGTCGCTGTTATGAAAGTTTCGTTAATATACTTATTTTTTAAACATAAAATTTTCCTCCGCAGTCCCTGTATGAAAAATTTCGCGAATCAATTTTCGTGTTTTTCTTCCAAGTGCTTTTTTAAAAGCTTTTCATTCATCAAATGAAAATTTGTTCTTTCTTTACTATTCAAAACGGTCGTTTTTGAGAAAATGGTAACATTTATACGTATTTCTTGCAAGCATAACGTTTTCCAGCCGCAGTCCCCTGAATGAGAAATTTCGTGATTCAAGCGACTCGTTTCGTTGTTCCCCCGAGGGTTTTTTTGAAAGCCCATTAGTTTTTATTGTAAATTTGTGTGACTCTTTTCACTTCCAAACGGCAGTTATTGAGAAAAGTTTCGTATTCATACGTATTTCTGGCAAACAAAATTTTCATCCGCAGTACCGGGATGAGAAATTTTGTGATCTAATTGTTGCGTTTAGTTTTTACCTCAGCGGTTTTTTAAAGCTTAAAATTCATTCAATGAATATTTGGTGGCCTCCCTTCCTTTCAAAGCAGTCGCTGTTATAAAAGTTTCGTTAATATACGTACTTTTTAAACATAATAATTTTCCTCCGTAGGCCCGTGATGAGAAATTTCCCGAATCAATTTCCGTGTAAGTTTTTCTTCGAAGTGCTTTTTTAAAGGCTCTTTATTCATCAAATGAAAATTTGTTCCTTTCCTTACCTTTCAAAACGATCGTTTTTGAGAAAATGTTATCATTTATACGAATTTCTTGCAAGCATAATGTTTTCAAGCCGCAGTCCCGGGATTAGAAATTTCGTGATTAAAGCGACTCTTTTAGTTGTTCCCCCGAAGGTTTTTTTGAAAGCCTGTAAGTTTTAATTGTAAATTTGTTTGACACTTTTCATTTCCAAACGGCAGTTATTAAGACAATTTTCGTGTTTAAACGTATTTCTTGCAAACATAAAATTTTTCATCCGCAGTACCGGGATGAGATATTTTGTGATTCAATTGTGGCGTTTAGTTTTTACCTCAGCGGTTTTTTAAAGCTTAAAATTCATTGAATGAATATTTGGTCGCCTCTCTTCCTTTAAAGGCAGTCGCTGTTATGAAAGTTTCGTTAATATACTTATTTTTTAAACATATAATTTTCCTCCGCAGTCCCGGGACGAAAAATTTCGCGAATCAATTTTCGTGTTTTTCTTCCAAGTGCTTTTTTAAAAGCTTTTCATTCATCAAATGAAAATTTGTTCTTTCTTTACTATTCAAAACGGTCGTTTTTGAGAAAATGGTAACATTTATACGTATTTCTTGCAAGCATAACGTTTTCCAGCCGCAGTCCCTGAATGAGAAATTTCGTGATTCAAGCGACTCGTTTCGTTGTTCCCCCGAGGGTTTTTTTGAAAGCCCATTAGTTTTTATTGTAAATTTGTGTGACTCTTTTCACTTCCAAACGGCAGTTATTGAGAAAAGTTTCGTATTCATACGTATTTCTGGCAAACAAAATTTTCATCCGCAGTACCGGGATGAGTAATTTTGCGATTCAATTGTTGCGTTTAGTTTTTCCTCAGCGGTTTTTTAAAGCTTAAAATTAATTGAATGAATATTTGGTCGCCTCTCTTTCTTTCAAAGCAGCCGCTGTTATAAAAGTTTCGTTAATATACGTATTTGTTAAACATAATAATTTTCCTCCGCAGATTCGGGATGAGAAATTTCGCGAATGAATTGTCGTGTAAGTTTTTCTACCAAGTGCTTTTTTAAAAGCTTTTCATTCATCAAATGAAAATTTGTTCCTTTCTTAACCTTTCAAAACGGTCGTTTTTGAGAAAATGTTAAACATTTATACGAATTTCTTGCAAGCATAATGTTTTCCAGCCGCAGTCCCGGGATTAGAAATTTCGTGATTAAAGCGACTCTTTTAGTTGTTCCCCCGAAGGTTTTTTTGAAAGCCTGTAAGGTTTAATTGTAAATTTGTTTCACACTTTACATTTCCAAACGGCAGTTATTAAGAAAATTTTCGTGTTTAAACGTATTTCTTGCAAACATAAAATTTTTCATCCGCAGTACCGGGATGAGAAATTTTGTGATTCAATTGTGGCGTTTAGTATTTACCTCAGCGGTTTTTTAAAGCTTAAAATTCATTGAATGAATATTTGGTCGCCTCTCTTCCTTTAAAGGCAGTCGCTGTTATGAAAGTTTCGTTAATATACTTATTTTTTAAACATAAAATTTTCCTCCACAGTCCCGGGATGAAAAATTTCGCGAATCAATTTTCGTGTTTTTCTTCCAAGTGCTTTTTTAAAAGCTTTTCATTCATCAAATGAAAATTTGTTCTTTCTTTACTATTCAAAACGGTCGTTTTTGAGAAAATGGTAACATTTATACGTATTTCCTGCAAGCATAACGTTTTCCAGCCGCAGTCCCTGAATGAGAAATTTCGTGATTCAAGCGACTCGTTTCGTTGTTCCCCCGAGGGTTTTTTTGAAAGCCCATTAGTTTTTATTGTAAATTTGTGTGACTCTTTTCACTTCCAAACGGCAGTTATTGAGAAAAGTTTCGTATTCATACGTATTTCTGGCAAACAAAATTTTCATTCGCAGTACCGGGATGAGAAATTTTGTGATCTAATTGTTGCGTTTAGTTTTTACCTCAGCGGTTTTTTAAAGCTTAAAATTCAGTGAATGAATATTTGGTGGCCTCCCTTTTTTTCAAAGCAGTCGCTGTTATAAAAGTTTCGTTAATATACGTACTTTTTAAACATAATAATTTTCCTCCGTAGGCCCGTGATGAGAAATTTTCCGAATCAATTTCCGTGTAAGTTTTTCTTCGAAGTGCTTTTTTAAAGGCTCTTTATTCATCAAATGAAAATTTGTTCCTTTCCTTACCTTTCAAAACGGTCGTTTTTGAGAAAATGTTATCATTTATACTAATTTCTTGCAAGCATAATGTTTTCCAGCCGCAGTCCCGGGATTAGAAATTTCGTGATTAAAGCGACTCTTTTAGTTGTTCCCCCGAAGGTTTTTTTGAAAGCCTGTAAGTTTTAATTGTAAATTTGTTTGACACTTTTCATTTCCAAACGGCAGTTATTAAGAAAATTTTCGTGTTTAAACGTATTTCTTGCAAACATAAAATTTTTCATCCGCAGTACCGGGATGAGAAATTTTGTGATTCAATTGTGGCGTTTAGTTTTTACCTCAGCGGTTTTTTAAAGCTTAAAATTCATTGAATGAATATTTGGTCGCCTCTCTTCATTTAAAGGCAGTCGCTGTTATGAAAGTTTCGTTAATATACTTATTTTTTAAACATATAATTTTCCTCCGCAGTCCCGGGATGAAAAATTTCGCGAATCAATTTTCGTGTTTTTCTTCCAAGTGCTTTTTTAAAAGCTTTTCATTCATCAAATGAAAATTTGTTCTTTCTTTACTATTCAAAACGGTCGTTTTTGAGAAAATGGTAACATTTATACGTATTTCTTGCAAGCATAACGTTTTCCAGCCGCAGTCCCTGAATGAGAAATTTCGTGATTCAAGCGACTCGTTTCGTTGTTCCCCCGAGGGTTTTTTTGAAAGCCCATTAGTTTTTATTGTAAATTTGTGTGACTCTTTTCACTTCCAAACGGCAGTTATTGAGAAAAGTTTCGTATTCAAACGTATTTCTGGCAAACAAAATTTTCATCCGCAGTACCGGGATGAGAAATTTTGTGATCTAATTGTTGCGTTTAGTTTTTACCTCAGCGGTTTTTTAAAGCTTAAAATTCATTGAATGAATATTTGGTGGCCTCCCTTCCTTTCAAAGCAGTCGCTGTTATAAAAGTTTCGTTAATATACGTACTTTTTAAACATAATAATTTTCCTCCGTAGGCCCGTGATGAGAAATTTCGCGAATCAATTTCCGTGTAAGTTTTTCTTCGAAGTGCTTTTTTAAAGGCTCTTTATTCATCAAATGAAAATTTGTTCCTTTCCTTACCTTTCAAAATGGTCGTTTTTGAGAAAATGGTATCATTTATACGTATTTCTTGCAAGCATAACGTTTTCTAGCCACGACCCGGGATTAGAAATTTCGTGATTCAAGCGACTTGTTTAATTGTTCCCCCGAGGGTTTTTTTGAAAGCATGTTAGTTTTAATTGTAAATTTGTGTGACTCTTTTCATTTCCAAACGGCAGTTATTGGGAAAATTTTCGTATTCATACGTTTTTCTTGCAAACAAAATTTTTCATCCGCAGTACCGCGATGAGAAATTTTGTGATTCAATTGTGGCGTTTAGTTTTTACCTCAGCGGTTTTCTAAAGCTTAAAATTCATTGAATAAATATTTTGTGGCCACTCTTCCTTTAAAGGCAGTTGCTGTTATAAAAGTTTCGTTAATATACTTATTTTTTAAACATAATAATTTTCCTCCGCAGTCCCGGGATGAAAAATTTCGCGAATCAATTCTTGTCTAAATTTTTCTTCCAAGTGATTTTATAAAAGCTTTTCATTCATCAAAAGAAAATTTGTTCTATCTTTACCATTCAAAACGGTCGTTTTTGAGAAAATGGTATCATTTATACGTATTTCTTGCAAGCATAACGTTTTCTCGCTGAAGTCCCGCGATGAGAAATTTCGTGATTCAAGCGACTCGTTTGGTTGTTCCAACGAGGGTTTTTTTGAAAGCCTGTTAGTTTTAATTGTAAATTTGTTTCACTCCTTTCATATGCAAAAGGCAGTTATTGAGAAAATTTCCGTATTCAAACGTATTTCTTGCAAACATAAAATTTTTCATCCGCAGTACCGGGATGAGAAATTTTGCGATTCAATTGTTGCGTTTAGTTTTTCCTCAGCGGTTTTTTAAAGCTTAAAATTAATTGAATGAATATTTGGTCGCCTCTCTTTCTTTCAAAGCAGCCGCTGTTATAAAAGTTTCGTTAATATACGTATTTGTTAAACATAATAATTTTCCTCCGCAGATTCGGGATGAGAAATTTCGCGAATGAATTGTCGTGTAAGTTTTTCTACCAAGTGCTTTTTTAAAAGCTTTTCATTCATCAAATGAAAATTTGTTCCTTTCTTAACCTTTCAAAACGGTCGTTTTTGAGAAAATGTTAAACATTTATACGAATTTCTTGCAAGCATAATGTTTTCCAGCCGCAGTCCCGGGATTAGAAATTTCGTGATTAAAGCGACTCTTTTAGTTGTTCCCCCGAAGGTTTTTTTGAAAGCCTGTAAGGTTTAATTGTAAATTTGTTTCACACTTTTCATTTCCAAACGGCAGTTATTAAGAAAATTTTCGTGTTTAAACGTATTTCTTGCAAACATAAAATTTTTCATCCGCAGTACCGGGATGAGAAATTTTGTGATTCAATTGTGGCGTTTAGTATTTACCTCAGCGGTTTTTTAAAGCTTAAAATTCATTGAATGAATATTTGGTCGCCTCTCTTCCTTTAAAGGCAGTCGCTGTTATGAAAGTTTCGTTAATATACTTATTTTTTAAACATAAAATTTTCCTCCACAGTCCCGGGATGAAAAATTTCGCGAATCAATTTTCGTGTTTTTCTTCCAAGTGCTTTTTTAAAAGCTTTTCATTCATCAAATGAAAATTTGTTCTTTTTTTACTATTCAAAACGGTCGTTTTTGAGAAAATGGTAACATTTATACGTATTTCCTGCAAGCATAACGTTTTCCAGCCGCAGTCCCTGAATGAGAAATTTCGTGATTCAAGCGACTCGTTTCGTTGTTCCCCCGAGGGTTTTTTTTGAAAGCCCATTAGTTTTTATTGTAAATTTGTGTGACTCTTTTCACTTCCAAACGGCAGTTATTGAGAAAAGTTTCGTATTCATACGTATTTCTGGCAAACAAAATTTTCATCCGCAGTACCGGGATGAGAAATTTTGTGATCTAATTGTTGCGTTTAGTTTTTACCTCAGCGGTTTTTTAAAGCTTAAAATTCAGTGAATGAATATTTGGTGGCCTCCCTTCCTTTCAAAGCAGTCGCTGTTATAAAAGTTTCGTTAATATACGTACTTTTTAAACATAATAATTTTCCTCCGTAGGCCCGTGATGAGAAATTTTCCGAATCAATTTCCGTGTAAGTTTTTCTTCGAAGTGCTTTTTTAAAGGCTCTTTATTCATCAAATGAAAATTTGTTCCTTTCCTTACCTTTCAAAACGGTCGTTTTTGAGAAAATGTTATCATTTATACTAATTTCTTGCAAGCATAATGTTTTCCAGCCGCAGTCCCGGGATTAGAAATTTCGTGATTAAAGCGACTCTTTTAGTTGTTCCCCCGAAGGTTTTTTTGAAAGCCTGTAAGTTTTAATTGTAAATTTGTTTGACACTTTTCATTTCCAAACGGCAGTTATTAAGAAAATTTTCGTGTTTAAATGTATTTCTTGCAAACATAAAATTTTTCATCCGCAGTACCGGGATGAGAAATTTTGTGATTCAATTGTGGCGTTTAGTTTTTACCTCAGCGGTTTTTTAAAGCTTAAAATTCATTGAATGAATATTTGGTCGCCTCTCTTCCTTTAAAGGCAGTCGGATTTATGAAAGTTTCGTTAATATACTTATTTTTTAAACATATAATTTTCCTCCGCAGTCCCGGGATGAAAAATTTCGCGAATCAATTTTCGTGTTTTTCTTCCAAGTGCTTTTTTAAAAGCTTTTCATTCATCAAATGAAAATTTGTTCTTTCTTTACTATTCAAAACGGTCGTTTTTGAGAAAATGGTAACATTTATACTTATACGTATTTCTTGCAAGCATAACGTTTTCCCAGCCGCAGTCCCTGAATGAGAAATTTCGTGATTCAAGCGACTCGTTTCGTTGTTCCCCCGAGGGTTTTTTTGAAAGCCCATTAGTTTTTATTGTAAATTTGTGTGACTCTTTTCACTTCCAAACGGCAGTTATTGAGAAAAGTTTCGTATTCAAACGTATTTCTGGCAAACAAAATTTTCATCCGCAGTACCGGGATGAGAAATTTTGTGATCTAATTGTTGCGTTTAGTTTTTACCTCAGCGGTTTTTTAAAGCTTAAAATTCATTGAATGAATATTTGGTGGCCTCCCTTCCTTTCAAAGCAGTCGCTGTTATAAAAGTTTCGTTAATATACGTACTTTTTAAACATAATAATTTTCCTCCGTAGGCCCGTGATGAGAAATTTCGCGAATCAATTTCCGTGTAAGTTTTTCTTCGAAGTGCTTTTTTAAAGGCTCTTTATTCATCAAATGAAAATTTGTTCCTTTCCTTACCTTTCAAAAACGGTCGTTTTTGAGAAAATGGTATCATTTATACGTATTTCTTGCAAGCATAACGTTTTCTAGCCACGACCCGGAATTAGAAATTTCGTGATTCAAGCGACTTGTTTTAATTGTTCCCCCGAGGGTTTTTTTGAAAGCATGTTAGTTTTAATTGTAAATTTGTGTGACTCTTTTCATTTCCAAACGGCAGTTATTGGGAAAATTTTCGTATTCATACGTTTTTTCTTGCAAACAAAATTTTTCTATCCGCAGTACCGGGATGAGAAATTTTGTGATTCAACTGTGGCGTTTAGTTTTTACCTCAGCAGCGTTTTTCTAAAGCTTAAAATTCATTGAATAAATATTTTGTGGCCACTCTTCCTTTAAAGGCAGTTGCTGTTATAAAAGTTTCGTTAATATACTTATTTTTTAAACATAATAATTTTCCTCCGCAGTCCCGGGATGAAAAATTTCGCGAATCAATTCTTGTCTAAATTTTCTTCCAAGTGATTTTATAAAAGCTTTTCATTCATCAAAAGAAAATTTGTTCTATCTTTACCATTCAAAACGGTCGTTTTTGAGAAAATGGTATCATTTATACGTATTTCTTGCAAGCATAACGTTTTCTCGCTGAAGTCCCGCGATGAGAAATTTCGTGATTCAAGCGACTCGTTTGGTTGTTCCAACGAGGGTTTTTTTTGAAAGCCTGTTAGTTTTAATTGTAAATTTGTTTCACTCCTTTCATATGCAAAAGGCAGTTATTGAGAAAATTTCCGTATTCAAACGTATTTCTTGCAAACATAAAATTTTTCATCCGCAGTACCGGGATGAGAAATTTTTGCGATTCAATTGTTGCGTTTAGTTTTTCCTCAGCGGTTTTTTAAAGCTTAAAATTAATTGAATGAATATTTGGTCGCCTCTCTTTCTTTCAAAGCAGCCGCTGTTATAAAAGTTTCGTTAATATACGTATTTGTTAAACAATAATTTTCCTCCGCAGATTCGGGATGAGAAATTTCGCGAATGAATTGTCGTGTAAGTTTTTCTCTACCAAGTGCTTTTTTAAAAGCTTTTCATTCATCAAATGAAAATTTGTTCCTTTCTTAACCTTTCAAAACGGTCGTTTTTGAGAAAATGGTATCATTTATACGAATTTCTTGCAAGCATAATGTTTTCCAGCCGCAGTCCCGGGATTAGAAATTTCGTGATTAAAGCGACTCTTTTTAGTTGTTCCCCCGAAGGTTTTTTTGGAAGCCTGTAAGTTTTAATTGTAAATTTGTTTGACACTTTTTCATTTCCAAACGGCAGTTATTAAGAAAATTTTCGTGTTTAAACGTATTTCTTGCAAACATAAAATTTTTCATCCGCAGTACCGGGATGAGAAATTTTGTGATTCAATTGTGGCGTTTAGTTTTTACCTCAGCGGTTTTTTAAAGCTTAAAATTCATTGAATGAATATTTGGTCGCCACTCTTCCTTTAAAGGCAGTCGCTGTTATAAAAGTTTCGTTAATATACTTATTTTTAAAACATAATAATTTTCCTTCGCAGGCCCGGGATGAAAAAATTCGCGAATTTATTCTTGTCTAAATTTTTTCTTCCAAGTCCTTTTATAAAAGCTTTTCATTCATCAAAGAAAATTTGTTCTTTCTTTACCATTCAAAAACCGTCGTTTTTGAGAAAATGGTATCATTTATACGTATTTCTTGCAAGCATAACGTTTTTCTCGCTGAAGTCCCGCGATGAGAAATTTCGTGATTCAAGCGACTCGTTTGTTTGTTCCAACGAGGGTTTTTTTGAAAGCCTGTTAGTTTTAATTGTAAATTTGTTTCACTCCTTTCATATGCAAAAGGCAGTTATTGAGAAAATTTCCGTATTCAAACGTATTTCTTGCAAAACAAAATTTTTTCATCCGCAGTACCGGGATGAGAAATTTTGTGATTCAATTGTGGCGTTTAGTTTTACCTCAGCGGTTTCTTAAAGCTTAAAATTCATTGAATGAATATTTGGTTGCCTCCCTTCCTTTCAAAGCAGTCGCTGTTAAAAAAAGTTTCGTTAATATACGTACTTTTTAAACATAATAATTTTCCTCCGCAGTCCCGTGAT